>NC_089490.1:135048265-135360765 GCF_036850765.1 Saccopteryx bilineata
ATATATCCAATTTTCTACTTGATATTTCTGTTTAGAGTTCTCAAGAACACTTCATAGTCAACATAATAGTTGTCACTTACTGAAAACCTACTATGTGTCAATATGAGTTCCACGAAAGACGAACTAAAGGTTGCTACAGGAGAACACAAGAGGTACTAGATTTCTCATTTAGTCCAAGAGGTCAGAGAAAGCCTCCTAGGAAGAATGACCTATTATCCAAGACCTGAGGACAGCAGAGATAACAGTTAACAAAGTAAAGCTGTGGGAAAGCAGAGAAGTTGTCATCAGCACACCCAGTGGTCCACAGTTAAGAACTCATGATCACACCTGATGGGTGGTTGCTCAGCGAATAGAGTGTTGATTCCAAATGCTGATGTCACCAGTTTGAAACCCTAAGGTTACCTGCTAGAGAGCAGGTTCCTTGGTTTGAGTGTGGGCTTGTTGGCTTGTTCACAGAGAGAGGGAGCTCTGGTCTTTCTTCCTCTTCTGTAAAGACACCAACCTCATCATGAGCTTTCCATCTCATGACATCATCTAAATCTAATTATATCTCAAAGGTCCCACCTCTAAATACCATCTTATTGAGGTTTAGAGATTTGACATATAAATTTGTGAGTGATACAAACATTCAGTCTATAACACCTGCTCACTCTATACCAACGCATTAGTTCTGAGCAAGTATTCTAACTATCTCTGAGTTTGCAGCTTCTCCTCAAAGTCTGGGTATAGAAGTGGTGCTGATCCTCACAGTGCTAAATTTCCCATGAACACTGGATAGTAACCACCTCTCTGACTACATCAAATGCAATTGTAGTGATTTTATGCATCTTTTTAAATTTATATGAGCTTTTATATTTTATTAATGTATGCATCCAACAGATTTTGAGACTGTAAGAGCTGGAGGTGAGCTTAAAGAACAGGCAAATCAATACCTTCATTTTTACAGATGAGGAGGCTGAGGCTTAAAGAGATAAAATAGCTTACTTGACAGCCTGGTTCATTTATCCCACAGCATGTATTACCAAGTCAAGTCAATTTATTTCTGTATAGTTTATTACTTATTAAGCCCATAAATAGCCTCTATGAAGGTGAGGTTTTTCTCTTGTTTTTTTCTAATCAGATTAACTCCATAAGAACAGGGACTTTTATACCCTCAGAATTTATATTAAATATTTGTTTTCTTTTTTTTAATTTACCCTCAAACTTTCTTACTTCCAATTTAAATAAGTTTTTTGGAGAGAAGAAACACTACGTTTAGAATAGGCATATAGATGAGACCGGTAATAACAAATATTTATTATATAAATAAATTTAACTTTTTTTCCACATCCAAAGACTTGTGCCTAAACTTCTTTACATTCAGAGATTGAAGCACCTTGAATGTTTCTGCCTTTTAGTGTGCACAATCTTGATATAATTATTCCTGGTCAATGATGTGATTTTATAATATATAAAGAATTCTGCAGTTTCCCCCTATATTTTCTATTTAGTTAAGTTCATTATTTTATACCTCCCAAAATTCATTTAGAAACACCTGGAAGAAAGATTGTTGATGCTGTGACTTTCATATCATCTTGTAATTTTTGTTTGTTTGCATTTTTTGAATATCCCATTGGTCTAACTTAAAAGACTTGACAGTTTCTACATCACACTTCTGTATCTATAATAATGTGCTCTAAGATACTGCCACATGGGACTGTTTTTTTCATTAAATATTTCTTGAATGGGTAAACAAAGGCAAGAAGAATTGGGCTATAATTTCTAATTCAACCTTTACCTCCACCAGATCAAGTTGAAGTGCATCAGTGAGCATAAGCTCATATAGCAGTGATGGGTCTTATTAAATTGCTCTTTGCTGTGTGCTCTATAGACCATAATGCTTTAGATGAGATTATAATAATGATCTTATACATGTTAATAAAGAAACTTAATGGGTCAGCTTATTGCTAATATTCTAATGAAGCTTAGTGTTGGTCAGTGCAATGATGGAAAAGTCACAGCCCTCTTCCTCAACAAGGATACTTACCTGAATTCTGTCACCCTGTATACCATACCAAAATAATGGCATGTCTCAGATTTTCATGAGCAACAGTAGCCTCCCTGCCAAATAAAATGTGAAACCAATGAATGATTCAGGATGGTGAGAAGAGGTAAAAAAAGAAGTTTGAGGAGGCAAGTTTCAGCAGTGAAATGTGTTTATTAAACTTCCATGTTCATTTTATTGAAAGTTGTCATTGCCCATAATTGAAGAGTTTTAAGGTTTCTGGTGTTTGTCCTATTTCCAAATCATAAGACGAACTAAAAGGCCACACATTTCCATGTGGTCTAAATAAAGAATGGAAGAACAGTGGGAGGCAGAGTGAGACATGTGAGAGGGCAGAAAACCAGGAAAATGTGATGGGGGCCTCATGCAGCACACCAGTAAGTACCATGCTGTTTCTCAAAAAAGTCTGGCTTAAGTCAAGTCATTTTGAGAAAGCATTCCTTAGAGATATTTGTCTCCAGTTATGAATTTTCCCACATGGGCACTTTGAGGCCATCAGTAACATCCAAAACTCATTTCAGATGAGCTGGCAAGGGAAAGTATTACAATGTCACCCACTTTTGAAATGGAAGGGGGCTTCCTGGGTCTCGAATACCAGCACAAGTTTGCCTGACTTGATGCCAAAGGATGTTGAAAGATTCAAAGATGCGGCAAAACATAGGTTTTTATAAGCAGGGATGCTGACTTCCCTTAAGTGTGTATTACTGAAGTTCTGTTTTACTTTCTGAAAAATCTTAGGATTTAACATGAAAGGGCATAGTTCTTCCTTTTATGTCATTTTTGGAACAAAAAATCATATAACGAGACGGTCTGCCAAAGGATGGAAGTAAACAATATCTCGCATTTAAAAATAAAAATGCATTAACTACTGTAAGTTACGAGGAGGAAAGCTAACAGAAAGGAACTCAGAAGGTTGCAGCCAGGCTGTGACAGTGAGAAGGCAAGTATACCAGCCCTGTCATTTTGACATCAATTGACTAATTTGCTCCAGCTTTTCTTGAGGTTTCTTTTAGTGTATTTATAACCACAAAGGCATTTATTTTGGTCCCAAGATAAAAGGCTTTTACGCAATGGTGCATATTTCTAAGGTAACAACGTTTCCATTGTCAAAACTGCCATCTGAAAGGGGTGGGTGGAGGGGAATGCTACCTACCCCATTTATTTTGTTGGGCATCAGCTTTAGCAAAGCACTGGTTTGGAACTTAACCTAATTTCTATTGCACAGTTGCTAGTTGAAAGAGGGGGAAAATGCTTTTCAGATGATTTCATGTTTTCTAATATCATGAAGAAGGAAAATATCTTAGACACCAATGTCCTAGGACATTCTATCCTCTAACCTGGTACCCAAAACGCATGCATGCTGGATTAGACACAAGAAAAAAGGCGGCTGTCCAAAAGATAAGTGAATTCAGATGTCTTTTCTGCTTTTTATTAATGCCGTGCTCCAGCTGTTTCATCTTTCTACTGGTGAAGCTTCAGTCAGCATGAGGACAGAATAGCAAAAGGTGGAGGTGTTCTGGATGGCTCAAGGACAAAAATGATATTTTCTACAATGCTGAAGATAACATCCAAAAAAACTGGGCCCAGAAATTACTACATATTGAACATTTTGAGAAGGAAACCATTGCTGAGCCTTATCCTCTTTACTAGAAAACAAGAAAACAGTCTCATGACTTTTACTGACTAATGGGCAAATCCCCAATTGTCCTCAATTAGACTGTCCTCAAGAAAATATCAAAAGAAAGATAGAGAGCAAATATGTGGGTTTTTAAAGCCTTTCTCTCACACATACACAAGTCCAGTAGACCATAAGAATAAATCAAGTTTAACATAAGCAAAATAAATTATAAGTAGTACCAGCCTTCCCTTTGCTGAAAGCTGCATGCAGCTCAATGATGACACATACGATGTTCATTCTTATTCTAAAAAAATGTTTTCTTAGGACAACTGGAGGGCATGGCTCAGTGGTCTGGACATGTGGTTTGTTGTACCTAGACTCCTTGGAGCTACAGGCTAGAATCCTGATGCAATTTACTTAACTCTTTATCTTTAGAACAAACAGAATTCCCAATTCTTTGGCGAGTGGTTCTTGGGAAGTTTGGGGAAAGATGTACCCACCCTGGCTCTGTTTGGAGATAAAAAGATTTAAATGATTCAGCTTGACACTTAAGCCCCACATTACTTTCTCTATATTGTTCACTGCCACTGTCATACCATGTTTGTTGTGTACATAGAGCCTTTCATTAAAGGACCTCAGATCACTGGCATGATCTGATGATAAAACATGAACATGAGCAATGTTCATGTTTTAAGGATGAGAAAAATGAGACACCAGAATCCCACAGTAAGTAAAGTAAAAATAAGCAATAATGAAATCTGGTTATTTTATATGACAGAGTGTTCTAGGGGAATAATAAAGGTCAGATCAATGTGCATAAATAAAGAATTTAGGCCCTCATCAAGTAGCTTAGTTGGTTAGTTATTTTGACATGCAGATGTCATAGTTTCAACCCTGGTCAGGGCATATATGAGAAGCAACCAATGAGTGTACAACTAAAGTAGAACAATTAGTTGATTCTTCTCTCTCTATCTCTCTTGACCCCCCTTTTTTCTCTCTCTCTCCAATCAATGGAAAAAATTTTTAAATGGACAGAATCAACAAATTGTGGCATGAATAAGTGGAACAAGTAAGTCAATGTTTCTCACTTTCTTTCTCTCTCTTGCTCTCTAAAAATCAATGTTAAAAAAAAAGAATTAATTGTAAGTGAAATCCCCTCTAAGGATACTTATCAGTCTGAAACAAAAGAAATTTAACAGCTTCTCTGAGCCTTGCTTGTTTAATCTTTAAACTGATGGAAATATCTGGGACCGTGCAAGGAAAAAATAACATCTGAGGATGTTCTTAACACAGAATGGGTGATGCAGATATGTCACCCTTTCATTCTGACTCACAAGTTTACAAGTATGGCATTATAAAGTAAGTCTTTAAGAACTTTCTATCCCCACAAGAGGCAGGGAAGAGAGTACTTTTTAAGAGCCTTGATGTCTGAGCCAAATTAATCTGGAAATAGCCAGCCAGTAGAATTCCCTTTACTTGGTTGCTTCCTTGAACACTGCACATCCTCCATTTGCTTCCCCCCCCCTTTTTTTTTGTATTTTTCTGAAGCTGGAATCGGGGAGGCAGTCAGACAGACTCCTGCATGCGCCCGACTGGGATGCGCCCAACTGCGATCCACCCAGCATGCCCACCAGGGGGCGATGCTCTGCCCATCTTGGGGGCGTCGCTCTGCCACAATCAGAGCCATTCTAGCACCTGAGGCAGAGGCCACAGAGCCATCCTCAGCACCCAGGCAAACTTTGCAAGGCTCCAGTGGAGCCTTGGCTGCGGGAGGGGAAGAGAGAGACAGAGAGGAAGGAGAGGGGAAGGGGTGGAGAAGCAGATGGGTGCCTCTCCTGTGCGCCCTGGCTGGGAATCAAACTCAGGACTCCCACACGCCAGGCCGACGCTCTACCACTGAGCCAACCAGCCAGGGCCTGCTTCCCCATTTCTTTAGACATTTAGCGCAATAAAGTACTTGTTATGTGCAAGCATGGGGGATACCAGCAGCAGTAATTCAGACCTTCACAAGTGGTTTAAAAGTCTAGTGGAGAGAGAAGAACGTGTATACAAGCTGTTACAATGCCAAAGGGTGAATAATTCAGCAAACCATCTCAACAACTATTTAAAGACAGCCAGTATGTGATATAATTCCTTTTATTTCCAAGAATAGTCTGCCCATATCAACTGTTCAGGAAGTTTTCTGCAATCAGGTATTAGTAATGACAACTATTAGCATATAAGTTCCCCTACCTGCTACCCAGTTATCATCATCCATCACAGAGAGTTGCTGAAAGGGTTAAGTTATTTTATATAAAGCAGTTAACACAGTTAAAGCACTCACTAATGATATCATAATTAGATCATAACTATAGTATTATCAAGTACAGGAAAATAATATATCCCAACAATCCTACAAACAGGGCCGAGTCACTGAAGATGAGGATGAGGGCAAGATCCAGTCCATATACAATAAAAAAGTCCTCAGATAAGTTACCACAGGTGCTTTATTACTCAACCTCTGCCCCAGGGCCAACAGCATAAAAGTCTGAATCAGAGCTGTGCTAAAAGGTACATTAAATAAATATTCACCTTCAAAGCATTTCAAAGTACCTTCTAACAAATATCTCCCTATTATAGCTATTGCAGTTTCTTGAAATTCCTTTAGCAGAAACTCAGATTTGAAAATCCTTGGAGAAATCACACATTTCTCTAAAGCTTTGGTCTTCAACCAGGAGGATACTGTGCTCCCGTCACATAGGAGACATCTGCAAGGTCTGGGAACATTTTTGCTTGGCAAACAGGAAAAGAGGGAGTGGAGTGAATATAAGTGCTACTGGCATCTAGTAGGCAAAGGCCAGAGATGCTGCTAAACATCCTACTATGCACAGGATGAACCTTAAAACAAAAGTATCTAGTCCAAAATGGCAGTGATGCTAGAGCTGAGAAATACATGCTTATCTAAACCTACTTAGTTAGATATTTCCATTCATTACTTTTTTTCACCTAATTTCAAACTATTATGTAAATGATCGATCTACATGTTCTTTAAACAGAAGAAAGAATAATGAGTAACAGGGCGATCACTCTAGACAGAAGCAGATAAATAGAATCTAAGAGATGTGAAAAAAACACTTTTATTCCATATTTTAACTGAGGGCAATCTCAATGCTTTTTCTCTCTACAAACTTTTTTTTCATGGTGTGGAAGCATACTTATGAGATGTTTCCTAAATTCCCACTGTATGATTAATTTCAATTGCAGATCTAGATTTCATTTTGTCATGCTCCTGAGAAAGATTCAACTAGAGTTTTGAAGATTCACAGGTTAGCAAATGATGTAATACATTATTTTGAGCATCAATTATATGTCAGACAAGGCTCTAGGTGGTTGAGATACATCAGTGAACAAAGCAAAGATACTAATTCTTGGTGGGGGCAGGGCTCACATTTAATCAAGTCTTGAGTCAAGTTCAAGAAATTCTTGAACTGGAATATCTCTTCCTATAGCATGATATTTTTTCCAACCAAGTTATCTCTCTCAATTCAAAAAGAGAAATTAGTTTTAAGAGAGCTTTTACTTGCATTAGAAATTAATGTATTTCCAAGGCAACAAAGCAAAATATATTTCAGTAGCAAACAAGTTTTTTTGCAATTTGCTGGTTAAGAAATTAAGGCTTGTAGTATGTAAAAAAAAAAAAAAAAAAAAACAATGTGAGAAAGACATCCAAGCCTAGGTAAATTTCTCTGGTTCAAGTTAAAAAATGGAGATGGAACATTGACAGACCTGTTTTATGCCTTCTCTCTTTTAGGAGGAAGATTTCCACAAAACAGCTGATCCGTTTTGAAATAGCCAGCGATGGTTTTGTTAATAATAAAAGTCACTTAGGCATTTAGTTTGCATCTGCATTACACTTGACAGCACCGAGTTACCTGCCCCATATTCTTTATGATTAGTATTTAAGCACTACTCCAGTGGTCCCAGTCTTTAGAAGACTAATAACAGCTTATATTTGTCCTGTTCCTGGGAAATAAGCAGGCAGGTAAATGTTACATGCTTGAAAGTTCTGTTGAATATCTGTCCCCATAAAGGTATCAAGTCTTCTGCAGGTATCCCTGGGTTCTGCTTTTCTCGTAATTTCTTTACAGATTTTTGCTTATACAGATGCTACTTTGAAAATAGAGTAGAAGTGATGTCAGAGAAATGGCGCCATTAGGAGTGCTCCCAATACCTCTCCCTGAAACTTCAACAAATTCAACAATTAGAGACAGAAAAACAATCTCAGAAGCATCTGAAATACACATACATCAAACAAAGGTACGATTGGGTGAAAAGGTAGCTGAATATATAATCCACTCTGAAGGTAATAAGACGGAGAATGAAGTATTCTGCTTTCCTCACTGATCTGAGGAAGGACTGCTTTCACTTGGAACTGAGAGAAAGGGAGGGCTAGGACTGAGAGAAAAAGCTGGGCTAGGGCAGAGACGTTTAAGCCGAGGAGAGAATGTACCCGCGGCTCAGCCCACATGAAGCTAACGCCAGCGACAGACCCTGGCAGAGGTGGGTGAGCAGTTGCCTTGTTTACTCCCAGTATCCCGATTGGTGAGCACAGGCAGTGTGCAAGTGGATCCACCAGGCGCTTCGGGCTTAAGTGCCCATGTTCCCGGGTGGAAGGGCTGGGTCAGAGACTGTCAGTAGTGGCCCTCTGTATGGGCTGTGACCAGAGTTTCTGAATAATCCTGGCTTCCCAAACAACAGTGTGCGAGAAGTGCACAAAAGTCGGCTTCCCTACACCTGGACCTGTCTGGGCACGGCACCTCCACCAGCCATACAGGCTAACAAAGGACATTGCTGGGAAAGAGAACTGTGCAAGTGGTGGGGGGAAGGGTGCGCAGGTAGCTTGCAGACAGCCCCTGGAGAGCAGCTGGTGGACTGCTGAGGCATACTAGACAAGCCTGGACACTCATAGAAAGACACCTGAAAGGCAATCAGCTCCCAGCTCTGCCTGATTACGCTGGCGGCTCTGGCTTGACAAAGTCTTACCCAAAACCCTGTGTTGAATGGGGATAGAGGGTGGGATTTGGCAGCTCTTAAAGCCTCTTGCTTCCCAGGCAGTGGCTGGGACAACTTCACAACTGGGTCCCCAGGCTGTTGGTTCAGGAAGGAGAGATTTCGGAAAAGGCTCTGGAAGACGAACTCTCCCATTGTCGGAGCCTGCAAATGTTAACAAGCTCCGCCTACCAATGGGACTGAGGCCTAGTTTATGTCATCACCATAGCGACACACCAGCAAATCTCTGCCTAAGAGTGCCACAGGGGCAGAACCTGGGGTACAGTGCCACTGGCCAAAAAAAGAGAAAGAAAAAGAAAGAAGATAACTTCTCAAAACCATGAAAAAACCACAGTCTTTATAACTTTTTCCATTTCTTTGTATTTTTTATCTTTTTTTTCTTCCACCTTTGTCATTTTATCCTCTTTTTGTTTTATTCTTTTCTTTTTATTTTGAACTTTACTACCCATAAGTGTTACGTTTTCAATTTTTTTACCTATGAGTGTCATTTTCCAAAATACTTAACTCAATTTCTTTTTCTCTGCCTCTCTTTTTGTTTCTTTTTTTCCTTTTTCACTTTTTCTCTCATTTGAATCTCACCCACAAACAAATTATTTTATTCTGGATTCAAATTTTTCTTTGTGGCATTTTGTGTGCTTTTTACTTTGCTTTTTATCTCTTTAGCATTTCCTCCAACTCCGGAACTCTATTCTATAGTTTTTGTGCCACTTAATACAATAGAATTTTCATTTTTCACTGTATTTTTTCTTTTTTCTCTTTTTATTTTCTCTTTTTTGTCTTACACTATTTATCTCATTCAACATCATTTACAAACAAATTATTTTATTCTAATCCAGATTTTTTTCTTTGTGGCATTGTGTGGGTTCTTGCCTCATTTTTTGCCTCTTTGTCACTCCCCCCCCCCGACCCAGGCCCAACATTCTGTGTATTTTTGTTCCACTTAGCACAATAGAATTTTCAGTTTTTCACTGCATTTTCTCAAAAAAATTTTTTTATCAACTCTTATTAGTGTTATTAACAATACCACTCCCAAATGCTATTAAAGAAAAAGAAATAAAATATCATGGATACAAAAGACAGAGATGTAGCTCAGATAGATGAGAAAAATCCATAGAAAAAATTTCAATAGCTTAGAAACCTTAAATGACAGTTAATTGACAGATAATTTAAAATTAAAGTTCTAAAAATACTCAGGGATATACAAGAAAGCACAGAAAGGCAATTTAGAGAGCTGAAAAAACAATTCAATGAACAGAAAGAATACTTTACCAAGGAAATTGAAACTATGTAAACAAATCAAACAGAGATAAAAAAAACCTCAATTCCTGAACTGAAAAATGAGGTAACAACCTTAGCCAATAGAACAGACCAGATAGAGTAGAGAATTAGTGACATAGAAGACAGGCAACTAGAGGCATTACAGAGAGAAGAGGAGAGAGACTCACGAATTAAAAAAAAAAAAAGATATCCCTACAGTAATTGTCTGACTCCATTATAAACAGCAACATAAGAATAATGGGTATATCAGAAGGAGAAGAGAGAGAAAATGAAATGGAGAACATATTCAAACAAATAATCAATAAGAACTGCTCAAACCTGTTGAAAGAACTAACACCTTGAATTCAAGAAGCAAACAGAACACCGAACTATCTTAACCCTAACAAATCTACTCCAAGGCACATCATAATGAAATTGGCACAAACCAATGACAAAGAAAAAATTCTCAGGGCAGTCAGAGAAAAGAAGAATACAACATATAAAGGAAGGCCCATTAGGCTATCATCAGATTTCTTAGCAGAAGCTCTATGAGCTAGAAGAGAGTGGACCTCAATATATCAAGTTCTGAAGAGAGGAACTTCCGGCCAAAAGCTATCCTTCAAATACGAAAGGGAAATATAAACATTCACAAATACAGAAAAGATGAGGGAATTTATCACCAGAAAATACCCACTTCAGGAAATACTAAAGAGGGTTTTCTGACCAGGCACAAAGAACAAAACAAAAGAAAACTACAAGTAAAAGCTCCATCAAGATCCAAATAAAAACAAGATTAATCTGTGACAAAGAAACAAAAAAGGGGAGAGGACAAAGATTAACAGTAGAAAAGGAGGATGAAGTGCAGAAGCACTCATGAGATAATGTACTACAATGACCATGATATGTATCCTTTCCATTACTTAATGGTAACCACCCCTGAAAAAAACACCACAAAAGCACATGGCTTGAAAAAAGAAGTAACAGAGAAAAAAAGTATGGATTACAACCAAACAAAAACAAATGATAGAAAAACAAAAGAGAAGAATCAAACAAGGTACAAAACTATCAGAATGCAATATGTAAAATGACAATAGGAAACCCTCAAATGTCAATAATTACACTAATCATAAATGAATTGAACTCACCAATAAAAAGATACAGAGTAGCAGAATGGATTAAAAAAATCCAACTGCATGCTGCCTACAAAAACACATCTAAGCTACAAGGATAAAAACAAATTCAAAGCAAAAGGTTGGAAAACAATACTCCAAGCAAATAACATTAAAAAAAAGGAAGGTGTAGCAATACTTATATCCAACAATGCTGATTACAAGGCAGCAAAGGTAATCAGACAAAAACAGTCATTTCATAATGACAAAGGGGACATTGAATCAAGAAGACATAATATTTCTTAATATATATGCACCAAACCAAGGAGCATCAAAATATATGACAGCTACTGACTGACATAAAAACAAAAACTGACAAAAATACAATCACACTTGGAGAACTCAATACACCGCTGATGGCTCTAGATCATTCATCCAAACAGAAAATCAATAAAGAAATATTGGCCTTAAATGAAACACTAGAGTAATTGGATATGATAGACATCTACAGGACATTTCATCCCGAAGTGCCAGAGTATACATTTTTCTCTAGTGTACATGGAACATTCTCAAAAATTGACCATATGTTGGGCTACAAAAATAACATCAACAAATTCAAAAAGATTGAAATTATACCAAGCATATTTTCTGATCATAAAACCTTGAAACTAGAATTCAACAGCAAAAAAGAGGTAAACAAACCCACAAACTGTGGAAATTAAACAACTTACTTTTATAAAAGGAGTGAGTCAAAGAGTAAATAAGCACAGAAATCAAAAGATACATACAGGCAAATGAAAATAACAATACAACATATCATAATCCCTGGGATACAGGAAAAGCAGTAATAAGAGGGAAGTTTATATCACTACAGGCCTATATGTGCAAACAACAGAGAGCCCAAGTAAACCACTTAACTTCACACCTTAAGAACAAGAAAAAGAACAAAGACAACCTAAAACCTGCAGAAGAAATAATAAAAATCAGAGAAGAAATAAATGAAATAGAAAACAATAAAACTATAGAAAAAATTTAATAAAACAAGAAGCTGGTTCTTTGAAAAGATAAAAAAAATTTGACAAACCCTTGGCAAGACTCACCAAGGAAAAAAGAGAAAGGACTCATATAAACAAAATCTAAAATAAAAGAAGAGAAATCACCACAGATATCATAGATATACAAAGAATTATCATAGAATATTATGAAAAAGTATATGCCACCAAATTCAACAATCTAGAAGAAATAGATAAATTCCTAGAACAATACAATCTTCCTAGACTGAGTTATGAAGAAGCAGAAAGCCTAAATAGACCCATAAGCAGGGAGGAAATAGAAACAACTATTAAAAACCTCCCCAAAAATAAAATTCCAGGCCCAGATGGCTATACTAGTGAATTCTATCAAACATTCAAGGAAGATTTGGTTCCTATTCTACTCAAAGTCTTCCAAAAAATTGAAGAAGAAGCAATACTTCCAAACACATTTTATGAGGCCAACATAACCCTTATACCAAAATTTGGCAAGGACAACACTAAAAAAGAAAACTACAGGCCAATATCACTAATGAATACAGATGCTAAAATACTAAACAAAATACTAGCAAATTGAATACAACAACACATTAAAATAATAATTCATCATGATCAAGTGGGATTCATCCCAGAATCACAAGGATGGTTCACATACATAAAACAGTTAACATAATACATCATATCAACAAAACAAAGAACAAAAATCATATGATCCTATCAATAGTTGCAGAAAAGGCATTCAATAAAATACATTTTATGTTTAAAACACTCAACAAAATGGGTATAGAAAGAAAATATCTCAACATAATAAAGGCCACCTATGATAAACTATCAGCTAACATCATATTAAATGGCATAAAACTAAGGACTTTTCCCCTAAAATCAGGAACAAGACAAGGTTGTCCACTCTCTCGACTCTTATTCAATGTAGTGCTGGAAGTTTACCAGAGCAAACAGACAAGAGAAAGAAATAAAAGGCATTCATATTGGGAAAGAAGAAGTAAAGGTCTCACTTTTTGCAGATGATATGATCCTATACATCGAAAACCCCAAACACTCCACAAAAAGACTAATAGAAACAATAAACCAATACAGTAAGTTCTCAGGATACAAATTTATATACAAAAGTCCATTGCCTTCCTATATGCTAATAATGAAACATCAGAAAACAAGCTCAAAAAAACAATCCCCTTCATGGTTTCAACAAAAAATAAAATACCTAGGAATAAACATAACAAATAATGTAAAGAACCTATAGAATAAAAGCTACAAAGCATTGTTAAGGGAAATCAAAAAAAGATATAATGAAATGGAAAAATATTCTTTGTTCTTGGATAAGAAGAATAAATATAGTAAAAATAAACATATTACCCAAAGTGATATATAAATTTAATGCAATTCTCATCAAAATTCCAATGTCATGTTTTAAAGAAATGAAACAAAAGATCACCAGGTTTATATGGAACTATATAAAACCTCGAGTAGCCACAGCAATCCTAAGGAAAAAGAACAAAGTCAACAATGCCAGACTTCAAGTTATATTATAGAGCCACGATAATCAAAACAGCATGGTATTGGCAGAAAAATAGACACTCAGACCAATGGAACAGAATAGAAAGCCCAGAAATAAAACCACATGTATATGGTTAAATAATTTTTGATAAAGGGGCCAACAACACACAATTGAGAAAAGAAAGCCTCTTCAACAAATGGTGCTAGGAAAACTGGAAAGCCAAATGCAAAAGAATGAAACTTTACTACAGTTTGTCCCCTTGTACTAAAATTAATTCAAAATAGATCAAAGACCTAAATATAAGACCTGAAACAATAAATTACATAGAAGAAAACATAGGTACTAAACTTAGGGACCTTGGTTACAAAAAGCTCTTTATGAATTTGACTCCAAAGGCAAGGGAAGTGAGGGCAAAGATAAATGAATGGGACTACATCAGACTAAGAAGTTTTTGCACAGCAAAAGAAACGACAACAAAACAGACAGCCAACTAAATGGGAGATGATGTTTTCAAACAACAGCATATATAAGGGACTACCTAATATCCAAAATATACAAAGAACTCATAAAATTCAACAACAAACAATCCAAAAAAAAAAAAAAAAAAAAAGGAAACAGAACAGACACTTCTCCCAGGAAGAAATACAAATGGCCAACAGATATATGAAAAGATGCTCATCTTCATTAGCTATTAGAGAAATGCAAATCAAAACTACAATGAAATACCACCTCACACCTGTTAAATTAGCTATTATCAACAAAACAGGTAATAGCAAGTGTTGGAGAGGCTGTGGAGAAAAAGGAACCCTCATTCATGTAAAGTAATACAACCACTACGGAAGAAAGTATGGTTGTTCCTCAAAAAATTAAAAATGGAGCTACCATTTTTAATTTAAAAAATTAAAAATATGACCCAACAATCCCTCTACTGGATATATACCCCCATAACTCAAAAACACTGGTACGTAAAGACTCATGCAGCCCCATGTTCATTGTAGCATTTTTCACAGTGGCCAAGATATGGAAACAACCAAAAAACCCTTCAATAGATGGTTGAATAAAAAATATGTGGTACATATATACTATGGAATACTACTGAGCCATAAGAAATGATGACATCGGATCATTTACAACAACATGGATGGACCTTGATAACATTATACTGAGTGAAATAAGTAAATCAGAAAAAACTAAAAACTATATGATCCCACACATAGGTGGGACATAAAAAATGAGACTCAGAGACATGGACAAGAGTGTGGTGGTTATGGGGGGGTGGGGGGAGGTAGGGGTTGGGGGAGAGGAGGGGCACAAAGAAAACCAGATAGAAGGTGACGGAAGACTATTTGACTTTGGGTGAGGGGTATGCAACATAATCAAATGTCCAAATAACCTGGAGATGTTTTCTCTGAACCTATGTACCCTGATTGATCAAGGTCACCCCATTAAAATTAATAAAATAAATAAATAAAAATTTTAAAAGGATAAATGAATTTTAAAAAAAAGGAAAAAAAAGTTATTTTTATGTCTCCTCATATACTCTAAATTACTTGTACAAGAGACTGTGTTCAAAAGTCCTTTCCTAGGCAGTACCTAGCATAATATCTGGAATCCAAAAATAATATATAATTAAAATTAATCAATGAATTTTATAAATATTTGAATGAAGTGAGGGGATGACAGTTTAGGAAATTTTGAGAACCCCTGGAAAATAGAAACAAAATGTTAATGAGATTTTTTTTTGGACAATTAACTTCAGGCAGAAATTGAAAGAAAGTACCTCTCAACTCACATCTCAATGCCTGTCTCTTATTAAATATTCATCAAAATGAAGACCCTTTTTTAAAATTTGCTTCTAAAACCTAACTCCTTAATATATTTATAAATATATATTTATTTGTTGAATTCGTAAGTTGCATGGAATTCGGTGGGAAGAAGCAGACAGGAGTCCTGCAGAGCCTGATGATAAGCCCCTCCCACTGAGGCACATGGGCTTCTGTCTGTGGCTCCCAGAGACAGGGTACAAATGAGCAGCCCTAGAGACCCCTGCCCCACCAGCAACAGAAAGACTGCAAATTCTTTTTGGCTCTAAAACTTCATCTAGGGCAGTTGAGCAAAGAAGGCCACATGTTTATACTAACATTTATCCAGGATGGTTTCTGCCTTACACTTCACATCTATTCTTAATTATCAAACTACTTTGCAAACAAAGGAAACAGAATGATGAGGCCAGTGTCAAAGCCTGCTCATAACTCATTTCAAAATAAAAGGCAATAAGGTGATCTCTTGAGCCTTCTGCCTCACAATGAGCCTCATGGCATAATCATGAATTCCAAAGTTTGTACCCAGGAGCACTAGGTACCCTTTGTGGCTTTTCATAATGATACAGCTTCGAGAGACCATCATTCAAGCCACATAAGTTAAACTTCTGTTCCAGTTGCAGGCCTTCCTATCAACTGCAGAACATTCATGAGATATCTTCAAATTTGAATTCCACAACATCTTCCAAAGTATCAGAGTATACTATATGGTTCAAGATTCAAACAAATGGAGTCCACAAAGTGAAACAAACCAAATGCCTGTACCTTTTGTTAAGATTTAAAGTATGGCTCTGAGTTCAAATCTTGTTCTTTCTTTAGGGAAGGTCAGGATTTAACTTTGACCAAATTTACCCAAGGTGGTCAAAGGTCTCCAGTGAAAAGACAGTGTGAAGGAAAAAGTGGATTGAGTAGTTGGATCTTGAGACAAGGAACATTAGTGGGAGGCCAGAAAAAGTTGAAGAAATAATTTAAAAGATTGGATGAGGGTAGGAATTGAACTTTTTTTCCCCATTTTTGTGGTTTAGAGAGTGGTTTTGGAATGGCAGCTCACCATAGAAGCAATCATGAAATCTGTTTAGTGGTATATCAACCTGCATTTTTCTAATGAAATGGATAACAGGTGTGGGGTTATGGCTCACAATATAAAATGAGTTTTTAAGACATGTTTAAAGCTCATTGACCTTGAGGAGTGTTTACTGTGTGATTATGAGGTGGAAGAAGCTTTTAAAACTTTTCTTGACTATTTTTGAAACAAATGAGCATTATCAGTCTGAATTAGTCCAACACTTCTTGCTTCCAATAGCATTCACCAGTAGACAATCAGGTGCACTATTCCGAACTATAAGCGGCTGTTGTAGGTCAAAGAACGTCACCATGTAGCCTTAGCAAAAATCTTAAACTTCCTTTTCCTCAGTTTCCTCATCTTCAAAATTGAGAATACTACTTCCTACTTCACAGAATGTCAATGTAATAACTAATGGCAAAGTGGAAGCATTTGATACAGTTTTTGATATAATGTGTCCTTTTCTTCTAGCTTTCATTCAGGAAAAACGACACCTTCTCTCATTCCTGGTTTCCCTGTAAAGACACAGGGTCACCTCTCACACAATGCCTGGAGTTGAGATGCTATGATTTGTCAAATGATTTTCTGCTGTCAATAATGAAGGATTATGTCCTACCTCTCTTTCTGGTCAGTGTAACCTGCTTATGGAAAAATCAGAAAATATGTAAGGGTACTAAGTGAGACTCAGCTCTGTAAAAAAGCAATTTTTTCCAGTTTTATGAGTGCAAAGAACTGTAAATCACTCAACCTCATTTGCATTTATACTGCTTTACAAAGGGGGTGTGATAATGAGATGGGAAGGATATCTGGCCAATGAGAAATGTTACCCTAGGACAGGAGAAAATGTTTCCAATATGACCCACTTGTTTGGCCAGTGACAAGATATTTGTGCCAAGAGTTTAAGGGAGCAGGATAAGAAGAGATTTCATCAACTCTGTCTCATGAAGTAAACCTCAAAGTTAGAATACCTATTCTTAGAATGAATATCTTATCATTAGCATTACTTGGTTTTTCTTTGAAAATGGAGGAAAATAGTTTACTTAAGATGGCTTAATTGTTTTGCAATGCCTGATACATAAAACCAGATAGCACACTCACAGTGTTGCTGATGGACCTCTTGGCTTTTACCAGCTCAATGACATTTACTATATCCCTGAGCAATTTTAGATAAGCTAAGCCAACAGCTGGGGAGACCCCAGCTGTAACTAAGCCTGATGTCCTTGTTTTATCTAAGAGAAAGCCCATGAGGCAGAATCTAAGCATCCAAATAGAGAGAAAATATTTTTTACTACCAAGGACAGATAATCTGAGCTATGTTAATCCCAGTCTCTGAGGAATTCTTGAAAATTTCTCATGTAGAGGTAAACCAAGGTCGCTCAAAGAATGCCATAGGAAATTTATTGACAAGAGTCTTCATTCCCAGTAATTATTTTGCTCTAGAAGAAAATGCATACGGTCAGTAGAGTTAACAAGAGAGGCCTCTCAGAGCAGGTTTGACCTGTGCTAGCAATCGGTGCAACAATAAGACCAAAACTGGTGCTCCAGTCTGGGATATTTCCCAAATAGTAGAATTTATACCTTTCTGAGAATTCACCAGAAAAGTAAAAATAGAATGAAATATAAATTTTAGGTCAAGAGAGAGAAGAATTGTTTGGAAGAGTAGATAGAATCCAACGTTAGACTTCCTTCTATTTCCAGACTCACCCACACATTGTGGAAAACAAGACAATCACAGTCATTTCACTATTTCAGCATGAAGATTGATTTTCAACTAGTCTAAACCACTCCTTCTTGTAAACCAAGTTTCTCAAACAGACATTGTATAGTATCCATGTTCATCACTGTTTTCTTTGGACCACTAATTAAGTCTTGCTAGCTAAATTCAATTCTTTCTATCTGTTACCTATCCACCTTTCAGTTTTATAAGTCTGAATCTTTCTTATATCTTCTGATCTCTTGAACTACTCTTAATGCTTCTCTTTGATCTTGGCTCCTATTTATACAGCCTGTCTTCTTACTGTGCAATCTAACAACTTTCACCAATTTCTTTAACTCTAAGATGTCATAAAACATTACATTTATGGTTTTGCCTCTACTTCCCAAACCATTCCATTAGTTTTCTTTGCTAACTACATTTTTATTTTTAATATATTCCATTTCTTCATTCTTTGGATCCAAAGATAACTCTAATAAAAATTAGATTCCTAATATTTCTCCAAATGTCATTCCTTTTGTCTGGAATGTCCCCTTCTCTTTCCATTGACATAGAGACAAACTCAAACTCGTTCCTCAACACTCAGTTCAAGGATTGTGACATTTAAAAGCTATAAACAGGAATATTTGATTCTTTTGCCATGTGAGTGAAAAATAAAGATATTTTTAGATATATAAAACTCAAAAGAATACTATCTACATATATTTTTGGGAGAAATAGTTAAAGTGTACTAAATAAGCAAAATTAAATCTGAGCAATATTTCAAAAAGGTAGAATACATGCTATAGCCAAAATAATGGTAAGTTAAAAGTCAAACAATTTTTGATGATGTTGTGAAATTAACTGTTATAATTAGACAAAGAACTATTCAAATACAATTGGGAACTATAAAGCATTGAATAAGAATAAGAATAAGAATAAGAATAAGAATAAGAATAAGAATAAGAATAAGAATAAGAATAAGAATAAGCCAGACCAAGCAGTGGCACAGTGGATAGAGCGTTGGACTGGGATGCAGAGGATCCAGGTTTGAGACCCCGAAGTCGCCAGCTTAAGCGCTTGCTCATCTGGCTTGAGCAAAAAGCTCACCAGCTTGGACCCATTGTCGCTGGCTCGAGCAAGGGGTTACTCAGTCTACTGAAGGCCCACGGTCAAGGCACATATGAGAAAGCAATCAATGAACAACTAAGGTGTCACAACGAAAAACTGATGATTGATGCTTCTCATCTCTCTCTGTTCCTGTACCTATCTATCCCTCTCTCTGACTCTCTCTCTCTCTGTCCCTGTTTAAAAAAAAAAGAATAAGTATAAGAATAGGATGAGGAGGAGGAGGAGGAGGAAGAAGAAGACAGAAGAGGAGGAGGAGGAGGAGGAGGAGGAGGAGGAGGAGGAAAGGAAGAGGAAGAGGAAAAAGAAAAAGAAAAAGAATAATAAACCGAAACTAAAATCTTAGATTATTTCTTAAGAAAAGGTGATAAGCAAAACAAGGAAGTTAGAATCTATTATGTTCACAGAGGGAAGGCTACTGATACTATCATTCTTCATTTTGATAGGTAATTCAAAAGGGTCTGTTAAAAAATGTACACAAAACTATCACTAGACTATTCACGGACCACTGAGGAACAAAGAAGAAACAGAAAATGTATTAAACTCACTAAGTTAAATGCTAAGTGAAAGGACATTAAATTTAAAAAGCACAATGTGCAGAAGTAAAATAAAATAAGATGCCTTATAAAGGACCAAACAGATCAGAAGCTATACTACATATGAATAATTTTAATTTGTGTTAAAAATCTAGAAGATGACATCAGGTTAAAAAAATAGCTCATTATTATTTCCAAGGGAAATATATAAAACAGGAAGGCATAAAAAGGTTAAAAATAAAATCTGGAAAATACATATCAGTGAAATAAAATAAAAAGAAATAAAAATGGTAATATTAATACTAACTCAATATTCAGCTCAAAGAGTAGTTCAGGCAGCCTATGTATAAAGAAATTACAAATGGCCTATGAATCAAAAAAACATTCTCAGCCACTCATCTGTCAAGAAATTTATAAGAAGATGATAAAGATGCAGTTTTCCATATATGATTGGCAAAGCTGGTTGAGAATATTCAATGTTTGCTGTAGAGAAATGCCACTCAAAAGTTGTTTTGATGACTATAAACTGAAACAAAATTTGCAGTTTGGCAGTAGCTTTAATATTGTTTTTATGCATACACTTTGATCAAGCAGTTTTACTTCTAGAAATTCTTCCTACAAAGATGTATTTACAAGAATATTCTTTGCTGCATTTTATAAGAGCAAAAACCTAGAAGAAATCTACATATTCATCAATAGAGGGAAAAATAGGTACATTTCTGTATATCTTTATAATAAGATTTAGAAAGCACTTCAAAAGAATGGATTATACCTATGTGTATCAATATAGAAAAAGTCTAAGATATATATGGCGTGAAAAGTTAAATTTTATAACAATATGGTTCTACTGTAATTTTATTTGGAATTTTAAAGAGAAAATACAACTTTCATCTATTGTACCATTGTAAATATTTTCATCAGTTTGGGAAACATATATAGTTATATATATTAGTTATAATTAGTTTATTGTTCCAATCACCAAAACTTAACTGTCCTACCAGTAGAAAATTCAGTATCTTCCTGCAAGGCTTCTCACCTTCCTAACTTTAAATTTCATAGAAATCTGGGAGATCTTCCTCAAGCCTACATCCAACACCAGGCAGAGAAAGAGCACTAGAAAAGCTGATCAATCCACCAGTAGCATCACTTTTGTCCCTGCTATCAGCATTGCTCTTAAACAATGACCAACATACACACATGTCCACTCTTGTGTTTGTGCCTTCCCTGGCTCAGATGTTGCCAAGGTTGTGGTGGCTGTTACTTTGCCCTCCAAGGGTGTCATTCTGTGGACGCCCACTCACTACTCAATTCTCACCTTCAAACCACAGCACTTTGTCAAAGTGGAAGAGCTTGAAGCAGGTTCCCCACAGCCACAGGTGGTGAGAAAAATAGCTTTCCACCCCTTTTGGCAATCCAGCTCTGCTGTGGAGCTCTGTTGGCCCATGCAGGGAATCCCCCACCCTACTGACACACACATACACACACACACACACACACACACACACACCACACCTTTATCATAAACATAAGTCTATTTCTTGACATCATTTATTCTTTTCATTTATTACTGTGACAATTCCACCTTATTTTCATTCTTACAGCCTTGTAATTCACTGGCATATGATGGGGTATATCCACTCATATTTTCATGTTGTTTTCAAATATACCTGCCTTTTTTGTACATTTTACCTCTTTGTAAAACTTTAAAAAGTGCTTATTGAGTTTAATAAAATATCCTGTTAAATATTTCAACTTGATGTTTCATCACATTTTTAAAATAGTTTTGCAATAATTGGCATCTTTACAATATTGACTCATTCTATCCAAGAACATGGCATGTTTCTGTCTTTATTTTGTTCTTCAGCAAAGTTTTAATGTTGTCTTACAATAGATCGGGTGCATTTCCTGTTAACTATTTTATGGTTTTGTTACCCTTATGGATGGGACTGCTTATTATATTTTCTAGTAGATTGTAAATACTGATTAAGAAAGTTATTAATCATTGCAGTTGATACTATAATCAGCCATTTCATTATTCTCTTTTGTCCTAGTAGTTTTTATTTTTACTCTTTTGAATTTTCCTGGAAGATATACTGTCTTTCAATGGTGGAAAATTGTCTTATTATTATTGCTTAAATTTTTAATTAAATTTATTGGAGTGACATTAATTAATAAAATTACTTATGTATCAGATACATGATACCATTCCATAGCACATCATCAGTACACTATATCACACATTCACTACCTGCATCGTCATTGGTCCCCTCTTCACCTTCTTCCACCTCCCCCACCCACCTTTCTCTCCCATAATCACCATACTGTTGTCTATAAGTTTTGTTTTTCTTTGCTTAATTCCTTCACCTTTTCCAGCCAGCCCTCAAAACCCCTCTCTTCTAACAGCTGTCAGTCTGTTCTCTATATCTATGAGTCTGTTTCTATTGTGTTTGCCAGTTAATTTTGTTCATTAGATTTCACATGTAAGTGAAGTTATATTCTTCTCATCTTACTTACATTGGCTATAAGCTCCAATACACCATTAAATAATTGGCTATAGTGGACATTCTTGTCTTATTTCTGGCTGTTTCATTTAGAAATGTGTTCATCCATGAATAAGTAAAATAAAATTTCTCTGTTCTTGCCCTGGCCAGTTGGCTCAGTGGTAGAGTGTCAGCCTGGTGTGCAGAAGTCCTGAGTTTGATTCCTGGCCAGGGAACACAGGAGAAGCACCCATCTGCTTCTCCACCCTTCCCCCTCTCGTTTCTCTCTATCGCTCTCTTCCCCAAGTGCTGAGGATGGCTCCATGGCCTCTGCCTCAGGTGCTAAAAAATGGCTCTGGTTGCAACAGAACAATGGCCCCAGTAGGGCAGAGCATCGCCCCCTAGTGGGTTTGCTGGGTGGAATCCAGTCAGGTGCATGCGGGAGTCTGTTTCTCTGCCTCCCAGCTCCTCACTTCAGAAAAATGCAAAAAAAAAAAGAAAGAAAGAAAGAAAGAAAGAAAGAAAGAAAGAAAGAAAGAAAGAAAGAAAGAAAGAAAGAAAGAAAGAAAAAGAAAGAAAAAGAAAGAAAGATTTTCTCTATTCTTCAGAAGTGAAGAGGTCACAGGTTGTTGGGGTGGTACAACTGCTCAAGGGAGTGCTAACAGGAAGTCATGCTCTTTATATCTTTCTTTGCATCTTCCTTAATACATTGGGTTTTCCTTAGGTTCACTATTTATAGGTTGCAAAATGGCTTCTTCCCACAATCAAGGCAAAAATATGAGGAGTGAATGTAGACAGTCTGATATCTTTATCAAGAAAGCAAAAGAGGCTTTCCTGAAATGCATAGGCACTTCCATATACAACTGAGTAGAAAGAATTTGATTCTATGACCTCTATAAGAGAGAATGAGAAAACAAGTATTTAACTGGGCACCTTGGATCCCAGAAAGAATGTCAATATTTTGTTAGTAAGAAAAAAAAAGGGAGGAATGGATAATGGATAGACAATCAACAAGTGTCTGCCACACTGACTTTCTAGGGGATGTGTTTAATGTTTTAGAAATTATTAGGATAAATGCAGTAATTTGCTGATAGTTTTATCAGCCTGAAGAAGCTTTTTTCTGTTCTTAGCTTTATGAGGCCTTTTAAAATCAGGAAAAAATGTTAAATGTTATCAAAATTCTCGGGGCATCTGTTGAGAAGATAATATAATGTGTTGTTTTTTTCAATAAATATGTTAATTTAGAGTAACAGATTCCAATTGTTGAATCATTCTTGCAAACTTGAGATAAACAATGCTTAGAATGTGGTTAATCTATTATTTCATTGCTGTATCTAATTTGAAAATACCATACACATATTTTTTGCATTAATGCACACAAGTGAAACCGATCTATAGTTTTCCTTATGTTCTTTTTGTCCAGTTAATCTCATGAAGATTCTGTAACCACCTAAGACTTAGAGAACTTCTCATCTTTTTCCGTTTGAACAATTCAAGTAGAATTGCCTACCTCTTCAAGATTTAGTAAAATTCATTTCAATAATGTAGTCCTATTGCTTTATTTAGACAGCAGATTTATGCTCATGATTTGTTTTCCTTTTATTAACAATATCTTTAGATTTTGTCCTTATTGAAACACTGGTTATTTTCTAGCTTATTGAGTATACTCTATACCTTCAAATTTTTTCCTAATATATATATATATATATTTTTAACTCAATTTTTACTGCCTGACCAGGTGGTGGTGCAGTGGATAGAGCATTGGACTGGGACGTGGAGGACCCAGGTTAGAAACCTCCAGGCCACCGGCTTGAGTGTGGGCATCATGGCTTGAGTGCCTTGAGCATCAGCTCACTAGCTTGAGCACAGTGTTGCTGGCTTGAGCAAGGGGTCACTCGGTCTACTGTAGCCCCCCAGTAAAGGCACATATGAGAAAGCAATCAATGAACAAGCAATCAATGAACAACTAAGAAGCCACAATGAAGAATTGATGCTTCTTATCTCTCTCCCTTCCTGTGTGTCTGTCCCTATCTGTCCCTCTGTCTGACTCTGTCTCTGCCAAAAAAATAAAAATTAAAAAAAAATTTTGATTTTTACTTTGGCAGTTTTGGTGTTTTACTCACATGGACATTTCTTTCCAAATTGTCATTTGAAAATTGGTTTCTCCTTTCACATGAGTTATTTAAAAGAATTTTTTTAGAAAAATATTCATGTGAATAGTAAAGGGCATTTCTTTGTATTTTCTTTCTGTTGTTGTTTCTATTGTTAATTTCCCCAGTGGTGGATGTTTGTTGTTTGTGCTCCTTAGCAAGCATCCAGCCACCTATCTGATTTTAAAGTAAGCCTGTGTTGGGTGAGTTTCAGTAGAGGCTTCAGTGTTGGGAACAGCAGCAAGATTGGAGTGCCATCAAGTGTCAAATGATATCAGTGCATAAGATGAAACCTAAACTAGTCCTTGACCATGATTTGTGGTGTCTGGTCTGGCTTTCTTGCATCTTGCTTGGTTCTCCTGCCTCCAATCAACTCTGTAAGTTCCCTATGATCCTTCTAATAAATTTCTTTGCTGCTTAAAAGAGCCATAGTAAGCTCTAATGCTTATAACCTAGAAGTACTTTTATTAGTAATTTATGATTTCCTGCTTTAGAGCTAGAAAATGTTCTCCATAAATATTCTGTTTTTAGAAATTTATGGAGTTTATTTTTTCCCTTTGGGCTCTAAAACACATGTTGTTAATAGTTCATTTTTGCTAATACCCACTTTATTAGATACAACATTTTATGTATCAAAGTTGTTTCTTACATAATCCAAGTCTTTTTTTTCCCTCCCCCCATTTAGCTCATTAGCTTCTGAGATTAGTGGCTTTAAATCTCACATTGTTATAATTCTGGACAGGTCATGGCCATTTCATTGGTGGACTCCCAAGTGTTAGTATCTGTAGGCGTTTCTCTTGGGCCAATTTCTCCAGAGAAGAATCTTTCGATTCTTTGCCAAGAGAGATGTAAGGCTGGCTGCCAACCTTCTAGATGAAGTGTATCAAAATTGAGCCAAGCATATCCCCACCAAATATGTATTTTCTCTTGAAATATACTCTTCTTAACTGCTTTTTAGCTAATGCTTAGCCTCTGCCTACGATATGGTATCCCAACTTCTCCACAGAAATAATTTCTGTTGGGAAAGGTAGGCAAATATTTATTGGAGGCAGCAGGATGGAGTGCTAGGGTTTAATTAATCATTACCTAGACATACAACTCCCTGATTTTATTTACGGCATGTCTTTGCTTCTTCCTGCCCACATAACCTACTGCCTTTCTTGAGTTCTGGGATTCAAATGAGAAATGCTTCTTGTTTTCTTTTCCTCTAAAAGCCCTTAGGTTTTAGCTTTCCCAATATGCTAAGCAGGACCCACTCATCCGGCTGCCTTTCTTTGTTTTAAATCTGCTCACATCTCAAGTCTCCAGTCTCCCCTTCACTCTTCTTTTTCTCTGTGGAGATTTTATATATATTCATACTATATTGATATTCATAGGTATGTGTCTATAATTGGTTTTTAAAGTAGATTTTTATTAGAGAATGAAGATGTTTCTTTGATTTCTTTCCCTCTCTTATTTAGTAGTGATAGAAGTAGTATTATTTTCTTTTCCATCTTTTTTTCTAATTTATACAGCTTTTTCTCTGAAGGTCAGGCAAGTCTGGGAATTGATTGAAAAAGAGAAGTGCTACATGTGTCTTTATGTATCAATGTTTCTGAGTTTTGGGGGTATATACCCAGTAGAGGGATTGCTGAGTCATAAGGTAGTTCTATTTTCAATTTTTTGAGGAACCACCATACTTTCTTCCATAATGGTTGTACTACATTGCAGCATTGTTCACAGTGACCAAGACATGGAAACAACCAAAAATCCCTTCAATAGAAGACTAAATAAAGAAGATGTGGCACATATACACTATGGAATACTACTCAGCCATAAGAAATGATGTCATTGGATCATTTACAACAAAATGGTGGGATCTTGATAACATTATACGGAGTGAAATAAGTAAACCAGAAAAAAACAAGAACTGCATTAATCCATACGTAGGTGGGACATAAAAATGAGACTAAGAGACATTGACAAGAATGTGGTGGTTACGGGGGGGAGGGGGAGGGGGAAGGGGAGGGACACAAAGAAAACTAGATAGAAGGTGATGGAGGACAATCTGACTTTGGGGGATGGGTATGCAATATAATTGGGGTTTTTTTCATTCATTTTAGAGAGGAGAGGGAGAGAGAGAGAAGGGGGGAGGAGCTGGAAGCATCAACTCCCATATGTGCCTTGACCAGGCAAGCCCAGGGTTTCGAACCGGCAACCTCAGCATTTCCAGGTTGACGCTTTATCCACTGCACCACCACAGGTCAAAGCAACATAATTGATCGACAAGATGACCTAGGCATGTTTTCTTTGAACATATGTACCCTGATTTATTGATGTCACCCTAGTAAAATTAATAAAAAAAAAAAGAAAAAGAGAAGTGCCTGGGGTACAAAATATAAGGAGGCATTTGCTCCCAAGTATGGGCAATGCATTTGTATAATTCTAATAGTGGATGCTCTAGTGGATTCCTCTGGTATTGCTGTTAGATGCCTCTCTTCCCTTATTCAAAGGTTAGAGTTCAAACAGAAAGTCATAGCATTATTGGACTCCAGGATCAGTGTATAAAATTTTGAGGCCCCAGAGTGCTTGGAAATTAATGGAGAAAGTCCAAGAAAGAAAGAGGTCACAGAAGGGTAACTACACAACTTATGAATTAACTTCTCTCGAATTCTTCACTAATCTCTAAACAATATATGCATAAGATTCCAAGGATCCTAGTACAGGCTTGCTCAACACCCCTCAGAGGATGATAACAGAATCCAAATTCTCCATAATGTTTTACAATGTAGGGTCAAATATAATCTACAATTTTTAGATAAAGTCATTCTAGATTTGCAAAAAAGCTTTAAAATATGACCTATAATGAAGAAAACAAGTTAATAGTAGTGAAACTACAAATGCCCCAGAGTAAATTAACAAACAAGGACTTTAAAGTAACAATGATAATATGTTAAATACTATATAGAAAAAATGTCTTTATTGGTAAGAAATTAGAGAATGTTAAGAAAGCTATAGAAAGAATTTCATGTATTGAAACTATATTGTACATGTTGAAATTATAAATAAGAACCAGTAGGAATCCTAAATCTAAAATGTATAAGAGGTTTTTGCTTTGAGAATAAGGAATAGACTGACCAATTTGTCCCCCATCCAGATTCTATTTAAATGATATGGATATCATTTAAACATGAATGAAGACTTAGTCTCTAAGTATGCATGTGTGTGACCTGAATATGCCAATTTTTTCCTTCTTGCCTTAAAGATATCCCTCCGTTGCTATGTGGAAGATGGTGATTCACAGACAGCTGCATATGATATCAACCAACCAACCAGTTGTCTTCTATGGTTTTTCTACCTCTTATCCATATGGCACACATTCACAAAAGTTTTCACTTAATTTCATATGTTCACAACCCCCTAATGTCCATCCCTGGCTCCCTGAATGTGAATTGTTAAATTGGATAATAACTAAATTCCATCTTTTTCTAATGTCTGGAGTCTATATCTTTGTATATATCTTTTAAAATAGAGAAATTATGTTTTGTTTTGGAAAAAATAAACAGGCAAAGACTAAATAGCTCTATTGAATCCCACAGATCAGTGGAAACCATTTCTAGCAGTAGATCTCTCTCAGGACTATTAGACAATGGCTCTCACCTTCACTGCTTGAAATAACCCTGACACTCCTGGGAGAAAATGAAATGAAATAAATAAATTGGATACATATTAGACAGAATTTACCCAACTAGAATTCAACCAGAGTCATGAATTGATTATTCAATAAAACTAGAGACAGCCTAATAAATTCAATTAAAAAAAGTAAAATAAATAAAAGCTCCCGATGACTGCCAAGGATGTTTCCAACTAGATCAACAACTCCAGTCACCGTAGCCCTCACTAGCGTCCCCAGCCTCTCTCCCTACATGACCCTGCACATTTAATCAGCACCCACACGTTCCAAGGTCAATAGTCTCCTCATGAATCGACTACATTCCATCTGAACGATTTCAAATGCAACAAAAGTTGACCCACTGCAAGATGAAACAGCTACTTAACAGCTGTGATAAAGAAAATTAAAACAATTGGACACTCTTTCTATTGGGAATTAAACTATGTTCACTATGACCCACACATACCAGTACACTGGAAGAGCTGACAGCAAACAACGTGAAATGAATGATGATGAAGCAAATCCACTCTTACATTTGGAATTTACAAAACAGGCAAAATACTTTCAGAAAGAAGTGAATTTTCACTTTTAAAAGTCTTATTTCTCTCTTGAAAAAAAATGCCTATAATACTCCCCAGTAGATTTTTTTCTTCTTTTTTTTTGAAGAGAAACAATAATTTGATGATTTCATTAATATCAAACATATAGATTTACTGGAAAAAGTTAATGTAGTCAAAAGTCAAAGTAAAAATTGTGGATTAACTTCTCATGATAGCTCATTAGATTATATATATGTGTCAGGCAGGGGTCTGACTCACCAAACACAGTGATTGAGGACAATTTAATAAAAAGGCTATTTACAACATATTAGAGTTCTTTAGAGAAACAACCAATAAGATATGTATACATAAAAGAAACAGATTTATAAGGAATTCTTGTGATTATGGAGGCTGAAAATTCTAAAGATCTGTAATCACAAGCTGGAGACCCAGGAAAGCAAAATGCAGTTCCAGTCCTACTCCAAAGTCCTGAGGATCTGTAGGGTCAATGGCACAAATTCCAATCTAAAAGTCACAAGGAACCCAAGGAGAGCTGATAATTCAGTACCAGCCTAAAGGCCACAAAGGACTTCTGTCTCAGCTCAAGTAGTCAGGTAGGAGGAAGTTCCTGTTAGTCAGCCTTTGTGTTCTGTTTAGGCTTTCAGCTAATTGGATGAGGTCCACCTACGTTAGAAAGAGCAATCTGCTTTACTCAGTCTACTGACTCAACTGTTACACTCATCCAGAAACATCCTCACGGACACACCCAGAATGTTTGAGCAAATGTCTGGGCACTCCATCGACCAGTCAAGTTGGCAGGTTAAATTTAGCCATCACACAGGTGTTGACTTTAATTAAGAAAACCAAGTGCTGGCCCTGGACCACTGGCTCAGTGGATAAAGTGTTGCCCTTCTACACCAAGGTTGCGGATTGGATCCCTGGTCAGGGCACATAGGAGAAGCAATCAATGAATGCACAACTAAATAAAACAACTAAGTGGAATGGCAAATTGATGCTCTCTCTCTTTTAAATCAATGAAAAAATTAAAAAAATAAACAAGTGCTTCAGGCTAGAAATAGTAACCCCATCCTAGGCTAACAATTGCCAAGAGTCATTTTAACCCCTACACTTGGAAGAGGGAGTTGTTAGCACATCCCAGAGAGTACAGAGGTTGCCCAAGGACTGAAATCTTTGGCAAGGAAGAAGCAATGGCATGAGATCAGCTTCCGAAGTATAGAACATAATGGAAAAGACTGCATATCAAACATGGATCAGCAAAAAACCATCCAGTATAGCATTATCTTGAAAATCAAGGGAAGCAATGAAAGTTATAAAATCCTGGCCTGAAGCTATAGCCATGCATGCATACTAGAATTCACTTGTAAGCTTGTACAGTCTGTGAATTGTATCAATACATCTGCTATAAAACAAAATACAGATATAGAGGTCCAACCCACAGCGACCAAATAAGAACCTCTGAGGTCTAATTGTCAGGCATGAATACAGGTTTAAGTTTCTATAGCTGACACTCTTGATTTAGGAACTACCTTGAAGAATACTTATATTCATCTTTTATTTAGTTATCTAGTTATTTTGGAATTATATCCCTGTTTCCAAAATAAACCTTAAGAATTATATTTTTTCAAAGATAAAGTATTTGTATGATGCTAAAAACTGATCTGACTTATCTTGACTGACGTGGCTACATTGATTATTGACATGTTATCCTGCATGCATACACAGATCTAGTTAATATCAGCCAAAACATATGATGATAGAAATAGCACATCTATGTACTTTCTCCATTATAACGATGCTCCAAGAACACAATGAAGAAATTCCTGAGATTAGAAAACCCGGGCCAGAAATCAATTGTCATTTTCAGTGAACATGCTCTCAATCCCATCATTTACATTAGAGTTTTGTAGTCTGAAATAACACTTCCTGTTAAGTCTTTTCTTGATCCTGTTTTCTTTATTAAATCCTTTTGAAAGACTGCAGTTTCATCCCAGACCTTCTAAGAAATGAGACATTTGTAAGAAATGCTCTGCACACATGGGACAGTGAGGGACATAACAAGAAGGGAAATAGAAAAGTATATTTAGTATACAGACACAGAGATGAGTGCTTCACATGTTTTACCGCATAAAATCCTTGCGACTATTCTATAAAGTAGGCACTATTCTGTTATCTTTAAAGTGATAAACTTGTGAGTCACAGAGATTAAGGAATTTGCCTGAGGTCTCATAGTTATTATGTGGACAGAGTCATGGTTTTATTTTTTCCAGAGACTGTAGACATTTGGCGATCTCATAACTCTGCCTATTAAATCAGAAGGCTAGAGAGAAGGCTTCCTCAGCCCCTGAGATAGACTTTAGGATCTGGGAACAAGTTTTTGGCATCTCAACAACAAATACATTTGTTTTACAATATTTGTAATGGGTGACAGACAAGAAAGTTCTGTGTTTGGGGCACAATTAATTTCAAATGTATTTAATGAATTGCTCACACTGGGAACGCAAAGTCATGGGACAGAAAAACCCATGTACTGGGATTATGCCTCAGATTATCACTCCAGCTGAAAAGGTCAAGGAGAGTCCATTTGCCACCTGGAATGACAAATCCTTGCAACATGGTAGAATAAATAGATGACAGACAAAATAATGAAAGGCTAAAAACACATTTCAGAGCAAGTCTGTATATATATATTTGCATTATACCAATAGTTCTCTTAAGTGCATGATCATGTATCATTTTATCATTATGAAGAAGTAACCATTTTGAAGAGCCCATTGATCACTACCTCCTTGGAATCCTTCAGCTCCTGCAGTTATAATACCAATGTAGGATTGTAATATTTATCTTGAAAAAATGGTAAATGGCACAAGAAAGATAAGGAATCTATAGAGACAAATGTGGTCTGAGTCTTGCTGCTCCTGTTTATTTGCTTTGTGATCTTAAAAAAAATCACTTGATCTTTCTAAGCTTTAGTTTCTTTCATTTGAAAGATAGTTATAGTTACAAAAATAACACATACTCTGTATACTATGTGCCGGAGATCTTCTAGGTGCTTTTCCTAAATTCATGTATGTTCATAATAACCTTATTAGTTTGATCCCATTGTTATTCTTATAAGTGACAGAGCCAGATTTCCCCAAACCCTAGTTCTTAACTACTCTCTTATACCAACTGTGAAATGCCTACACAATTTGGTTTGTGTAATCATTAGGTAAGGTAATATGTTTTAAATGCCCAATAATAATAAAAAATGTTGAGTTTCTTTTGGTAGAACATTGTCATACTTGTCTTCCCTGTCCTACCCCTCCTCGTTCCATCTTTAAAAAAAGAGTAGTATTGCTGTGAGTGGATTAATTTCAAAGATAACCATTGGTTTTCATTTTCTAAAAGTAGGACCATAGTGGGGGTGGTGGAGAGTAAGTCTATTTTAGGGGGAAATTACACTCTTTCTTGCTGGTTGGCATATTCTGAGTGAGGTAACCCCCTTTTTTTTTCATCTAAGACAGTGGTCCCCAACTGCCGGGCCACGAACCAGTACCGGTCCGTGGGCCATTTGGTACCGATCCACAGAGAAAGAATAAATAACTTACATTATTTCCATTTTATTTATATTTAAGTCTGAACGATGTTTTATTTTTTTTAAATGACCAGATTCCCTCTGTTATATCCGTCTAAGACTTACTCTTGACGCTTGTCTCGGTCACGTGATACATTTATCTGCCCCACCCTAAAGGCCGGTCCATGAAAATATTTTCTGACATTAAACTGGTCCGTGGCCCAAAAAAGGTTGGGGACCACTGATCTAAGACATTGAATAAAGAAAATAATTTGGCCTTCATGTCATTATTATATATATGTCTCATGACACTTCAAACTATGTTTCATGATACTTTAAATGTGCTGAGATTACAGCAAAACCATGAATATGTGTATGTGCACTGCATATGCTACATTTAAATACTACACTATGGTGTATGGTGTGTGTGAATGTATATAACCAAATATACTTATGCATATCAACATTACTTCATATGGTGAATATATACCACAAACACACACACATGCCAAAATGGTAACTATTTCTAAAATTTGAGTAACAAATAATTTTAGTTTCTGTTTAATGTTTTACTGTATAGCCAAATAGTCTAAAGTAAATATGTATCAATGTTTAAATCAAAGAGTTTTGTTGTTTTTTTAGTGAGAGAAAGACAGACAGAAAGACAGAGAGATGAGAAGCATCAACTCATAATTACAGCACCTTAGTTGTTTATTGATTGTTTTGTCATATGTGCCTTGCCTGAGGAGCTCCATCTGAGCCGGTGACCCCTTGCTAAAGCCAGAAACCTTGGGCTTAAGCCAGCAACCTTTGGGCTTAAGCCACCAACCATGGGATCATGTCCATGATCTCACACTCAAGCCACCAACGCAGTGCTCAAGCTAGTGAGCCCATGCTCAAGCCGGATGAACCTGCGCTCAAGTTGGATGAGACCACATTCAAGCCAGCGACATTGGAGTTTCAAAGTTGGGTCCTCAGCATCTCAGGTTGACACTCTATCCACTGCACCACATCCTGGTCAGGCAAGAGGAGATATTTTAAAAGAGGATTGGTCATAAATAAAATAATTTTGATTTCTAAAGAAAAAAAATTGGTCTGATAAGTCACTAATCAAACTTCAGCCTTCTGGGTAAGATTGTCAGTTTTTTAATTTTATTTCTTTCTTTTACTTTCCTGTGTGCTCTTAAGACCAAGCCCAACTCTCCAAAACTAAGCTCAAATGCTAAACCATTCTCAGATCATTCAGGTTAGCCTATGTTCCATAGAAAATGGTTCTACCATAGATACTAATATTTTCATACTCATTCAGGTCTCCTGCTATTCTTAGGTTAATTTTAAGACTCCAAATAAATTGTTTATTGTGATATTGCAATTTATGTGGAATAAGCCAGAGCCGGCAGCATCTACTCTGTCAAATCTAAATTAAGTAGTTGATGCCTGTGTCTGCATGGAGCAGGAAGATTCCCTTCAGGGTAAGTCAGAAAAATTACATTAGGAAAAGGGGAGGGTTTGCAAAGGCATCCTTGTTAGGAAGACTAGATTCTTGCTAATTAGGATTAAATACACACACACACACACACACACACACACACACACTGTCATATGTGACTGATCAAGGAAACAAAAGGTAATTCTCCCTTCTAAGAAAGTTGCATAATACTAATAAAAACATTGAACTTGAATACTGATTTACAGCTGTAGGCAACAGAGATTTAGATGTGTGTGTGTGTGTGTGTGTGTACAAAATCTTAATTTTCCTATAAGTAGAGCAATATAGACTATAAAAGTGTGGTTGGGCACTTGTCCTTAGGAAGTCACAAAGAGCGAAAAGCAGCTCTGTTTCTGCTGGAAGAGCAAAAAAGGAGGGGGCTACTATCCAGGGAACTAGGCCAGACTGTAGATATTAAACCCCCAAAAAGCACAAACACATGTCACCCTGAAAATAGTTCTGGCTGGATAAATGGTTGACTGGAAGAGCCTGTTGAGAAAGAAATCACTGAGAACATTTTAATTTTATTCAAGCATCTAACTTCTGCTGTGATTGTAAAGGCCACAACAAAGGGAGGCAGGCTTACTCACTGGGGGAGCGCCTGTGCAGAGAAGGGTCAAGATGGGAGCAAGCAACTGTACAGACAGTGGCCTTCATCATCACGCTTCCATAGGCCCGGCGAGTAATCCTGGCCACCTAATTCCAAGTTCAATATTTTCTTAAGAGAAAAACTTTCTGGATTGTTCAGTTGTGAACACGAACAGAAGCCTCTGTCTACTCTTCTGTGGGCTATGCAGCCATGCTCATTAATCCAGTGACATAGGGACCTAAACTGTCCCTCAATTTTGGTTCAGGAGGCCATGAGTTCTAGTCAAGGAGCCTGATGACCAGTTCCACTTTTTGAACAGTTCCCTGTGCCCACTTGACTCGCATGGTGCTGTCATTCTTTCTCTCATGCACAGTACTCTACTTGGGATACAAGGAACCCACCTTGAGGAAGTGTGGGTTCAGCTAGAAAAGGTCAGCCACGGTGGGCTCCAAGCCCTGCAGTCAATATTCTTAATGGTTCCTGACAAGTGTTTACAAATTATCTCTAATGTAAGGAGAAAGAAGATGAACATTCTATAATTGGTTCTTTATTTGGGTGTAAAGTGCTTATCAAAAAGACATGAAGTTTTTAATTCAAAGTAGATGAAAACTCATCTCTAAAACAATAGAGGCAAGTAACAAAATGTAAAAAGTCCTGGATCTCTCAAAGCTTTTACTGTAGTGTTTTTATGCAGACAACAAACCTTAAGGCAACTTTCCTACCAAATCAAATTTTCACTTGAGGAGAGAGGAGAGCACGTGGGGGAGTATTCCTATTGCAAGGGAAAGCTTCATTCTATGTTGTCATACAGCATTACAGAGATAAGGAATGCACTCACCAGCAAGACATAAGCATGTCACAGGGAATAAAGTGGAACCAGCCATCTACTCGAGATTATTCAAAGCGTTGGTTTGCCTGTGTGACCTGGGGTGGTGTGGGCGGCCATTTGAATGCATGTCATATCCGTTACAGAATCCGGCGGGGAAATTTGATTTCTCCTTCAACCCATCTTCTAGTAGTCAAGCTAGTGCATTGCACTTTAACTTTTGATGGCATTTTGCTACATTTACAGGCATTAAATTCTTACAAGGGACCCATCATGTCAGGATCCATGTCTATGTTGCTATTCACCTTACCCCAAGGCTAGCACAGTGTAGGTGCTCAAGCACTATTTTAAAGCATCTTCTATTAAAGGTCAATTCATTAAAGAATTATAAAGTTGAATTAACTGCAAGGAACTATCCCATGGACAATTTGTGTGGCTCTTGCAGAGAGAGGAAAAAAACCCTTCTCACTCAGCCTTCCGACTCTGCAGGTTGCAGGTCCAGGGCATGGCAGGAGTCGTGAGGCTTTAAGACAGACTCAGCGCAGGAGTGCCAGACCTTCTTCTTCCCTTAGCCCCACTCTCAAATAATATGAACATTTTCTTATTAAAAAGGAAAAGAGCATCTAAGGTATTTTATTCTGAGTATTTGTTCAGTGAAGAGAAGTTTACACAGCTTGCAGAGAATTATTCAGCAGGAAATTAAACCTTCGTAATTCTGAATTTTCACTTTGCTTTCAACTGGCAGAGCTTCCTGGCAAACCACTCTCCTCTCTAGAACATTCATAATACCACATCCGCCACCAAAATGTGCTTTCTGAGCCAAATCATAAAATAGGTTAGACTGGACAATTCTCTGGAGATCTGAGATGCGAGGTGGTGGACAGGTTATGAACACACCATGAGGGCATTCAGAGATGGCCAGCAATTAACACCTACGTTTTGTATAGCAATTTCAAGCTTACAAAATACTCACATAAGATGATGGATGAACAGAGAAAGTGCTTTTATTTTATTTATGTGAATATATTTTCTGATTCAAGCCTCCCAACAATTTTGGGAGACTGATTTGGTAACTTTGTTTCACTGGTGAGATGGCTGAGCAACTTGAAGGAGTTTAAATGACTTGCCTATGGTCTCAGAACTAGTCCTCCATTTAGAGGACTCAAAATTGGGGCTTTTCACAAATCTTTTTCTTTTATTATCTTGTGCCTCTCTTCACCAGGAAACTGATTACTTTGCTGTTTCATGTAAAGAGGAAACGACTTCACCCAGAAACAAACAGCTGCTGTAGAGAGAGGGGCTTGTCTGTTAAACAAACAAATAAATAACTTGATTCTTTGTATACTAAGGAGAGACAAACTGATTTTTTTTTTTGTTTCCTTTAACAAAGAAAAAGCAATTTTAAAATATCTCATCTGGACTAGGCCCTGGCCGGTTGGCTCAGTGGTACAGCGTCGGCCTGGTGTGCAGAAGTCCTGGGTTCGATTCCCGGCCAGGGCACACAGGAGAAGCACCCATCTGCTTCTCTACCCCCCCCTCCTTCCTCTCTGTTTCTCTCTTCCCCTCCCACAGCCGAGGCTCCATTGGAGCAGAGATGGCCCTGGGCGCTGGAGATGGCTCCTTGGCCTCTGCCCCAGGCACTAGAGTGGCTCTGGTCTCAACAGAGCGATGCCTTGGAGGGGCAGAGCATCGCCCCCTGGTGGGCAGAGCTTCGCCCCCTGGTGGGCGTGCCGGGTGGATCCCGGTCGGGTGCATGCGGGAGTCTGTCTGACTGTCTCTCCCCATTTCCAGCTTCGGAAAAATACAAAAAAAAAAAAATCTCATCTGGACTAGACTTTAGAGGGTTTTTGTACAGGGAATAATGGGACAATTGTTTACCTTATTTTATTACAAGTAAAACACCACAGATTTTTACACTCACCAATATTTTTATGCTGTTAGAAACAAAGGACTATGCCAACTGAATCAGAAGAAATCAATTGTAAGATGAATCCCAATTTTTTTCTCTCTTCTGAATGAGAGGAGGCAAGATAGACAGACTCTCTCATGTACTCAGACTGAGATCTACCCGGCAACCCCTATCTAGGACTGATGCTCTGCCCATCTGGGGCCATGCGTAAAACTGAGCTATTTTTAGCACCTAAGCAGAGTCTTCAAGGAGCCATCCTCAGCTCCCTGGCCAATGAGCTTAAACCAGTTGAGCAGGAGGGAAAGAGAGAGAGAGAAAAAGAGAAATAAGGAGGAAGGGAGAGGAGTGGAGAAGCAGATAGGTGTTTCTCCTATGTGCCCTGACCAGGAATCAAACCCAGGACCTTCACATACTTGGCTGATGCTCTACCACAGAGCCAATCAGCCAGAGCCAAATCCCTACTTAAAAAAAAAAAAAGCCCTCTAAATGTGTATTAAGAATCTCTGAAATATACAAGAAAATTTAGATTAACATGATAGGCAAATTATTGAGAGATATCACTCAGATACCTCTTTAAAAATTCACTTTTCTTCCTGTTCCTTCTGCTAAAATCCTAATTAAACCTTCATCATCTTTTGCCTAGTCTGTTAATATGTAAAACTTATTGCTTTTTCCATCTCATTTTTCCTCCCTTCAGTCCATCCTCTGTATTGCCTTCAGAGTATTCTTCCTAAAATACAGCTCTGGCAATAACTTTCACAAATTAAAGACTTTCATTGATTTCCTACCTACAGGATGAAATCCTAACTCCTTAGGTGAGTATCCAAGGCATTTTACAATCAGTCCACCTACTTCTTCTGTGGCTTTATCTCTTCTCATGTCTCATGTGTACTTTACCCACATCATTACCCACTCACTACCATTCTCTAAGCACACCACATATACAGAGGTGAGCAGTCCCTATTCACACCACTCATACAGAGACAATCTTCATTCACACCACACATATAGAAGTGAGCATTCTGGTTTTTTTCTCTCAGTAAAGACATTATTCTTCTTTGTTGGTAAACTCTTGTCTATACTTCAAGACTCAGATTATGTGCAACATCCCTTATGAAGCATTCTTCATCCACTTCCAGATAGCTAGGAGAGCTATGTAAGAAAATTAGTAATCAGTTAGCCTAAATCACATCCTTTACTGAGGAGGTAAAGAGGTCCAAATAATAAAGTATTTTGCCTAATATTATACAGCAAGTTAATAACAATCTTAGTCAAACAATGTTTGACTCTCAGTTCACTTACATTGACATAAATGAAAGAACAGAGAGAAAGCATAACCGAATACCATGCCTGGTCAGCAGTATCCACTGCTTCCCTCCAGCAGGTGCACCTAAAACCATCCCAACCGTCAGGAGGCAGATGATATTCTGAGAAGTCAATTACAAGTAGATTCAAATCTCTATGTCCTCACTTAGGTTACTTTACCCCTCAGAAAAATAATGCCCACCTCACAGAACATTATGCTGATTAAATGAATTTTTTATATTTCCAATACCTAACACAGTGCCTAGTATAATTAAGGCTCAAGAAAATTTAACTCTTTTACCCATTTCCTACTAAGTGACTCCTAAATATGGTTGCCTGTAGGTTAAATCCATTGTGAGACCACCAATGTTGTTTTTAAAAGATTATTTAATACATCTGAAAAAACACACAGCTTTGTTATAAATTCTCCAGTCAGGGTAATGCCACCCTGTTTATATAACACACACATGTGTTCACTTTAAGAAGGGTGGGTGGCACTGCCACCAAATGTCATAGCTTTTAGTTATAAACCCCCAGCTGAAAATGGATCAATTGGGCAAATAGAAGGAATCAAACAAATCTACAACTATAAATATCAACACACACCCAGAAATAGGGAGACAGATCAAAGGCAGATTATAGCTGCCCAGGAGGGACAGCAAGAAGAGTCACACTGGAGCAGCAAGATCAAGGAACCCAGAAGACCTTTTCAGGACTTCCAACCATATCTGGAAAGAAATCAAAGGTTGGCTCCTTGGCTATTGCATTTCAAAATAAATAAAGACTCCTCTACTTCCTTCTCAAAAGACCAGCCAAGCTAAATTTATGCTCTAGAATATTACCCTGGGAGCTATCCCTGAAAGAAACCATTTTAACCCTAATATTGCTCTTTGTTTTGAATCCAAGTCTTCTGCCTTTGCCCACATAGCCATTAGCAGACAAATTAGAGAAGCATCCAATCAAAAAATACTTATTGAGCAAAATGATGCAGAACGTTATAATAAGAAAAGCACCAGCACCCAGAAATTACTGAAATATCCCTCATAAAGTATTCCAAACTTCTTTTATTATGAACTCCTTCTTTAAGAGTAAGCACTGCCCTTTTTTCTTTTGAAGGTCCTCCTTTGTGTCAAAAGCCTTGGGGTGAGGATAAAACATAACATTGACAATATTGTTCCAGACGGGATGAACTGCTGACATCTGACAGCATGAGACAGGGAAGAAGTCATGAAACCCATGAAAACGGAAGAGGAAAGAAAAGACAAAGGAAATCCAAGAAACAAGACTTCCTACTGCAGTATAGTTATATATAGGGGATACAGAGCCAAATTAAAAATAGATTTTATCTATATTCCAACTTCTAGCAATTCATGATGGCTTTCTGGAGCTCTGTGCTGAGTGTGGCCCCATTTCTGGATGAGAAAGCTGTGACCCCATTTCTGGACAAGAGAGGAGAGTTGGAGTTTTGATACACACAAGCTGTGTTTCCTAACCTTGCTATACATGAAGAGCACAGCTTCAATTCTATAGTATCTAGATTTGAATCTGGGCTCTGCCACTTACAAACTCTATGATTCTGCATACCTCACTGCATCTCTGTGATGTCCAATATTTTTACACAGGAAACAAAAAAACAAAACAATAAGATTATTATGCTGTGGGTATAGTTAAAAAATGTTTAGCCTCTAGCTAAGTTAAGAGAAAAATTTATTACCAGGTATTAAGTAGCTAACAAAAACATGGAAAAGCAGAAAGAGCCAGCTCTAGGCTAACTTTCTGGAAAATTCCCTAATCCCCAGATTCATGATGCCTCTGCCATGATGACAAGAGAGCTGTCACCACTGGTGAAAAAGCCATCATGGCTATACCACAGCACTGTTCTGCAAAATGAGTTTCTACTCTCCACTCTACTATGGATGAAAATCTCCCAGGAGTACCTCTGATTGCTACAACTGAAATCCCACATAGCCCTCTAGCTACCAAGGGGTGTGAGACCCTGGGATTTAAGACTTAGAGCATGTCTGGTTTAGGGGAGCACTGCTGACAATGCTCTCTGGGCACCAGTCATGTACCTCTTCCAGAATGGCGCCACACTACTCCAGCTGTGGAGATTTTTGCTAGCTGACATCTTTCAGCTAAGTCTTTCTCTGGAAATTCCTATCAGTTGAAGAGAGCTACCTCAGCCAAGTTCAGGCCCATTCTCAGGGCATACTATATCTACTTGCTGATTTACCTAAGAGTATGAAGAACCAGACCCTCTGCCTCAAGGTAGCACTTCTCTGAAGGTTGTGTCAGCTTCAGAAGACCTCATGGAATTGACGGAGTCCACTGTGGCTGCCTCACAGTTCAGTTCCCTTCTCCGCCCAATCCTATGCCCTTCAATCCCCACACCTACCAGCCTCATGATCAGTCTCTGATATAAACTTCCTACATACAAGTACATGTTCACTCAGAACCTGATTTCAGAGGAAACTGACCTAAGACACACATATGAGAAGTAGATGGAATAAAGGTTGAGTAAGCTAACTCTCAATAGTCACCCTGACTTTAATGAGTATGAAACAATATAATCTATATGAAAAAGAATTCCAAAGACCTCATGCAGTGCCTGGCCTAAGATCAGCCAATATATCTTTGTTTAATAATAATATAATATAGCTAACATTTCTTAAGCACTTATTACGTTTCCAGATACTATTCTAAATTAATCGTGTAAATGAACTTACTGAATCATTATAAGCCCTTGAAGTATGTATTATAATTACCCATTTTACAAATAAGATAAATATGGTACAGAGAAGTTAATTTCAATCTTAGACTATAAATGGGAGAGTTAGGATTTTAACTCATAGAGTCTAATTCTAGAGGAGCCTAGTCTTGCCCCCTTTTCCGTCTCAGTATTAAATTTGCAGCCAATAAAATCCATCACACACACAAAGAAGTCTCTGCTTTGACATTTCAATGATGTGATGGGATTAGGAAAAGTAATTGAGGGATTTTTATTATGGCCTGTAGTTGGCTACACAATGGTACCTTTAAAACACCCATGTCCAAACCCCTGGAACCTGTAATTGTTACATTACATAGCCAAAGAGACTTTGCAGCTGTTATTAAGGATATCAAGGTGACGCAGTTATCCTGGATTATCCGGGTGGCCTTAAATGGAATCACTCTGTCCTTAAAACAGAGCAGTAGAGAGAGACACTACACAGAAAGGAAGAGGCCATAAGATGATGAAAGTAAAGGCTAGGGTGACAGCCACAGAGCAAGGGATGATGGCCGTCACTGGAGGCTAGAGAAAGCAAAACGAAGACTTTCTTCTGGGGCTTTTGGAAAGGAGTAGCCCTTGTTGACACCTTGGTTTGAGCCCCCAACATCTCATTTCAGACTGGTCTCCAAAAATTTAAGCAGGAAAAAACGTGAGATACTCATCAGGGGAAGAGGTGTAATAGCAGGCTTTAAGGAAAATGACTCTTGTCCTGGAATAGCGAGAAATCATTTGGGATTAATTTAGTTCTGATTTAGAGCAAATGAATCTAGAAACTGAATTATCAGCATCAAGCATTCATAGAGTGACTGATTCTGAAAATTCAGTTTGATGGGAGCATTAAGTCATAGTATGCTCTCACCAACCTTTCTGAGATCCTGTGGTTCAAAAGGGCATAGCTGTATATTAATATCCAAAACTCACAATTCACTTGACATTGTTGAGAAAACCTGAGATGTTCGTATTTTTGATATTACCCTTTCCTTGCATCAAAACAAAACCATGGCCCTGGCCAGTTGGTTCAGTCATAGAACATCCGCCAGGCGTGTGGATGTTCTAGGTTTGAGTCGCTGTCAGGGAAAACAGGAGAAGCAACCATCTGCTTCTCCACTCTTCCCCCTCTTGCTTCTCTCTCTCCCTCTCTCTCTCCCTTCCCCCCTCCCCCCCATAGGCATGGGTCAACTAGTTCGAAAGCATCGCCCTAGGTGTTGAGGATGGCTCCATGAAACCTCACCTCAGGTGCTAAAATTACTTTTAATAGAAAGAAAGAAAATACCTGGCTTGTTGGCCCAGGAGAGAAAGTTGGGGCAGTGCAAATTTTGATAGAGAGAGGATTTTTAAATTCTTTCATGCTATGGGTTTCTAGAGAGAATCATTAGAGTTAAGCTGGCACAAAACCTATCTCTGTAGCTTTGTTGCTCACAACCCAGACATGTGGCTTATGAGAAGCAGATCCCTCAGTCAAGTAAAAGAAAGGAGCAGTTGTGAGACTTAGGTTAAGCTATTGGTGATTTTTCTTTTCCTGTTAAGACTCATGATTGTTAATTGTCTTCTCTGAACTCCAGGCTGGATAACAACTACAGATATTTATGCTTCTGATTAAAATTCAGAAATTAGATCATTGATCAGTCAACGTAAAATGCATTGTTCAATTGTAAAGCAAAACTACTGATTCCAGTTAATTCTTTGTTTCCCTAACATCATTGTTCAAAACACAATAAGCCTTTGGGATATGCATTTTAACATTGTACAGTATATCAGGACGATGCTACTAAATAAGATAGTGCCTTACCAAAGAATGGAAGCCTCAGTAAATCTCAATATTTTCTTTCATTTTATCCCAAGTATTGTAGACATAAGATATTAGATTAAAGAAATGTTCAAGTAGTCTTAAAGAAGGAAAGACATCACAGGAGTAGAATCTATAAAAAGACAAGGTAATAAGGAATTCCAGCTCCTATTTTTAAAATCTAAGGGATGTATATTCCTGATCTGTGGTGGCGCAGTGGATAAAGCATCAACTTGGATTGCTGAAGTCACCAGTCCAAAACCCTGAGCTTGCCTGGTCAAGGCACATATGGGAGTTGATGGTTCCTGCTCCTCCCCCCATTCTCTCTCTCTCTCTCTAACTCTCTTTTGCTATCTTTCCTCACTACAATAAATAAATAAATAAATAATTTAACAAAATACTAAGGGATGTATAATTTTATCAAGAAGCAGAAGTGCCCCATGCATAAGCTGACTAGACACTGAGGATTGACATGGCCACTGTCAACCCACCTGCCTTCTGACTGTTGACCTGAGAAGAAGGCATAGTCATTTCACAGGCAGACAAGAGAAAAAGCTTTAATTTATGGATGAAATTAAAAATGTTCCTAAAAGGTGTTGAGTTCAAGAAATTTTATGATTTTTTTCAAAATATTAAAGGAGACACAATGTCCATGCCACTTAAATCTGTTTATTTTCTAAATCATTATAACACAGATGCTGTATTTTGGCAGTGGTAAGATAGAGGAGAAAGATAGGTGAACTTCACTAATGAATTAAGCATAGTAAGCACCAAGAATAACTGGTGCACAGATTATTAATAACTGGTGCACTTGATGCACAAGTGTTAGATAGAGCCTGAGATCCACTGACCTCCTCAGTGGTGCTTGGTAACAAGCAGCAGCTAGAGAACGGGAATTTTGGGGAGAGGGAAGGAATAGTGCAAATGCCACAGATGGAGAGAGGTGTGCTTATGGCTGACTTGCCTGTGGAATGGTGAGGGGTTGTAAAGTACAGTGAGTAAGGAAGAAAGTATAGGAGAATGAGGCAAATAACAAGGGTCCAGACACACGAGGCCTTGTGCCACTTAGCCACTCAACAGGAATGTCATGACTAGCAGCATCAGCCTCCCTGAGACCACATTAGAAATGCGAAGTCTCAGGGCACCTCTTGACCCATTGAGTCACAATCTACATTTTAACAAGGTCCCCAGGCATTTCTTGGACATATTAAAGTTTAAGAAGCACTGTGGGTGTGAGAGATTTTTACTTGAGGACAGTGGTTAGCTGTGCATTTGTAGAATGTGGGGACTTTAAAAAATAATCGATGCCCTTACCCACACTCAGACATTCTGATTTAGTTGGTTTGGGGTCAGACCTGAGAGCTGGTATTTAAAAACGTTCCCAGTGATTCCAGTGTATAGTAAGGGTTGAGCATGACTGTGCCAAGGTCCATAATTTTATTTCTCTTTACAAAAGACCACTCGTGCTGCTGTGTTGAGAGCAGACTGTATGAGAATGAGAGTACAAATAGTTAAGAATAAAATGGGCAAAAATCCAGGCCTGGCCAATTGGTTCAATAGTAGAGCATTGGCCCCGTGTGTGGATGCCCTAGGTTCGATATCTGGTCAGGGCACACAGGAGTAGCACCCATCTACTTCTCCATCCCTCCCCCTCCTGCTTCTCTCTTCACCTCCCCTCTTGTAGCCATGGCTGGATTAGAGCGAGTTGGCCCCAGGAGCTGAGAATGGCTTTATGGCTTCCACTTCAGGCACTAAAATATGGCTCTGGTTGCAACGGAACGATGGTCCCTAATCAGTAGAGCATCATCCCCTAGTGAGCTTGCTGGGTTCATTCCATTCAGGGCACATGTAAGAGTCTGTCTCTCTACCTCCCTTCCTCTCACTAAAAAAAAAAAAAAAAAAAAAATTAAAATGGGCAAGAATCGAATTCACACCAATAATAAAAGTTTTTTTAATTGGTTAGAAATTACATAAAAAAACTTATGTAACTTTACAGATGACATCAGTAAATATTTTAAAAATAATAGATTGGAGATTCCTTTTGTCATCTTAGAGAAGAATATTCAAATTATGAAGATGTCCAGCTTGTTCTTATTGATATATCCATTTAATTCAATTCTCATAGAAAATTCCCAAAGATTTTTTTTCCGAAGATTTTTTTGAAATTTGATAATATGCTTCTTACCCTCATCCAGAATCTCCAGAAGTATGAAAGTAGGGACTTAGACTTTAGTAAAGAATGAAGTCTAGAAAGTAGTGCTAGAAAGTATTAAAACTAGACCACCAATTTATACCACACAAAAGAATAAACTCAAAATGGATAAAAGACTTAAATGCAAGTCATAAAACCATAAAAATCCTAAAAGCAAACATAGGCATCAGACTCTTAGACATCTCTCATAGCAATATTTTTGTCGATATATCTCCTTGGGCAAAAGAAACAAAGGAAACAATAAATGTGACTACATCAAACTAAAACACTTTTTCACAGCAAAAGAAACCATTAACAAAATAAAAAGAACATAATCCCTGATATGCCTGATATGGGGTTAATACCAACAAGGTACTTAACACTCAACATCAGGAAGACAAACAATCCAATTAAAAAATAGACAAAGAACCTGAATAGATACTTCTCCAAAGAGGACATAAAGATGGCCAATAAGCATGGAAAAAAAGCCCAACTTCACTAATCATCAGAGAAAATGCAAATTAAAAACACAATGAGATACCACCTCACACCTTCCAGAATAGTTTTTATTAACAAATCAATACACTACAAGTGCTGGCGAGGGTGTGGAGGGAATCAATTCTCCTGCACTGCTGGTGGGAATGCAGACTTGTGCGGCCACTGTGGAAAACAGTATGGAGATTCCTCAAAAACTTAAAAATAAAACTGCCTTATGACCCAGCTATCACTTCTAGGACTATATCCTAAGAATCCCAAAATACTTCTTCAAAAGAAGATATACACCCCCATGTTTATTTCAGCATTGTTTACAATAGTCAAGCTCTGGAAACAACCCAAGTGTCTGATAGTGGATGAGTGGATAAAAAAGCTGTGGTACATATATACAATAAAATACTACATGGCTTTGAAAAAGAAAGAAATCTTGCCTTTTGTGACAGCATGGAATGACTTTGAGATAATTATGCTAAGTGAAATAAGCCAGGCAGAGAAAAACAAATATCATATGATCTCACTTATATTTAGAACTTAATAAACACAATAAACTGAGGAACAAAACAGAAACAGAGGCAAGATCACAGGAAACAAATGGACAACTGTCAAAGGGAAGGGGGGAGATGAGATGGGATAGAAAAAGGTGAAGGGATTAGCCAAATTATATAAACATAACTCATAGATACAGACAGGGTAGCAATTCTTAGAGGGGAAGGAGTAAAGTAGGTAGGTTGATGGGGGAAAGGGGGAAAAATGGGAATGGAAAGAGACTTTGCATTGGGGTATAGGGGGCACAATGCAGTGTGTAGAAGGTGTTATATTGAGTGAGACACTTGAAACCATGTCAACACAATAAATTAAAATTTAAAGTAGTGACATCAGAGAAATGGTGCCATGAGGGGTGCTCCCGATATCTCCCCCTGAAATTTCAACAAATTCAAAAACTAGAGACAGAGAAACAATTTCAGAAGCATCTGAAACATACACTGTTGTGGACTGTTAATGGCAAAAAGCCATTATAGATTCGAGGCTTGGCAGGGGGCTAAGTTCTACCCCCTCCATCTCCATATTTGGCTTTGATGCTGAGTGTTTGCACCCACTCCACTTCCTTCCTTGGGTTGCAGGAAGCAATATACATACCCTTCCTCTGACTTTGTTTGTTTCAGATGTTTGTAAATTTCACTAATGTATCCTGTTTTTGCCTTGGGAGAGTTCCTGTCTTAGCCTTTGATGTGCAACTTTGTATCAGGGTCCTTGATTTGCATAGGTCCATATAATAAAGCGAACTGGGGCTGTGAGGCACTCAGATGCTGCCAGGCAGTTTGAGGAGTCCTCCCGGTCCCATCGGTTTTGTTCTGACAAAGTGTGTTTCCTTAATTCCGCACCATTATTTGGAAGCTGCGCTGGTCCGCGGCAAGTGGCGCCCGAACAGACGACTTGAGTACGAGGAAACTAAAACTGAAGGAAGGTGACGGAACTCCCCAAAGTGAAGTGCACACAGTGAATAAAGAAAGTTTTTGGGGAAAGTGTAGTTGGGAGTAAAAGAATATGGGACAGATAGGGTCAAAAGTAAGGGACCTTTTTGTAAAAATGTTTCCATATGAAGACAAATCATTGTCTGAAGAGTATCAGGGTAAGCCGGAAACAGAGGGATGTGAATATGAGGATAACTTGAAGTCTGAGGATGACAGGGGGGATGAAAAATCCGTGGCTATGGCTGCCTTAGCCGCGGGGCCTCCGCTGCCCTCAGCTTCTTCCTACATTCAACCCTCTGCTCCTCTGTTCCCTTATCGGGCTGATTCCATAGTCTATAGCTCAAAATCTGGGAAATCTCCTCTCCAACAATCTATAGACCAGGCTCGAAATATAGGGGAAACAATAGATGGCTTTGCCTGTTTTCCTATTGTGGAAAGACAGGATGATACAGGGAGACTAGTGCGAGAACATGAACCTGTACCTTTTAAAACTCTGAAAGAGCTTAAACTTGCTTGTGCTCAGTATGAGCCTACTGCTCCTTTTACACTTGGTTTATTAGATACCATTAGTGCAAAGGCTCTTCCCCCAAATGACTGGAAGGCGATTGCTCGTGCTTGTCTCTCTGGGGGTGATTATTTGTTGTGGAAGTCAAACTTTCATGAAAAGGCTATAGAGCTGGATGAGAAAAATCAGCAAGAGGAGGTTGCTGTTACTGTAGATATGTTAACTGGAGAAGGACAGTATGCCCATATGGCAACTCAATTAGAGTATCAACCAGCTATTTATGATATAATTAATCAGCTAGCCACACAGGCATGGAAATGCCTGCCTATTCCAGGGACCAAACCAGGAGAATTTGGTAAAATTAGGCAGGGTGCAGATGAGCGATTTCAAGACTTTGTCTCACGGCTAATTCAAGCAGTTGAAAGAATAGTAGGGGATAAAAATGTGGGAAAGGTTTTAATAAAACAACTAGCCTATGAAAATGCTAATTCTGCTTGTCAGGCTGCACTTCGGCCTCACCGCAAGAAGGGAGATATAGAGGATTATATTAGAATATGCGCCGATGTTGGACCTTCATACATGCAAGGTCTTGCCTTTACCACAGGTAATAAGGCAAGATTTACAGGACAAAATTTTGATAAAGGACAGAACAAGCGAAGGAAGGAAGGTCAGGGAAGTACTTTTGCCCATGGAAACTGTTTTCAATGCGGGGGTTTGAGGCATTTTGCTAAAAACTGCCCTGCTTTCTCCGGATATTGGTCTCGGCCTCTCCCTCAAGGACAGCCAGCCCTTAAGGCTCCAGACCTCTGCCCACTTTGTAGAAATGGGAAACATTGGAAGAATAAGGGGAGGCCTAAATGTACTACCGGAGGGCAGGGAAACGGACAATGGGGCCCTCCCCGGCCCCATCAAACAATAGGGGCAATGTCAGTGTTTCCTCAGCAAATTCAGGTTCCAGCAGGCCAAACATTGCCCAACTATCCCAGGCAACAACAGGCAGTACAGGACTGGACCTCAGTCCCACCTCCCAATTCGTATTGACTCCAGAGATGGGACCTCAAGCCATACCCACTGGAATTTTTGGGCCACTTCCCAGTAACACAGTAGGAATCTTGTTAGGCAAAAGTAGTTTAACTATGAGGGAATTCTTTGTTCTTCCTGGAGTGATAGACTCTGATTATACAGGGGAAATTAAAGTAATGGCTCACACTTTGAGGAATATAGTCACTATCTCCCCTGATATGAAAATTGCTCAATTAATCCTTTTACCTCTTTTAAGACAAGGCCAAACCCTGCTAAAGGGACCCCGAGATAATCAAAGATTTGGCTCCACTGATACTGCCTATTGGATTCAAAAAATAGGCCAGGAACACCCTGAAATGGAACTAACAATACAAGGGCATAAATTTAAAGGGCTTTTAGATACTGGGGCTGATGTATCTGTTATTGCAAAGCTACATTGGCCTCCTTCCTGGCCCACTCATGCAGCAGACACAGAATTACAAGGTATAGGGCAGAGTAAATCCCCTCAACAAAGTTCTAGTTTTTTACAATGGGAAGATAAAGAAGGTCATTCTGGACTTTTTCAGCCTTATGTGCTCCCTGGATTGCCAGTTAATTTGTGGGGTAGAGATGTTTTGAAAAATATGGGGGCATTGCTTGTCAGTCCTAATAGTTTAGTTAGCACTCAAATGCTTGATCAGGGATTTTTGCCCACTAAGGGTCTAGGGAAAGAACAGCAAGGAATTCTTACCCCCATAGAAGTGGCACCCAATACCAGAAGGCATGGATTAGGATATCAAAATTTTGCATAGGGGCCTTGGTAGCTCCTGCTACCCCAATAATGCACTGTGCAGACCCAATTACTTGGAAATCAGATAATCCTGTATGGGTAGATCAATGGCCCCTTTCTCAGGAGAAACTTAGGGCAGCTGCTCAATTGGTACAGGAACAGCTACAGCTTGGGCACATTGAACCATCTAATAGTCCATGGAATACGCCTATATTTGTTATTAAAAAGAAATCAGGAAATTGGAGGCTATTACAAGATTTGAGAGCAATAAATAAGACTATGGAAATTATGGGTCCTCTCCAGCTAGGACTTCCTTCTCCTACTGCCATTCCATGGAACTATCACCTTATAGTTGTTGATTTGAAGGATTGCTTTTTTACTATTCCTTTAAGCCCTCATGATTGCAAGCGTTTTGCATTCAGTGTTCCTTCACTTAATTTTCAGGCTCCCATGGAGCGATACCAGTGGAGAGTTTTGCCTCAAGGTATGGCTAATAGTCCTACCTTGTGCCAAAAATATGTTGCTCAAGCCATCTCTCCAGTACGAAGGCAACACCCTAAGGCATACATAATTCATTATATGGATGATATTCTTATTGCTCATCCAGATAAAGACACTGTGTTGACCATTTTGCAACAACTAGAATATTCTCTGAAAAAATCAGGACTTTATATAGCTCCTGAAAAGGTACAGCAATCTTTACCTTTTTCTTATTTAGGACAAATTATTGAGGGACAACAAATTCGCCCACAGAAAATAGAAATCAGGACAGATCATTTGCAAACTTTAAACGATTTCCAGAAACTGTTAAGAGACATTAATTGGCTTAGACCTTCCTTGAAATTAACTACTGGAGAACTGAAGCCACTTTTTGATATTCTTAGAGGCTCAGCTGAACCAGCTTCTCCTCGGCTACTTACACCTGCGGGACAACAAGCTTTAAAGCTTGTAGAAAAGGCCTTGCAGCAAGCACAACTAAAACGCATAAATCCTGAGGAATCAATTGCCCTACTAATATGTCCCTCAAGTTACACTCCAACAGGACTATTGTGGCAAGCTTCAGGTCCTATTGAATGGATTCATTTAGCTGTTACTCCTAAGAAAGTTTTATCTCCATATTTTGATCTTGTTGCCTCCTTGATTATCAAGGGGCATAGGCGACTCTTGCAGCTTATAGGTTTTAAGCCACAGACTATTGTTGTTCCTTTTTCAAAGGATCAACAACAATGGCTCTGGGAAACTTCCACAAAATGGCAAATCGCTTTTGCAAATTTTACAGGCCAAATTGATTCTCACTACCCAGCTGATAAAATAGTTCAATTTTCATTAATTACTACCTTTATATTTCCTAAGACAATTGTTAATGAGCCCATTCCTGAAGCACCTACAATCCTTACTGACGGATCCAGCTCAGGAATAGCAGGCTTAATAATCAATGGACAGCTTTATACTGAAACAGTCACCTTAAAATCAGCCCAAAGAGTAGAATTACATGCCATTATCATGGCTTTTCAGCATTTGCCATACTCCTCCTTTAATTTATATACAGACAGCAGATATTTACTTATGGTTGTTTCCACTATAGAGACTGCTATCTTAGGGACAACTGCTGATGAGGAACTATTTCAGCAGTTCCTCCTTCTTCAAAGACTTGTACGTCAACATATAGCTCCGTGTTTTATAGGACATATTCGAGCTCACTCCATGCTCCCTGGAGCTATAGCGCAAGGGAATGCCCTTGTTGATCCAGCTACCCAAAAGAAAATTATTGGAGCAACCATGACAGATCAAGCAATTCAGTCTCATACTATCCATCACCAGAACGCTGCAGCCCTGCATAAATAATTTCAACTTTCTCGGGAAGCAGCACAGCAGATTGTTAAATCTTGTCCAAGGTGCCCTATATTACAATCTGTCCCTTCGTTTGGAATTAACCCTTGAGGACTCCTACCGGGACAACTTTGGCAAATGGATGTTACTCATATACCTTCATTTGGCAAATAATCCTTTGTCCACGTTACAGTAGATACTTATTCTGGATTTATAGTAGCCTCTGCCAGAACAGGAGAGGCTGCTAAACATGTTATAGCTCATTGCTTATATGCATTTTCTATTATTGGACTTCCTAAACTGATTAAAACTGACAACGCTCCTGCATATGTAGGAAAAGCATTTACTACACTTTGTCAGACTTTTGGACTTGACCTAAGGACGGGAATTCCTTACAATCCCCAGGGTCAAGGCATTGTAGAGCGTGCACATCAAACACTTAAAAACCAATTGGAAAAAATTAAAAAAGGGGAATTATACCCTCAAACTCCTGCAAATCTTCTTTGTCATGCTCTTTTCACTTTAAATTTTTTGAATACTGATGTACAGGGTCATTCAGCAGCAGAGAGACTCTGGAACCCTGCAAGGAAAGCCTTCCCTGAAGTGCGATGGAGGGACCCACTCACAGGAATCTGGCAAGGGCCAGACCCTGTTCTCTTATGGGGCCGAGGATATGTGTGTGTTTTTCCTAGGTCTGCTGAAGCTCCTCGGTGGATCCCTGAATGACTGATGAGACACCATGATTCTAGATGAGAGACTCACTTTACAAGAGCAATTGCATAAGACTTACTATGCTCTCTTCCCTTTCTCAATTATTATCTAATTTTTTTAATATTTTAGATCATTTTATTTTCCTGATCCATTGCTTGAAAAGAGGGCGAAAGGGGGGCCTGATTTGGGTATTGCTGAATAGAAATCTCATACGGCCGTCTTGAGATTTTTCGAGAGAGATCTCTGTTTAGTATATATCCTTATTACGTTCCTATTAAGGTAGCCCTACTTAAGATCAAGCAGGCCATAGTTTAATCTCTAAAACCCCGGGTTTCACTCTTGATTTGTATGATTGTATGTGAAGTCTTTGTTTAATGTCTAAGTGTTTTTGTTTATAAGGCCTGAATAAGTCCTTACATGAAAAGTAATGATAATAATAGTTTTGGAAGTGCCAGCTGTAGTATTGAAAACAAAACGGGAATAATTTCATTTCCCTATATAAATATAATTTTGTTTGGAATAAGTAGAGCACGCTCATTTTGGATCCAAAACACTTGCTGGTTTGGCCAGGCTGCTCCAGGCCGCAAGTGAAAGGCTTGAAGCAGCATAGATTTACATAATAAAGGTGTAAAGATTTTTTTGCTGTAAAAGAATAATGAAGATAACAATGGGATTTTTCAGTTTTGATATGTACTCTCTAAAGTGCCTGTTAATTAATGTTAAGGGGGTGTTTTGATAAGTGTGGGAATGTTGTTTGGAGGTGCTTTTACTCTATTTTTGTTAAAAGTTAACAAAGTCAAGAATTTCTTGCAATAGAAGTCAAAATATTGTAAAGTGTGATTCAATTGTAAATAATATAAAAAGAAAGGGGGGGGGGGAGTCATGTCCTGGAGCTCCTGCAGGTCTACCCTGTCATGCTTTTTACTTCAAACAGTTTCTTTTGAATGCTGATGTACAAGAGATGCCAAAAAATTTTTGTCCTGCAAACTACTACCCTTTTTTTTTACTTTTATTTGATTCCAGCTAATGACACTGTTTTGTTCTTTTCTGAATAGCTCCAGATATATAGGCAGATAGGGACTCTCAAGCCCCTCAGCGAGATCTTCTGAGCATGGCTTTTAAGGTACCAAGAGGCCAAAAAAGCCCAAAGGAGATCAGGTAAAATACTAGCTCTTGGCATATGCCCTCAGAGGCTCCAACGCTTCAACTGGAACTTCATCAGGGCCCTGCTTCAATAGTGGAAAGGATGGTCATTTAAGCCAAAGCCTGCCAGGCTTACATGCCTTTGCTGTGAGGAAGAAGGGACACACTGGAAGGTAGGCTTCCCCCTCACTCCTCTAAGGGAGGGTTCAGTCTCTTCCAGCCCTGCTCCAGCCACCTGTGACCTAACCTTGCTCAGAATACTAGGATTTGCCACTGAAGGCTAAAAGGTGCCCAGGGCCGTCGGCCCCATCTTCAACACTGTGGACGAGCCTGGGGTATTTCTTCCAAGTAGCTGGTAGACTGGTCTCATTTACACAAGGGTCATTTAACTAGGTCTTGCCTGAATATTCAGGTTTTTTATTCTTCCCTCGAAGATCTCTGTTGTGGGTATTGATAGTCCTGTTTTCTGCTGCTTTGATTAATATATAGTCTTTCTTTTATTCCTCCTGCCTCAATGCCCCACTCATAGTTTAGGCTAGGACCTACTCCTAATTCAGAGCTCCTTTTTTCCTTTTTTGCCAATTTACAAAATTACCTCTGCCACCCAGCTTAGTGTATCCCAAGGTTCTCCTCACCACTCCATGGCTGTAAAGCTCCAGTATAGGACCCCTGGGTTCATCTTTCCAGTTTAAAGAAAACGGAAGCTCCGTCTTCATGCGTGCTGCAGATGGCTTTTCCAGTCTACCTGGGTCATTGCCAGCTGGAAAGCAGCGGTCATTGGGACTTTGACGCTAACTGCAGAGTGTGGAAGTGTGACGGCAATTTCAGTGCCATGAGGACTTCTCCTGAAAGTGGACTTTTCCTGGACTCCTGCTCCTGTGACAATTTTTGATGGACTGAACTGGGGTTGGGTTGCATTTGCAGAGATTTGGAATGGTGTTGGTGCCAACTTGGACTTGGTGAACACTTTAAGGACATTACTCTTTTATAGATTCTTGTTGTATTAGCTTAAAGAGTTTGCTTAAAGGCTTTGATCACTGTGATGTATTGGCATACTTGTTTTGGGTATCTGTTAGCATTGGCTATACTAATTTTGTGTTTGTTTTGTATTTTTTTCCATCTGCCTCCAAATTAGAAAATCAGATGAGTGCAAATCTCAGCACAAATTAAAAAGAAAAGCGGGATATGTTGTGGACCGTTAATGGCAAAAAGCCATTATAGATTCGAGGCTTGGCAGGGGGCTAAGTTCTACCCCCTCCATCTCCATATTTGGCTTTGATGCTGAGTGTTTGCACCCACTCCACTTCCTTCCTTGGGTTGCAGGAAGCAATATACATACCCTTCCTCTGACTTTGTTTGTTTCAGATGTTTGTAAATTTCACTAATGTATCCTGTTTTTGCCTTGGGAGAGTTTCTGTCTTAGCCTTTGATGTGCAACTTTGTATCAGGGTCCTTGATTTGCATAGGTCCATATAATAAAGCGAACTGGGGCTGTGAGGCACTCAGATGCTGCCAGGCAGTTTGAGGAGTCCTCCCAGTCCCATCGGTTTTGTTCTGACAAAGTGTGTTTCCTTAATTCCGCACCGTTATTTGGAAGCTGTGCTGGTCCGCGGCATACACACACAAGACAAAGGTACAATCGGGTAAAAAGGTGGCTGAATATATAATCCACACTGAAGGAAATAAGGAGAATGGAGTACTCCGCTTTCCTCACTGATGTGAGGAAGGGCAACTTTCACCTGGAACCAAGAGAAACGGAGGATTTGGGGCAGAGGGAAGAAGCTGGGCTACAGCCGATGTTCCAGCAGAGAAAAGAGAGCACTGACACAGCCTGAGATCATGGACACAGGGCTAGCACGGGCAGTAGACTCTGAGGCCGGTGCCAGAGCAGCTTTTAAGCATTGTGCCCTCCCAGTCTGCGATCACAGGTAGTGTGTGAGGGGCTCCACCTGGCACCTATGGCATGGGCGCATGCATTTGTGGGCAGAGGGGCTAGGTCAAAGATTATCAGCAGTGGACTTCCACGTGGTCTGTAGCCAGATTTTCATGTAATCCCCGCTCCCTGACCACAGCACGGGAAGTGCACAAGGTCTGGCATCCCTAGGCCTAGACCTGTCTGGGCAGGGTGCCTCCATGAGCCAACACAGGTCACAAAGTGCATTCCTGCAGAGCAGACCTCCGAGTGCACTATGGAAGTTGTGGGGGCTGGGCTGCAGGCTAACAAACAGGGCACAAGGGAGAAAAGCCTGTGGTGATTAAACTCGCGAAGTGTTGAGATGAACTAGACAGGCCTGGGAGCCCTTAGAAAGGCACCTGATCAGCAGTATGCTCCCTGCCCTGTCTGCTTTCACTAGTGGTTCTGGTTGGCACAGCCTTACTCAGAACTGTGCTTTGAGTGGGGCTGCAAGAAGAAGGACTTGGCAGCTCTTAGAACTTCTTGCTCTGCAAGAAGTGACTGGGAAAATTCACAGTTGAGTCCCCAAGTTGCTGGCTCAGGAGGGAGAGACAAGGGGAGAAGCACCTGGAAAACAAACTGACTCTCCCGTTGTCAGAGCCTGCAAACCCTAACAAGCCCTGTCTACCAGCAGGACTGAGAACCAGCCTATGTCATTGCCATAACAACACAACAGCAAATCTCTAGTCAAGAGCCCCACAAGGGAAAAACCTGTAGTACAGTGCCACCTGCTGAAAAGAAGAAAAAAAAAAAAGAAGAGGCTACCTCTCAAAACCAGGAAAAAATTACATTTTTTATAACTTTTTTTCCTTTTTTTCTTGTTTTTTCATCTTTTTTTTTCCACTTTGGTCACTTATTTTCTGTCCATCTTATTCTTTCCTTTTCATTTTGAACTTCATTATCCATAGGTGTTACATATTTCATTCTTGGTTTTTTTTATGAGGGTTACATTTCAAAAACCTTAACCTTTTTTCTTTTTTTTTCTTATCTTTTTTCTCTCATTTGATCATAATTTATCAACAAATTATTTTATTCTAGATTTGTATTCATCTTTGTAGCATTCTGTGTGTTTTTTACTTCATTTATTATGTCTTTGTCATTTTCCCCCACCTCTGGCTCCCCATTCTATGCAGTTCTTGTTCCACTTATCATAATAGAATTTTTATTTTTTCACTGTATTTGTTCAATCTTTATATTTTTTAATCATTGCTTGTTAGTGTTATTAACAATACCGCTCTCAAATGCCATTAAAGAACAAGAAATCAAATTTCATGAATACAAAAGATAGAGATGTAGCTCAGATAGATGAGGAAAAATCTCTAGAAAAAAATATTTCAATTGCTTGGAAACCTTGGAGTTAAATGACAGAGAATTAAAAATTGAAGTCCTAAAAATACTCAGGGAAATACAAGAAATCATGGAAAAGCAATTTAGAGAGGTCAAAAAACAATTCAATGAACAAAAAGAATACATCACAAAGGCAATTGAAACTATGAAATGAAATCAAACAGAGATGAAAAACTCAATACATGAAATGAAAAACAAGATAAAAAGCTTAGCTAATAGAACAGGCAAGATAGAGAAGAGAATTAGTGACATAAAAAACAGGCAACTAGAGAGACTACAAATAGAAGAGGAGAGAGACTCATGAAATTAAAAAAATGAGAAAGCCCTACAGGAATTGTCTGACTCCATCAGAAAGAGCAACATAAGAATTATGGGTATATCAGAAGGAAAAGAGAGAAAAAGTGGAATGGAGAACATATTCAAACAAATAATCGATGAGAACTTCCTAAGCCTGTGGAGAGAATTAGAGCCTCGAATTCAAGAAGCAAACAGAACACCGAGTTACCTTAATCCAAACAGACCTACTCCAAGACACACCATAAGGAAATTATCACAAACCAATAACAAAGAAAAAATCCTCAAGGCAGCCAGGGAAAAGGAGACTACAACATATAAAGGAAGGCCCATTAGGTTATCATCATATTTCTCAGCAGAAACTCTACAAACTAGAAGAGAGTGGACCCCAATATTTAAAGTACTGAAAGAGAGGAACTACCAGCCAAGAATACTACATCCATCAAAACTTTCCTTCAAATTGGAAGAGGAAATAAAAACATTCACAGATATAGAAAAGATGAAAAAATTTATCACCAGAAAATCACCACTTCAGGAAATACTAAAGGAAGTTATCCAACCAGATACAAAGAACAAAACAAAACAAAATTACAAGTAAATCTCCATCAAGATCACAATAAAAACAAGATTAATTTGTGAAAACAAAACCAAAAAAAGGGAGAGGACAAAGATTAACAGTAGCAAAGGAGGATGGAATGCAGAAGCACTCATGAGATAATGTACTACAATGAATATGATATACAGCGTGTCCATAAAGTCATGGTGCACTTTTGAGTGGTCACAGAAAAGCAAAAAAAGACAATAGAAATGTGAAATCTGCACCAAATAAAAGGAAAACTCTCTCAGTTTCATACATACTCAGTGCAGTTCGATGTGGGCTCACGCACAGATTTTTTAGGGCTCCTTATGTAGCTATCCCATATAGCCTCTACAGACTCATCACTGACTGATGGCCTACCAGAACAGGGTTTCTCCACCAAACTGCTGGTTTCCTTCAACTGCTTATCCCACCAAGTAATGTTATTCCTATATGGTGGCGCTTTGTTATAAACACGCCAATATTCACGTTGCACTTTGGTCACAAATTCGAATTTAGCGAACCACAAAACACACTAAACTTTCCTCTGTACCATCCACATCTTGACTGGCATAGCCGTGGGCTGCTCCGCTGTATACATGGTATTACATCATCATCTGTGCATGCGCACATGCTGACACATCATCCTACAGAAACTGGGAGGGTTTTCCTTTTATTTGGTGCAGATTTCACATTTCTATCATCTTTTGTTGCTTTCCTGTGACCAGTCAAAAGTGCACCATGACTTTACAGACACACTGTATATCCTTTCTATTACTCAATGCTAACCACCCCTAAAAAAATTCTACAGAAACACATGGCTTAAAAAAAGAAGAAACAGCAGAAAGAAGTATGGAATAGAACAAACAAAACAAATGACAAAAGAAAGAAGAACCAAACAAAATACAGAGCTATCAGAAAGCAATATATAATATGCCAATAGGAAACCCTCAAGTGTCAATAATTACACTAAATGTATATGAATTGAATTCACCAATAAAAAGACATAGAATAGCAGAATAGATCAAAAAAGAAAATCCAACTGTATGCTGCCTTCAAGAAACACATCTTAGGCCTGACCTGTGGTGGCGCAGTGGATAAAGCGTCAACCTGGAAATGCTGAGGTCGCCGGTTCGAAACCCTGTGCTTGCCTGGTGAAGGCACATATGGGAGTTGATGCTTCCAGCTCCTCCCCCCTGTCTCTCTCTCTCCTCTCTCTCTGTCTCTCTCTCTCCCTCTCTCTCTCCTCTCTAAAATGAATAAATAAAATTTAAAAAAAAAAAAAAGAAACACATCTAAGCTACAAGGATAAAAACAAATTCAAAGTGAAAGGTTGAAAAACGATTCTCCACGCAAATAACATCTAAAGAAAAGCCGGTGTAGCCATACTCATATCTAACAATGCTGACTAAAAGACAGCCAAGGTAATCAGAGACAAAATGTTCATTTCATAATGATAAAGGTGACATTAAATCAAGAAGACATAACACTTCTTAATATATATACACCAAACCAAAGAGCACCAAAATATATAAGACATCTACTGACTAATCTAAAAATAAAAACTGACAAAAATACAATCATACTTGGAGACCTCAATACACTGCTGATGGCTCTAGATCATTCATCCAAACAGAAAATCAATAAAGAAATATAGGCCTTAAATAAAACACTAGAACAACTGGATATAATACACATTTCAACTCAAAACGCCAGAGTAGAAATTATTCTCCAGTGTACATGGCTTATTCTCAAGAATTGACCATATGTTGGGCCACAAAAATAACATCAACAAATTCAGAAAGATTGAAATTATACCAAGCATATTTTCTGACCATAACACTTTGAAACTAGATTTCAACTGCAAAAAAAAAGTAAACAAACTCACAAAAATGTGGAAATTAAACAACATACTTCTAAAAAATGAATGGGTCAAAGAAGAAATAAAAGCAGAGATCAAAAGATATACACAAATGAAAACGACAACATGACATATCAAAATTTCTGGGATGCAGCAAAAACAGTAATAAAAGGGAAGTTCATATCACTACAGGCCTATATTAACAAACAAGAGGGAGCCCAAGTAAACAACTTAACATCACATCTTAAGGAACTAGAAAAAGAAGAACAAAGGCAACCCAAAACCAGCAGAAGAAAGAAAATAATGAAAATCACAGCAGGCCTGACCGGTGGTGGTGCAGTAGATCAAATGTTGACCTGGAACACAGAGGTTGCTGGTTCAAAATCCTGGGCTTGCCCAGTCAAGGCACATATGGGAGTTGACGCTTTCTGCTCTTCCCTCCTTCTCTCTCTCTCTCTCTGTCTCTTCTCTAATATGAATAAATAAAAATAATTTTAAAAATCAAAGCAGTAGTAAGTGAAATAGCAGAAAAAGTATAGAAAAAATCAATAAAACAAGGAGCGGTTCTTTGAAAAGATCAACAAAATTGACAAACCCTTGGCAAGACTCACTAAAGAAAAATGAGAAAAGACTCCATATAAACAAAATCCAAAATGAAAGAGGAGAAATCACCATAGATATATAATAGATATACAAGGAATGATTGTAGAATACTATGAAAAACTATATGCCAACAAATTTAATAATCTAGAAGAAATGGATAAATTCCTAGAACAATACAATCTTCCTAGATTGAGTATGAAGAAGTAGAAAGCCTAAACAGATCCAAAGCAGGGAAGTAATAGAAACAACTATAAAAAACCTTCGCAAAAATAAGGGTCCAGGGCCAGACGGCTATACTAGTGAATTCTATCAAACACTCAAAGAAGACTTAGTTCTTATTCTACTCAAAGTCTTCCAAAAAATTGAAGAAGAAGCAATACTGCCAAACACATTTTATGAGGCCAATGTAACCCTCATACCAAAACCTGGCAAGGACAACACAAAAAAAGAAAACTGCAGACCAATATCTCTAATATATACAGATGCTAAAATACTAAACAAAATACTAGCAAATCGAATACAACAACACATTAAAGTAATAATTCATCATGATCAAATGGGATTCATCCCAGAATCACAAGGATGGTTCACATACGTAAAACAGTTAACGTAATACACCATATCAACAAAACAAAGAACAAAACCGTATGATCCTAGCAATAGACGCAGAAAAGGCATTCTATGAAATACATCATTTTATGTTTAAAACACTCAACAAAATGGGTATAGAAGGAAAATATATCAACATAATAAAGGCCATTTATGACAAACCATTAGCTAACATACATGATAGATATGGCAGAGATCTCTGGCTCAAGACAAAAAGAGACAGCAAAGCTAGTGTTACCACTTACTGGCAGTAAGAGACACCAGTGTCTGATTTGCAACCCACTGCCCCAACAATACGCAAAGATAGAGAATTACTCAGTCCCTCCCCATTTCACAAGACCTTCTCAGAATTAATACATAAAGTTATATCTCATAATGTTCTTTTTGACCTTTAAACATTATTTTATATTTAATGATAATTCCCTGCCTATTGCCACCCTCATGGAACCACATAGTACATCAAAGCAGTTTGGGCTGGGTCAACACCCTATCACCAATGCAAAATAAAAAGAAAGGAAGAAAAGAAAGAAAGAAAAATGAACAGAACTAAACCAACTGATAGGGAGTTAATTATTACAAGTGGTAATTTGATATTATAGGAATATAATATATAGTGTATATATTATAACACTATAATAATGTAATTAAAGTCAGTTCTTAAAAAGAAATGTGTAACAGAAAAAGAAAGTTCTGTGTGGTCACGACTATGTGAGAATGGATACACCTGGGTTGCATCCGAAGTCTGTAATCAGTGTCTTTGCCAGGTATAGTCAACCTTTTTATACCTACCGCCCACTTTTGTATCTCTGTTAGTAGTAAAATTTTCTAACCACCCATCAGTTCCACAATAATGGTGATTTATAAAGTAAGGAAGTAACTATACTTTATAAAATTTATAAAGCAGAGTTACAGCAAGTTAAAGCATTTAATAATAATTACTTACCAAGTACTTTATGTGGGATTTTTGCTAAGTTTGGCAGAATAAATCTTTATAAAACAATTTACTATAGTTAAATCTATCTTTTTATTTATACTTAGGTTGCTCTGCTACCGCCCACCATGAAAGCTGAAACACCCACTAGTGGGCGGTAGGGACCAGGTTGACTACTACTGGTCTTTGCTTTGTATTTCTCAGTTGATGCTCACAACCCCACTCAGAGAATGTCCATTCTCATTTTGTTCAAGCATCTAAAGAAAACTTTATGCTCCACCAAATCTTTCAATTATTAGTCTATTCATTAGATGCAGTAGGAAATACTCCATACAATTTTACTAATTCTAAATAGATATTTAACATGCAGATAAATCCATCCAAAATAGGAAATTCTAATGGTCAAATTCCAAGGATTTGTGAAGATCTGAGGGGAAATTAGTCCTCTAAAAAGAGGTCAGCATTCCATATGTTTTCACTTATAGGTGGAATCTAAAAAACAAGTAAACAACAAAACCAACTCATAGATAGATATACAGAGAACATTTTGATGGTTGTCAAATGAAAGGGGGGTTGGGAGGATAGTTAAAAAGGGAAAGGGATAAAGAAATAAAAGTTGGTAGTTACAAAGTAACCATAGAATGTAAAATGTAGCATAAGGAATAAACTCAGTAATATTCTAATAACTAAATATGATGTCGTGTGTACTAGATTTACCAGGCTGATCACTTTGTAAGATATATAAATGTCTAATCACTATGTTGTGCATCTGAAACTAATATAATACCACATGTCAACTGTAATTGAAAAATAAAAAAATTATTTTAAAAAGAGGTTAGCAAATTTTTCTATAAAGGACCAGGTAGTAATAATTTTAGACCTTTGTGGTCTCTGTTGCAACTACTCTGCTCTTCATTGTCACTGGACAGAAACCAGAAACAACATGTAAATAAATAAATATGGTTGTGTTCCAATAAACTTTACTTGTGGACACTAAATTTAAATTTTGTATAATATTTATGAGTCACAAAATATTCTTCTGCTTTTTGTAATCACTTAAAAATATAAAACTCATTCTTAGCTCATGTGGCCATACATAAACAGGTGGCAGGTATGATTGGCCAATGGGCCAGAATATGCTAACCCATGCTCTAGTACTCAAAATTATTACATTAACAACTGCAAATGCACTTAGAAAATGCAATTTCTTCATATAATTTTTCAGTACAGGTAAATAAAGGGGGGTTATGGGGGGGGGAGAAGAAGAGCCAAAGAAAGAAAGAACAGAAAAGAAGGAAAAAAGGAGAAAAGAGAGAAAGAAAGGAGGAAGGGAAGAAAGGAAAGATGGTAGGAAGTGAGGGAAAGAGGGAAGGAGGGAGGAGGGAAGGGAAGGAGGAAGGGAGAGAGGAAGAGAATGAGGGAGGGAAGAAGAGAGGAAGTGAGGAATGGGAAGGGAAAGGAAAGGAAGGGAAAGGGAGGCAAAGGGGAAGGGGAGGGGAAGGGGAGAGGGGGGAAGGGGAGGGGATGGGAAGGAGAGAGAAAAACTCCAGAGAGCAGGAAATTTGTTCAGTTTCTCCTCAGCCAAGAAACATAAAGTCATGATCACAGTCATGGGAACTTGTTTCCGTTTTGATCACTAGTTGCATTTCTTTTGATACTCTGGTAGGTGAATCTAATCTACTCCTTTTCCAGTCTTTGTATCTAAAACTTGCTTTTCTGTTTGCTATTCCAAAGGAAATGCTCACTGCCCACTGAAAGCTGCTGGCTTCCTGCAAAGTGAAGTGATCTGACATAACTCTGCATGGCATATCAATCTGGTCCAGAGCTTGTTTCTGCTGCCAGCTGCATTATCTTGAGTAAGGTAATTAACCTCTAGGCAGTTCCTTTTCTCAACTTTAAAATAGAATAGTGAAGCTCAGAACACTTCATCTAGCCATATTGTAACCAAAAACGCAAATGCAAGTTCAGTTGTCTTCCGCAACAAAAGTCAAAATTATGACAGGTGCTTGTGCAAGAAAAAAGAGGTTTATACAGGTACTCTGACCTGGTAGAACAGTGGACTCCCTGTCTCAAAGACCATCTTGCCTTTCTGCTCAAGCCCAAGGTTCTTATAGGGAAAGGGAAAGAAAGGTTTTTTCCTGTCCAATTACCTTGCTTGCTTTTGACGCACTGGGAACTTGTCCACTCATCTTTCTAGCTTTTGGGGAACTAGGGTGCTATCCATTCATATTTCTTGTTTTTGGCATGCTCAATGTAAGGACCCTCCCCTTGCAGCCCTCTTGGCCAGTGGGGAGACTCCCTTGCTAGCCCTGACTATCTATGGTAACAATATAAAGGTGAACTTGCTGAATCTCAGTCTTGTTAATTCTCTAATTTATAAAACTGCAGCAAAATTTAAGTGACAGTTATATAAGAAAATTTCTAAATAAGAAGATTAAAGTTGCTTAATAAATTAGAATCCTCACTACTGTATTGTCAAAGGTACAGATAAAAGTCTAATTTTCTACAACCAAGGTATAATAGAAGTAAAATTCTTGTAACGAGAAAGTTAGAGGATTGAATATTTTCAGACTGACTATGGCCATGCTAGCTGATATGCAAATGAAACTTCTACTTTTTAAAACAGTACTAATATTATTAATGGTGTTTCCAAAGAGGGAGAAGTAAATTATACAGAACCATAATGGTGGGTCATTTTCATGAGATGTGCAGAGGAGGGAGGAAATATCAATGCCTGCCAATTGCTTTGGATTTTTATCAAAATTGGCAAGAAATTCTTAATTGGAAAGAAATAAAAAATAATATCAAGTTAAAGTAGTGGTTTTAAAGAGAATAGAGAAAATACAATGTTGTTTATTTTCTTAAAGCTTAGTAACTGGCCCTGGCCGGTTGGCTCAGTGGTAGAGCGTCAGTCTGGCGTGCAGGAGTCCCAGGTTCGATTCCCCGCCAGGGCACACAGGAGACGTGCCCATCTGCTTCTCCACCCCTCCCTCTCTCCTTCCTCTCTGTCTCTCTCTTCTCCTCCCGCAGCCAAGGCTCCATTGGAGCAAAGATGGCCTGGGCGCCGAGGAAGGCTCTGTGGCTTCTGCCTCAGGCGATGGGATGGCTCTGGATGCAACAGAGCTACGCCCCAGAGGGGCAGAGCAGCGCCCCCTGGTGGGCATGCTGGGTGGATCCCGGTCGGGTGCATGCGGGAGTCTAACTGCCTCCGCGTTTCCGGCTTCGGAAAAATGCAAAAAAAAAAAAAGCTTAGTAACTAATTTGGCTCTTGGTTTGTATTAGAAAAAAGAACTAGTTCAGGGCAAAGTAGTTTGTATCTGTGAGTAATCGGAAGTTCTGCAGTACAGGTAAATTATATCACGTAGTTTTATGATCTGCTGGGCAGTTCCACTTAATAAAGACACATATGTATGCTTTACCACACAGAAAAAAAGTTTAATTGGTTTTTAGATGTGAGTTCTTCTGGCCTATTTTTCCTTTTTTCCTACAGCAAATTTAAATTTTATAGGATAAAAAAAAACCTTATGAAAAAGCCACTCTACTTAGTTACCAATATTTATAGCCCCTTCCCAAAGCTATATCCAAGACAGAGAGCATGTCAACTGAGGGATCAAGATTTTAACAACTTGGAAAACATCTTGGACATGAGTACCTAAGTTCAGAAAGGTAATGCTCAGTATACCACTTGGGGGAAAAAACCAGTAACTTTTTTACCAAATATTATAAAACATCTAATAAAAAAACACTATACAGTGACTCTAATGTCTAAGGAAACATAATATATTCCCTTTGGAATAAAAACACATTTACTCAGCACTACAATTAAATATCAAAAACAATAAAAAATGTGAACAATTAAACCTATATGACCACACTTTTTTTACCTATAACATGTAAAGAGCTTGGAAGTCGTCACTCCCGTCCTCACAGAAATTAAAACGAGCAGAAAACTAATGTCTTTTCTTTGATGCATAAGACAAGTTTTGTGGTGAAGTGCCACCACAAAATCTAAAGAGATAGACAATTGCAGGCAGTTATATTTGGGACCTGCTCACAATGCACAGAATCCTCTGTAGGCATGAACTGATGGGAACACTGAAGTGGCAATTTTGATGAATTCCCCGAAGCTAGATGTAGACTAGCATGCAGGATAGAAACTCTTGGAAGCCACATTTTTATGAGAGTGCCATACTTTCTTGGGCTTTATTTTCAGGAACTACAAAAGGTTTTCATTGTGAACATTCAAAAAAGATGGCTCTGTCATGAGCCAAGAAAGAATTATATTATGAGATATACCCAGTACCTCCTCTCCAGACTAAAAGATTTACAGGAGCCTTATCCCATGCAGATTAAGGTCATTTCTCTGACTCAAGCCCCCTCTAGTCTCCTTATCTAACCCAAAGAGAAGGAAGCTAAGAAACATTTGTCAAAATCACAGTCTAAAGAGACAGTCCAATGAAAAGACTGAGTTTTAATCATAAAACTGTATATAATTATTTTACCTCCCCCATACCTACACAGCTGCAATGAGTCTAGTATAATAATGGTGGTATAACAGTATAATACAGTTTAAAGAGCAATAAGACATAAACTATCTAAGGTAGAGTTCCTAGGGAAATCATTGGTGCCCCTGGCACCAATAGCTGAAGAAAATATTAAACACATCCCAACATCCACCAAGATTAACATAAAAGTTCACATAAGAGTTCCTATTTACCTCAATTTCTATAACTCAAAAAATTGTCTGCCTTTCAACAATTAGAAAGCATGATAAAGGCAAGAAAAAAAACACAGTCTCAAAAGAAAGTTCATGCATCAGAATATGTAATTTTATTAACCAATGTCACTCCAATAAATTCAATTAAAAAATAAATACTATTAACATGTTTTGTTTTTTAAAAAAGGATTGGATTCAGCTATAACTCAGCTTCTGGAGTTATCAGACAAGACATTTAAAATGTCTGTAATAAAAATAGACAACATGAAAGAACTGATAGGTAACAGAGAGACCAAAACGCTAAGAAAGAATAAAAGGAAATACCACTTGCCTCTAGCACTCTAGCTAACTGAAAATGCCTCAGATAGGCTTAAGGGTAGACTGGACCCAGCAGAGAAAAATAATCAGTGAGCTTAAAGACAGGTCCTCAGAAACTTCCTGATCTGGAGTGATAGTCTCAACAGTATTAAGATATCAAGTCTTCTCAACTTGATCTATAGGCTCAACATGATCTCAATCCTAGAAAACTATATTTCAGATATCAATAAATTTTATAGTTATACAGAAAAGCAAAATGCATAGAATAACAACACAAGTCTGAAAATAAATAAAGGTGAAGGACATACTCTACCCTATTTCAAAAGTTACTAAAGCTACAATAATAAATATAATAATATATATCATCTGTAATTGGAAACAAAAATATTACTTTTAAAAAGATAGGAAAGACAGTGTGGTATTGGCAAAAGAAGAGACATATAGATCAATAAAACAGAATAGAGAGCAGATGTAGTCCCACAAAAACAGTTAAGTAATCTTTGCAAAGGTGCAAAGGGAGTTCAGTGGAGAAAAGGTGGCTTTTCTTTTTCTAAATAAGTATTTAAAAACACTAACTTGATTTTATAATGTTGTATTTATTTCAATAAAAAAAATTGTAGCATCATTTAAATATCAGTTCCTAAACTAAAAAGAGATTAGTAAAAAATTTCTTTAAAGAGAAAACAATGCTGATGTTCTGCCTTGGTTGTGGATGTTCAGGTCCCAGCTGCTATGGAAACCGAGTCAAACCTGCAGGTGACCCTTGAGCTCTTACTGCCATGTCCCTCCTTGCTGGGGGGCCTAATGACCCATGAGATCCCCTGACACTTCCAGGCCTGCGGGCTGCAGGTGGAACAGCAGGAGCAAAGGGGCCACTTGGGAAAGGTTGGAACTTGGACTCGACCTTGGCCAGCATTTGCCTGTTGTGATCATTGCCCTGCCTTACCTCCTTGGGCTTTCTCTTGGTCGGTCGGCAGGGTTGCGGTCCAGCCCTCCACGCTTTCACGCAGAGGACCATCTCCTTCTGCAGTAGGAGGTGCTTCTCCCCAGCTCCTGGCCCAGGTCTGGGCCAACTTCTTTTCGGGGTTGGGGGAGGGGTGTCTGCTGGGCAGAGTGCATGTGTCTGCACACGCTGACACGTGTCTTCTCCATTTCTAAGCAGCTCATTTCCTCCTCTGTTTTCGCTGACGTTGCACTCAGCAATCTGCATGGGGTCCAGGACGCCTTTGAAGCTTCACTTCAGCTGCTGAATTTCACTTTCTAGGTTTGAATGTACACGCTACAAAGATGCTTCCTCGAATTGGGGGTTGGTTTTCTGTTCTGTGAGCTCTTCGTTCATTTTTTTGGTACCACAAATATCTGGCTATTTCGTGGTGTTTCTCTTCAGGACACTGAAGGGACACATAGAAGTGGGCATCCTCAGGGACACCCTTCAGATCAACCTGTGGCTGAAGGACGGGGTGATCGGCATTTTCTGCTTCCCTGTTCTGTTTGACTTGCCTTGGAGTGATCTCAGTGATCACTAAGGGAATCAAAACAAGGATGGTCTGCGGCAGGTTTTTAGCCACTGATAGTAATTCTTTCAGGACCTGCTCCGCTTGTGTCTCTGCTCCAGCCCTTTTCCTGCTCCTTTTCCCGGACTCTGTGCCTCCATCGCAGGATTTCTTGGTGGAGCAGTTGTGGACTTTCTGAAAAATGAATGTTTTCGTTGAAATCATTCACTATTTTCTTCTGAAGTTGCTCTCCATTTATCTCTGATGCTTTTGAGATAGTTTTCATCAGTCAGCTGGGAAAGCTCAGGAGCCTGACTCTTCCAGGCTGTTTGTAGAGCCATGCTCTAGTCCTGCTCAGTTTGTATTTGGTGCTAAGTAGCACAGGGTCTGGGGGGTGGGGGACACCACCCAGGCAGCCTGAGGGAGTCATCGTGTGTGTGTTACTGGCCCAATAATCTCACTGTGTCTTCCTCAGACATCATTGCCTAGTTCCTTCACACTTCTTAAAGTGTGTTGTCTCTTTACTATCAAAGACACCAACACACAGCACATACCAGGGTCTCCCAGGAACATGCACGGGAGACACAGGGCATTTCTGGACCTCTCAGATCCGCAGCAGAGCACGCACAGGTGCTCCAGGAGCAGCGGGCTGTGGCTGTGGGGGTCTCCATGGCTGGTCGGGCTCACAGCTGTCCCTGAGTGCCCGTGTCCTGTGGGCCACATCTGACCACGCCAAAGCCCACAGAGTGTTCTGTCTCTAAGGTAAACAGATGCCCAGCAACCAGGTGAGATCAGCTGGGCTGGGGGAGGGGAGGCCAGCAAGTTCTAGAACAGTTTTCCCTACTGTTCTGAAACAGAAAGTGATCTCATGTAGGCAGGCACTGGGGCAGGTGGGGGGTGCCGACTACAGTCTGGAGGGCAGAGTTTACATATATGCCTCTGCTTACTATATATTAACAGCTTGCATTAGTGTGGTGCATTTGTGACAATTGATAAACCAATGTGCTCACATTATCATCAATTAAAGTCCATAGTTTACATTAAGGTTCACCTTTTGTGTTGTGTAGTTGTATGAGCTATGACAGTGCATGATGTCATGTATCCACATTACAGTATCATACAGAGTAGTGTCACAGCCCCAAATGTCTGTAATCCATGGACTCATCTCTCCCACTCTCCTCTGGAACCTCTGGCAACCATTGATGGCTTTCCTTGTTGTGAAGGATACTTTGTCCAGTACTGATATGCCTACTCTTACTTTCTTTTGATTGGTGTTAGCATGGTATATCTTTGTCCATCCTTTTAGTTTTCAAAAGTTACGTTTTTAAAATAGGTTTGTTGTACACAATATATACTTGGGTGTTGCTTTATTGATGCCTTATGATAATCTCTGTTGCATTTAGACCTTTGACATTTAATGATTTTTGATAACTTTGGATATTATCTATTTTGTTATTGTTTTCTGTTCATTGTTTTTTATTTCTTTTTTCTTTTTGTCTTCCTTTCTCTTTTGTTTTCTCTGGCTTTAGTTGAGCATTTTTATATGGTTCCATTGTGTCTCCTCTCTTAGCATATGAGTATACTTATTTTTTAAATATTTGAGTAGTTACCCTTGAACTTGCCATATATATTTACAATTGACTGAGTCCACTTTAAAATAACATTACATTGCTTGACGGGTTATACAAATGCCTCCTGCCCACCTCTCATAACATTGCTAGCATTTGTATCAGTTGGAATCCATCAGCTATAATCACCCAATACATGGTTACTATTATTATTTTGAACAAATTATCATCTGTTGGATCAATTAAAAATAAGTAAAATGAAATATTTTATTTGACTTTCATTTATTCCTTCTCTAATGCTCTTTCATTTTCATGTAGATTTGCGATTCTAACCTGTATCATTTTCCTTCCCTCTGAAGAAAACATTTTGAAAATATCATTTCCCATTTAGTTGGCTATCTGTTTATTTTGATATCAGTTTCTCTTGCTGAGCAAAAACTTTTTATTCTGATGTAGTCCCATTCATTTATCTTTGCCTTCACTTCTCTTGCCATTGGAGTCAAGTTTATAAAATGTTCTTTAAAACCCAGGTCCATGATTTTAGTACCTATGTCTTCTTCTATGTACTTTATTGTTTCAGGTCTTATATTTAGGTCTTTGATCCATTTTGAATTAATTTTAGTACACGGGGACAGGCTGTAGTCGAGTTTCATTCTTTTGCATGTGGCTTTCCAGTTTTCCCAACACCATTTGTTGAAGAGGCTTTCTTTTCTCCATTGTGTGTTGTTGGCCCCTTTATCAAAGATTATTTGACCATATATATGTGGTTTTATTTCTGGGCTTTCTATTCTGTTCCATTGGTCTGAGTGTCTGTTTTTCTGCCAATACCATGCTGTTTTGATTATCGTGGCCCTATAATATAGTTTAAAGTCAGGTATTGTAATGCCCCCAGCTTCATTCTTTTTCCTTAGGATTGTTTTGGCTATTCGGGGTTTTTTATAGTTCCATATAAATCTGATGATTTTTTGTTCCATTTCTTTAAAAAATCTCATAGGAATTTTGATGGGAATTGCATTAAATTTATATATTGCTTTGGGTAATATGGCCATTTTAATTATATTTATTCTTCCTATCCAAGAACAAGGAATATTTTTCCATCTCATTGTGTCTTTTTCTATTTCTTTTAATAATGCCTTGTAGTTTTCGTTATATGTAGTTTACATTCTTTGTTATGTTTATTCCTAGGTATTTTATTTTTTTTGTTGCAATCGTGAAGGGGATTATTTTTTTGAGTTCGTTTTCTAATATTTCATTGTTGGCATATAGAAAGGCTATGGACTTTTGTATGTTAATTTTGTATCCTGCAACCTTACTGTATTGGTTTATTGTTTCTAATAATCTTTTTGTGGAGTCCTTTGGGTTTTCAATGTATAGGATCATATCATCAGCAAAAAGTGATACCTTTACTTCTTCTTTTCCGATATGGATGCCTTTTATTTCTTTGTCTTGTCTGATTGCTCTGGCCAGAACTTCTAGCACCACGTTAAATAAGAGTGGAGAGAGTGGACAACCCTGTCTTGTTCCTGATTTAAGGTAGAAAGTCCTCAGTTTTATGCCGTTTAATATGATGTTGGCTGATGGTTTATCATATATGGCCTTTATCATGTTGAGATATTTTCCTTCTATACCCATTTTGTTGAGAGTCTTAAACATAAAATTGTGTTGTATTTTATCAAAAGCCTTTTCTGCATCTATTGATAAGATCATGTGGTTTTTGTTCTTTGTTTTGTTGATATGGTGTATTATGTTAACCGTTTTACGTATGTTGAACCATCCTTGAGATTCTGGGATGAATCCCACTTGATCATGATGTATTATTTTTTTAATATGTTGTTGTATTCAGTTTGCCAGTATTTTGTTTAGTATTTTAGCATCTGTATTCATTAGAGATATTGGTCTGTAGTTTTCTTTCTTTGTGCCATCCTTGCCAGGTTTTGGTATGAGGGTTATGTTGGCCTCATAAAATGTGTTTGGAAGTATTGCTTCTTCTTCAATTTTTTGGAAGACTTTGAGTAGAATAGGAACCAAGTCTTCTTTGAATGTTTGATAGAATTCACTAGTATAACCGTCTGGGCCTGGACTTTTATTTTTGGGGAGGTTTTTAATAGTTTTTTCTATTTCCTCCCTGCTGATAGGTCTGTTTTCAAACAACAGCTCAGATAAGGGCCTAATATCCAAAATTTACAAAGAACTCATAAAACTCAACAACAAACAAACAAACAATCCAATAAAAAAATGGGAAGAGGACATGAACAGACACTTCTCCCAGGAAGAGATACAAATGGCCAACAGATATATGAAAAGATGCTCATCTTCATTAGTTATTAGAGAAATGCAAATCAAAACTACAATGAGATAGCACCTCACCCCTGTTAGATTAGCTATTATCAACAAGACGGGTAATAGCAAATGTTGGAGAGGCTGCGGAGAAAAGGGAACTCTCATCCACTGTTGGTGGGACTGTAAAGTAGTACAACCATTATGGAGGAAAGTATGGTGGTTCCTCAAAAAACTGCAAATAGAACTACCTTATGACCCAGCAATCCCTCTACTGGGTATATACCCCAAAACCTCAGAAACATTGATACGTAAAGACACATGTAGCCCCATGTTCATTGCAGCACTGTTCACAGTGGCCAAGACATGGAAACAACCAAAAAGCCCTTCAATAGAAGACTGGATAAAGAAGATGTAGCACATATACACTATGGAATACTACTCAGCCATAAGAAATGATGACATCAGATCATTTACAGCAAAATTGTGGGATCTTGATAACATTATATGGAGTGAAATAAGTAAATCAGAAAGAAACAAGAACTACATGATTCCATACATTGGTGGAACATAAAAACGAGACTAAGAGACATGGACAAGAGTGTGGTGGTTACCAGGGGTGGGGGGAGGGAGGACATGGGAGGGAGGGAGAGAGAGAGTTAGGGGGAGGGGGAGGGGCACAGAGAACTAGATAGAGGGTGGCGGAGGACAATCTGACTTTGGGCGAGGGGTATGCAACATAATTTGATGACAAAATAACCTAGACATGTTTTCTTTGAATATATGTACCCTGATTTATTAATGTCATCCCATTACCATTAATAAAAATTTATTAAAAAAAAAAAGAAAACATTTTAAAATTCCTGCAAGACATTTCTACTAATGTGTAATTTAAATTTGAGAAAACACTTGTTTCCCCTTTTTTGAAGGATAATTTTGCAGAACACAGTTTTCTAGGTTGGTGGTTTGCTTTGTCTTGTTTTGTTTTGTTTTTCCCAACAGCATGAATATTTTACTTCACTAGCATTTTGCTTGCATGGCCTCTGAACAGAAATCCAATGTAAAGTTTATCCTTGTTCCTCTATGGGTAAGACTTCTGTGCCCCTGTGGCATTTCTTAAGGTTTTCTCTGTGTCTTGGATTTTCTACACTTTAAATATGATATGCCTAGGTACAGTGTGCCTAACTATGTGCTTTTTTTTTTTTAATTAGAGAAAAGGTGGCCTTTCAACAAAGACTACTGGAATACAGACATCCATATGAAAAATTTTAAAATAGAACTTGACAAAGAACTCACACTTTTCACAAAAATTAACTCAAATGGGTCAAAGACTTACATGTGAAATTCAAAGCTATGAACCTTCCAGAAGGAAACGCAGAAGAAATTCTAAGTAGCCCTGAGTTTGATGAATGTTAAATACAAAACAAGAAGCAGAATCGATGTAAGAAAAAATCAATAAGTTGGATATTATTAAAATTAGAATGAACTGCTCTGTGAAATACAGTAACACAAGGAAAATATAAACTAGCAACCAAGAGAAAAAATATTTTCAAAACATATATCTGATAAAGTACTTGCAGCTAAACTATGCAAAATAAATCAACTAAAAGAAAATAAAAACACAGTGAAAAGATGGACAGATCTGAATAGTCACCTCACCAAAGAAAATATATAGATGGCAAATACATGTACTAAAGATGGCAACTATCTATCTTTTTTCATTAAGAAATGCAAATTAAAACAACTGTTTGAATTATTAAATTTGTAAAATAATAAAAATACCAATCTCCGGCAAAATGTGGAGCAACAGTAACTCTCATTCACTGCTGGTGAGCATGCAAAATGGTACGGCCAATTTGGAAGTCAGTTTGGTAGTTTTTTACAAAGCAAAACACAGTCTTACCATAAAATCCAGCAATTGCATTCAAAGATACTTACCCAACTGATTGAAAAATAAAACAAAAACTTAAGCTCACACAAAAACCTCCACATGAATATTTATAGATTTATTCATTATTGCCCCAAACTAAAAGCAATTAATGTGCTATTCAGTAGGTGAAAGAATAAACAAACTGTAGAAAACTTATAAAATAGAATAATGTTTAGTAATAAAAAGTGAACTATGTGTTTTAAAATGTAGGTTTTATTATTATTCAGGTATGGCAAAGCCCACAGATTGAAGACAGTGGTAACTGAACGAATAACTTGTTAGACAGGTTTCAGGAGGAGGGTCACAGCACACCATGGGGTGGGGAGACCCACGGGAAAGCACCAAGGCCAGTCTGGAAGCACAGAGAGTGAGTAAAATGGGGCAGGAGCCTTTGTTGTGGCATTCTTTCTTTTTTTTAAATGTTTATATTTTATTTTGAAATTAAATTTAATGGGGTTGACATTGATCAATAAGAGTACATAGGTTCCAGGTGAACATCTCTATACTATTTGAACTGTTGATTGTGCTGTGTGCCCATCACCCAAAGTCAAATCATTTTCTGTCACCTTATATTTGTCCCTCTTTCCACCCTTCCCCCCAACCCCTCCCTGAGGAAATCACTTCACTTTTATCTATGTCCATGAATCTCAGTTTTATATTCCACCTATGTGTCAAATTGTATAGTACTTAGCTTTTTCTGACTTACTTATTTCACTCAATATAATGTTCTCAAGGTCCATTTATGTTGTCATAAATGGCAATATGTCATCATTTCTTCTGGATGAGTAGTATTCCAATACTGTATTGAGGGGCACTTTGGTTGTTTTCATGTCTTGGCCACCTTGAATAATGCTGTGATGAACATGGGGCTGCATGTGTCTTTGCATACCAATATTTTCAGGTATTTTGGATAGGTTCCCAGTAGAGGGATTGCGGGATTGCTGGGTCATATGGTAGTTCTATTCTTAATTTTTTGTTGTGGTTTTCACAAGAAGGAATTAAAGGAAGAAATGAGCAAGGCAGGGTAAGCAGGCTAAGCAGGTTTAGCATTAGCTAGTTTGAAGAACTTCAGCTCATTCTGGGGTGCCAAGCTGTCCCTAGTTTCTGGTACCTAGCCCTGAGTGATTGGGACAAGGAGAAAGTAGCCTAAAATATGAGAGTTCATCAAGCCTGACCTGTGGTGGCGCAGTGGATAAAACGTTGACCTGGAAATGCTGAGGTCGCCGGTTCGAAACCCTGGGCTTGCCTGGTCAAGGCACATATGGGAGTTGATGCTTCCAGCTCCTCCCCCCTTCTCTCTCTCTCTGTCTCTCTCTCTCTCCCTCTCTCTGTCCTCTCTAAAAATGAATAAATAAAAAAATAAATAAATAAATAAAAAATATGAGAGTTCATCAAAGGAGGCAATTAGGAGTAGGAGCTCTGTATTAGTAACTTTGCATATGAAAAGCATGTTCCTAGGTGAATGTCTAGTAGCCTCAGATCTGTTCGGAATTACCTAATCGTGGGAGGGGCAGTCCCTCCAGTGTCAGCAAAGCCTAACGATGTCAAAGCATCAAATACAGAAACTAGAAGATATGGTTACTATACTATGAAACCCTGAAAAATCATGGGTGATTCTTAAATTTGTATTACTAAGTGAAAAAAAATCAGTATGAAAAGGCTGTAGGATTCAATTTATATGACATTCTGGAAAAGGCAGACTATAGAGACAGTTAACAGATCTAGGTGTGGAAAGTTCATGAATAGGTGAAGCACAGGATTTTTTCAAGGCAGCGGATGTATTCCGATACCACCATTGTGACTATAACAGTATGCATTTGCCAAAACCTGTTGAACTTAACAGCACAAAGAGTAAACCTTAATGCATGTTCAAATGTTTAAATTACTTTGGATGTGGAGGAATCCTAGAATAGAATGTGAACTGTGACAAGAGAATCTGTATTATAAAGGTATGAAAAAATTTCACTGAACAGAGTAGGGAGAAAAAAATATTGACCTACAGAATTATAACACTAAAGCAAATAATGTGTGCCTAAGCACTGTGCTTTAGTTGATAAAGTTGTGTCCCGTGGAAATACAGGTATGTTTAACAGTCCTGCAACCATCACAAAATACCACAAGCTGAGTGCCTTACACAATAGCAAGCTATTTTTTTTACACTTCTGGAAACCAGATATCAAAGATCAAGATATCCTCGGGGCTGGTTTCTGGTGAGGTCTCTCTGGCCACCACCTCTTTGTGTCCTCACATGCCTTCTTCTCTGAATATGTGCATAGAAGAAAGAGAGAGATGAAATGGTAGCCTAGTGTTTCTCTCTTCATATAAAAAACAGTCCTATTGGATTAGGATCCAACCTTATGACTTCCTTTAACCTTAATTATCTCCATAAAGGCCTTACCTTCAAATACAGTCACATTAAGGGTTAGAGTGTTCACATACAAATTTTGAAGGAACAAAAACATTCAGTCCATAACGTGTATCAGCTGCAATAGAAGAATTAGGTAAATGTATGACAGATGATGGAAGTCAGGTTTCTTATATTTGGAGTGGGAGTTTATAGAAAAGTGAGGAAGGGTAAAATGATCCATGTGGTAATGGATTACAGTATATTAGTATAAACTCATATTCAGCTTACAATAGCTGCAGATAGTTACATGTAGAAGTATAGATATGTACCTGTACACTTGAGCATACAGAAATGTGTTTCCTTGTTCTGTCGGCTATGAGGGCTTGCTTTGTAACACCACTTTCTAATGAAAGGAACCAAAGACCCTTAGAGAAATAGCTAATCCTTGAACTGAGACATAAAATATGAAAGGTGATTCTGGGATCTCTGGTAGTGACAGAAAGTAAGGAAACACTCATAAAAAAAACCTTCAATAATTGTGGTGTGTCAGAGGAACACAGAGGCCAAATGAAATGGCCAAAGATGGAACAATATGAATGATAAAATATAGTATTAGATTATAACCCAAAGTACACACTAAATAATCATGAACACATACTTCATTAAAATACTGAATAAATAACAATTAGGGAGAAGAGCGGTCTCTCATTTGGAAGAATTCCATCCAAATGATCTGTGCAGGTACTCCACCCTCAAGTGGGAATGTGACTCTCCACACCTTAAGTGCATAGTGACCTCTTGCACTAGTGACCTCCATCCCAAGAGTACAGAATGCAAAAGGGGTAAAAGAGTAACTTTATAATGGAGAAGACTGAAAAACACTACCTCATCTATGTGACCAATGTCAAGGTTGATAGTGATATCATATTGATAGTATGTACCCTGAGAAATGGGATGATTGCCCTGGCCAGCTGAGTCAGTGCTACAGCGTCAGCCCAGGGTTTGGATGTTTTGGGTTTGATTCCCGGTCAGGGTACACAGAAATGCCCATCTGTTTTTCCACCCCTCCCCTTCTTGCTTTTCTCTCTCTTTCTCTCTCTCTCTCTCTCTCTCTCTCTTTCCCTCCTGCAACTATGGCTCTACTGGAGTGAGTTGACCCCAGATGCTGAGGATGGCTCCATGGTCTAGACCTAGACATTAAGATAGCTCAGTTGCTGAGCAACAAAACAATGCCCCAGATGGGCAGAGCATCACCCCCTAGTGAGCTTGCCAGGAGGATCCCAGTCTGGGCACATGCAGGAAGTCTTTCTCTGCCACCCATCCACCCACTGAATTAAAAAGAGAGAGAGAGAGAGAAAAAAAATGTGATAAGAATGACATTTTACCTCTATAGTCTTTCTCTCAAGAACATATAACCTCAGTCTACTCTTGAGAAAGGTATCAGACAGAGTCTAATCAAAGGACATGCTACCAAATACATAAGCAGTACATCTAAAAACTTTCAAGGTTATCAAACTCTGAGAAACTGTCACAGCCAAGAGGAACCTAAAGGAACATGATAACTAAATGTAATATGGTGTCCTGATGGAATCTTGGAACAACAAGAGGAAAAAAAAAAGGACATTAGGTTAAAAACTAAGAAAATACTATTAAAAAAGGCATTAGTTAATAATAATTTGTCAATATTGGTTCACTAAATGTGACAAATATACCATACTAGTAAAAGATATTAATAATAGAGAAAACTGAATGGGGGGGTATACAGGAACTCTCTATTCTATCTTTACATTTTTCCTGTCAATTTTTATTCTAAAAATAAAGTTTATCTAAAATCTTAAAAAATGCTCTAAGGCTTTTGGTTGATAGAAAACTTAAAAAAAAAGGTAGCAAATAAAATAACAACACTTAAAGTGATTAGAAAAAGCATTGTGAGTATGTTATTGGCCAGGAAAAACCTGACTAGCTATTTTTCTAAAAGCTCCCTAGGTCTCGATAACATGTTGTGTTTTTAAAACTCCAGTTTTGTCCATCATCCTAAGCACAGAAGAGTTTTTTATTTGTCAGCATGCTGTGTGGGGCACAGAATAAGAAAAGGTGGGGCAGCGTGTCCAAGCTGCTGCCCCACACTCCATCAAGCAGCGGTGTGAGCCAGCCACTGGGATGGTGTTGGAAGTGCCTATGCAGACAGGAGCACTGCAAGGGGCCTTTGGCAAGAATCACTAAAATTACTATGCTGGTCTTCAGGAGTTTGGAGCAAAACTATACTACTTTTTTTTTTCCTTAAGATACAGACCTAGCTCACTCCTGGGCCCTGGTAGAGACAGAATACTTAATCATAGGCCATTTAGCTACCATATGACTTTGAGCTGCCCATCATTTACTGGGGTTATCTAACTTACCACACCATAAAATTAAGTCTGTACAGTAGCACTCCATTATCAAATGAAAGTGAAATATTTAATTAAGCAAGTCCTGAGAGCATAAAGAGAGATAGCCAGAAATGTAGGATTCATGGACAGTGACTAACAGTTTAGCTGGGTCATCAGGCATTTTTGAAAGCACAAGATTAGAAATTGTCTCTAAGGAGATCTTGGAAAGAGGTATGTGGAAAGAACATCCATAGTGGGCAGATTGTAGAGATATTTGTGTCCTATTGAAATGCTCACAAAAAAAAAAAAAATGCCCTCAGCAGAAGAGGACCTTATTAATCAGGTGCTAAAACTATCCCTTTATGGACATCAATCAGCCTCTTTTTCTAATCACCATGTTTCTTGTCCAGTGGATTAAGCATCTACTTAGCAACATGGATTTCTACTTACTGTGATGGCTCATTTTCTGTGTCAACTTTACTGGATCACAAGTTGACGAGACATTGGGCTAAATATTACTTCTGGGTTTGTTTGTGAGGATGCTTCTGAATTCAATTAGCATTTAAACTAGTGAACCAGTGTGGGTGGGCATCATTCAGTTCTCTGAGGCATGACTAGAACAAAGAGGTAGAAGAAGGAACAATTCAGACTCTCCTGCCTAGGTACAAGAACTGGGACATATAACTTCTGTCCTCTTTGCTCCTGGAAATTGATTTTAACTGTTTATGTTGATGATAGTTTTTCTTAACCCGCAAACTTGCAGATAGCAGATAGTGGGCATGACCAATTCCTTATCCTAAACATCTTGTATAGATATTCTATTGGTTCAGTTTCTCTGAGAAGTCTAATATACTCAGCAAGGCTGATCCAATGACAGTGTCCAACCTGCCAACAGTGGAGACCAATATCCTTCAGTATTGCATTCCCAGAAAGGATTAGCGAACTACCTGGTAGCCAGCTGCCAGGTTAATTATATTGGACCACTTCCATCATAAAAGAGCAGCACTTTGTTCTCACTAGAAAGTAGACACTTATTCTGGAGATGGATTTGCCTTCCTGCTTCTAACACCTCTGCCAAAACCACCATCATGAACTTATAAAACACCTTATTCAGAGTCATAATATTCTAGATAGCATAGCTCCTGACCAAAGAAATAATTTTATAGTCAGTCAAGTGTGGCAATGGGCCCATAGACATTGAATTCACTGGACCTACAATGTTTACATCACCTTGAAGTCACAGAATAGTAAAAAGGTCTTTTGAAGACTTGTTCATGATGCCAGCTGGGTGGCAACACCTGGTAGGGCTAGGATAATGTTACTACAATGTGATCAGTGCTCTAAATCGGTGGCCCACATATGGTGCTATTTCTCCTGTCACCAGTATTCATGGATGTGGAAATCAGGAGATGGAATAAGCATGGCTTCTTAAATTATCACCTCTAAAGATCTATTCATGACAAAAATATTTTCTTCCAACCCTTATGACTTTGAGTTTCTCTGGCATAGAGGTCTTCACTACCAAAGAAGGAGTGCTTTCACCAGGACATACAGCAATAGTTCTTTTAATCAGAAAGTTGAAGTTACTACCTGGACACTTTGGGCTCAGCATTCCAGTGAGTAAACAAGTGAAGAGGAGGTTACTATTTTGGCTGGGATTATTAATTTTAACTCAAGAGAAAAACTGAGTTGCTAAAACCTGACAAAAATATTGAGATGTATGTCTATAAAGTAGGAGATCCCCTGTGATTACTTGATAACATTGGCATATGTTATAATTAAAATCAATGAATACTGCAGCAAGCTAATGGAAACAAAAAAGCTAATAGAAACAAGACTGCTTTCCAAGACCCTTCAAAGATAAAGGCTAGGGCCACTCTACCAGAAAGGAACTACTGTATAACCAACTGAGCTCACTGGGAGGACAAAATGGCTGGTGGAAAAAAAGAAGGTTATAAATACCAGCTGTAACTGTAAGACCCACTGGAGAAATGAAGATTGTAATAATTATAATAATTCCTCTTCTTTCAATGTTAATATATACAAATGTGTATGTATTAACTAAGCTTTTATTTCTTTCTCTCTCCCATTTCCCTACCACCTAACATTAGATGTGTAAATATTATTAATTTATATATTAACTAATATATATATTAGTTAATTTATATATAGAATATCAAAGGGGGAGTAAAACTCAAAAAAGAACTGAATATCAAACATGGTTAAAAGGAATTTCATATCCTATCTTGAGGACAGGGCTAGTGTGTTTCCAGTTGTACATGAGATAGCTGCATCATGTTAGGTGGAAGCATTATTTTGTTATAGTCTCTATATCAAAGTTCAGTGTGGTTAAAAGAAGAATATATAGTTGAAAAATGGTAGTCTGTGGTGGCTTTGTGCTGTGTTCACTAGAACAACATTTTCCAGAATTCTTTATATGGTGCTGGGAAAGAATTGGTCAATATTTGTACAGGTTAGAAAAGTGGAAGTGGAGCCACAGTTATTTAGTTCCTCTTTGAATGTCAACAAGAGATCAGGTGTTGCTGCAGCTCATATGTATTGTTATTGATATATATAAATTGTCATTTATCACCTTATTGGTAGAGGTAACACATGAACCCACAGCAACTCTTGATTCTGCCAGATATTCTCTTGTTATTGCTCTGAGTCCTGCAATAAGATCATGCATAGCCCATGGCAACAGCTGCCTACTTCTCTTTCAGGTTATCCATGGGACACTTTCCAAGTGATGAGAGACACTCAAAGGTTTCAGATTGGTCTAATGGCCTCATCCTTTTGGCTGTAATCTTCCTTGCTCCTCTACATTACTAACTCATTTATTTCCCCTCTCAGTCTGGTTGACCCATAATGGTTTCCTCCACAGCTCCTGCCATTGCATAAGGGCTGAATCTTATCATAAATCTCCTACTCTTTATCACTCAGAGTTCTCCTTCTCTGAATGAGTGCTAACTTACACATTAGGCCAGGGGACCCCAAACAATTTACACAGGAGGCCAGTTCACTGTCCCTCAGACTGTTGGAGGGCTGGACTATAAAAAAAACTCTGAACAAATCCCTATGCACACTGCACATATCTTATTTTAAAGTAAAAAAAATGAAACAGGAACAAATACAATATTTAAAATAAAGAACAAGTAAATTTAAATCAACAAACTGACCAGTATTTCAATGGAAACTATGGGCCTGCTTTTGGCTAATGAAATGGTCAATGTGCTCCTCTCACTGACCACCAAGAAAGAGGTGCCCCTTCCAGAAGTGTGGTGGAGGCCAGATAAATGGCCTCAGGGGGGCACATGCGGCCCACGGGCCGTAGTTTGGGGACCCCTACATTAGGCCTTACTCTTTAGTCTGAAAGAAGAAAGATGAAACTCAAATATCAAAATGAGAAGAAAATCGTGAATAGAATGAACATGAAATTAACGATTATAAAATGAAATGTTTGTCCTTTTTTATAGCCTAGAAATAAATTTTTAATCACTTTTTTTTTCTCTTAATACAGCTTTTGTTAAAACCACATGGCAGGCTGAGAGCTTCCAGCCAAAAAGAGAGAGCAAACTGGGACTACTTTTAGGTGAAACCAGGACACATTTACTAGGGAGGGAGAATTGTCCCCATACAGGAAAAGATCATCATCAGTCCCAATCAACAAAACATGAATTTTATCTGGAATAAGCATCTATTGGGCTCATTGAAGGGACTGGTCTGAGATTAGGCAACAAAGGCTGCTGGTCACCTGACAACATTGGTAACATCAGCAGATGCTTTAATTATACCTTAAAGAGGCCCATCTGGCCTAGAAATGGAGAAACATCAAACCTGTCCGTGACTGTTAGTTGCAAGATTTAATAATAGTCATATCTTATTTATCTTTTTATTCTAGTTCCTAATGCTATTCCAACAATGTAATAGATAGTCAGATTGTTGAATGAAAAAATAAATGAACAATCTCTACCAGCCAAGTTGGGTACAAGTAGGAACTGACAATGTCAAAAGTTGTTTGCAAAAATACCTGCAAGGTATTTTTGAGTAGGGTGACTTAAAATGTGCTCTTTAAATAATGTAAATAATATCATTATCTTTCTTCCAATGGATATTTTCCCAAATATATATTTATATTAAAGATATAAGATAACTTTTATATATGACACCTTTTTACTTATGAAACTAATAAACATCAGATCTCTTCTAGCTTTAGATATCTGTTTGTATGTATACACATATATACATTTGTATGCATATATGCTACATATAGATGATATGACTATATAAATATTCATAGATGGATAGATACAGATAGATGATAGATCTCAGATTATAGATGTTTAGAGCTAGAAGAGAACTTATTGATATTTAGTAATTTAACCCTTCTGTAAGATAGAAAAAGGAAGTTTTACTTTTCACAAGAAATTTTTTTTTTACTTTTTTTTTTAATTTTATTTTTTTAATGGGGTGACATCAATAAATCAGGATACATATATTCAAAGATAACAAGTCCTGGTTATCTTGTCGTTCAATTATGTTCCATACCCATCACCCAAAGTCAGATTGTCCTCTGTCACCTTCTATCTTGTTTTCTTTGTGCCCCTCCTCCTCCCCCTTTCCCTCTCCCATTCCCCCCTCCCCCCTGTAACCACCACACTCTTATCAATGTCTCTTAGTTTCACTGTTATGTCCCACCTACGTATGGAATAATGCAGTTCCTGGTTTTTTCTGATTTACTTATTTCGCTTCGTATCATGTTATCAAGATCCCACCATTTTGCTGTAAATGATCTGATGTCATCATTTCTTATGGCTGAGTAGTATTCTAATTTATTGTGTTAACATGAGTTCAAGTGTCCGACTCAATATAACTCCCTCACCCTTGTCCCTCATGCAGACTATTTTTTTTTTTTCATCTTTTCTGAAGCTGGAAACAGGGAGAGACAGTCAGACAGACTCCCGCATGCGCCCGACCGGGATCCACCCGGCACACCCACCAGGGACGACGCTCTGCCCACCAGGGGGCGATGCTCTGCCCATCCTGGGCGTCGCCATATTGCGACCAGAGCCACTCTAGCGCCTGGGGCAGAGGCCACAGAGCCATCCCCAGCGCCCGGGCCATCTTTTGCTCCAATGGAGCCTTGGCTGCGGGAGGGGAAGAGAGGGACAGAGAGGAAGGCGCGGCGGAGGGGTGGAGAAGCAAATGGGCGCTTCTCCTATGTGCCCTGGCCGGGAATCGAACCCGGGTCCTCCGCATGCTAGGTCAACGCTCTACCGCTGAGCCAACCGGCCAGGGCCCTGAGTAGTATTCTATAGTGTATATGTGCCACATCTTCTTTATCCAGTCATCTATTGACGGGATTTTTGGTTGTTTCCATGTCCTGGCCACTGTGAACAATGCTGCAATAAACATGGGGCTGCATGTGTCTTTACGTATCAATGTTTCTGAGGTTTTGGGGTATATACCCAGTAGAGGGATTGCTGGGTCATAAGGTAGTTCCATTTTCAGTTTTTTGAGGAACCACCATACTTTCTTCCATAATGGTTGTACTACTTTACATTCCCAACAACAGTGTATGAGGGTTCCTTTTTCTCCACAACCTCTCCAACATTTGCTATTACCTGTCTTGCTAATAATGGCTAATCGAACAGGTGTGAGGTGGTATCTCATTGCCGTTTTGATTTGCATTTCTCTAATAACTAAAGAAGATGAGCATCTTTTCATATATCTGTTGGTCATTTGTATTTCTTCCTGGGAGAAATGTCTGTTCATATCCTCTTCCCATTTTTTTATTGGATTGGTTGTTTGTTTGTTGTTGAGTTTTATGAGTTCTTTGTATATTTTGGATATTAGGCCCTTATCTGAGCTGTTGTTTGAAAATATCATTTCCCATTTAGTTGGCTTTCTGTTTATTTTGTTATCAGTTTCTCTTGCTGAGCAAAAACTTCTTAGTCTGATGTAGTCCCATTCATTAATTTTTGCCTTCACTTCTCTTGCCTGTGGAGTCAAATTCATAAAATGCTCTTTAAAACCCAGGTCCATGAGTTGAGTACCTATGTCTTCTTCTATGTACTTAATTGTTTCAGGTCTTATGTTTAGATCTTTGATCCATTTTGAGTTAATTTTTGTACAGGGGGATAGACTGTAGTCCATTTCATTCTTTTGCATATGGCTTTCCAGTTTTCCCAGCACCATTTATTGAAGAGGTTTTCTTTTCTCCATTGTGTGTTGTTGGCCCCTTTATCAAAAATTATTTGACTATATATATGTGGTTTTATTTCTGGACTTTCTATTCTGTTCCATTGGTCTGAGTGTCTATTTTTCTGCCAATACCATGCTGTTTTGATTGTCGTGGCCCTATAATAGAGTTTGAAGTCAGGTATTGTAATGCCCCCAGCTTCATTCTTTTTCTTTAGGATTGCTTTGGCTATTCGAGGTTTTTTATAGTTCCATATAAATCTGATGATTTTTTGCTCTATTTCTTTAAAAAACGTCATTGGAAGTTTGATGGGAATTGCATTAAATTTGTATATTGCTTTGGGTAATATAGCCATCTTGATTATATTTATTCTTCCTAGCCAAGAACAAGGTATATTCTTCCATCTCATTATATCTTTTTCGATTTCCCTTAACAATGGTTTATAGTTTTCATTATATAAGTCCTTTACATTCTTTGTTATGTTTATTCCTAAGTATTTTGTTGTTGTTGTTGCAATCGTGAAGGGGATTATTTTTTTGAGTTCGTTCTCAATTGTTTCATTGTTGGCATATAGAAAGGCTATTGACTTCTGTATGTTAATTTTGTATCCTGCGACCTTACTGTATTGACTTATTGTTTCTAGTAGTCTTTTTGTGGATTCTTTGGGGTTTTCGATGTATAGGATCATATCATCTGCAAAAAGTGATACCTTTACTTCTTCTTTTCCGATACGGATGCCTTTTATTTCTTTGTCTTGTCTGATTGCTCTGGCTAGAACCTCTAGTACCACATTAAATAAGAGTGGAGAGAATGGACAACCCTGTCTTGTTCCTGATTTAAGGGGAAAAGCCTTCAGTTTTGTGCCATTTAATATGATGTTAGCTGATGGTTTATCATATATGACCTTTATCATGTTGAGATATTTTCCTTCTATACCCATTTTGTTGAGAGTCTTAAACATAAAATTGTGTTGTATTTTATCAAAAGCCTTTTCTGCATCTATTGATAAGATCATGTGGTTTTTGTTCTTTGTTTTGTTGATATGGTGTATTACGTTAACCGTTTTACGTATGTTGAACCATCCTTGAGATTCTGGGATGAATCCCACTTGATCATGATGTATTATTTTTTTAATATGTTGTTGTATTCGATTTGCTAGTATTTTGTTTAGTATTTTAGCATCTGTATTCATTAGAGATATTGGTCTGTAGTTTTCTTTTTTTGTGCCATCCTTGCCTGGTTTTGGTATGAGGGTTATGTTGGCCTCATAAAATGTGTTTGGAAGTATTGCTTCTTCTTCAATTTTTTGGAAGACTTTGAGTAGAATAGGAACCAAGTCTTCTTTGAATGTTTGATAAAATTCGCTGGTATAGCCGTCAGGGCCTGGACTTTTATTTTTGGGGAGGTTTTTAATGGTTTTTTCTATTTCTTCTCTACTGATAGATCTGTTTAGGCTTTCTGCTTCTTCTTGACTCAGTCTAGGAAGGTTGTATTGTTCTAGGAATTTATCCATTTCTTCTAGGTTGTTGAATTTAGTGGCATAAAGTTTTTCACAGTATTCTACAATAATTCTTTGTATATCTAGGGTGTCCGTGGTGATTTCTCCTCTTTCATTTTGCATTTTGTTTATATGAGTTCTTTCTCTTTTTTTCTTGGTAAGTCTTGCCACGGGTTTGTCAATTTTGTTGATCTTTTCAAAGAACCAGCTCCTTGTTCTATTAATTTTTTCTATAGTTTTTCTGTTCTCTAATTCATTTATTTCTGCTCTGATTTTTATTATCTCCTTTCTTCAGCTGGTTTGGGTTGTCTTTGTTCTTCTTTTTCTAGTTCCTTAAGGTGGGAAGTTAAGTGGTTCACTTGGGCTCTCTCTTGTTTGTTCATATATGCCTGAAGTGATATGAACTTCCCTCTTATCACTGCTTTTGCTGCATCCCATAGATTCTGATATGTCGTATTGTCATTTTCATTAGTCTGTATATATCTTTTGATCTCTGCACTTATTTCTTCTTTGACCCATTCATTTTTTAAAAGTATGTTGTTTAGTTTCCACACTTTTGTGGGATTTTTTTCCTCTTTTTTGCAGTTGAATTCTAGTTTCAAGCCTTTATGATCAGAAAATATGCTTGGTACAACTTCAATTTTCCTGAATTTGCTAATGTTGTTTTTGTGGCCCAACATATGGTCAATTCTTGAGAATGATCCATGTACACTGGAGAAAAATGTATACTCAGTCACTTTGGGATGAAATGTCCTGTAGATGTCTATCATATCCAGGTGCTCTAGTGTTTTGTTTTAGGCCACTATGTCTTTGTTGATTCTCTGTTTGGGTGACCGATCTAGAGCCGTCAGCGGTGTATTGAGGTCTCCAAGTATGATTGTATTTTTGTCAGTTTTTGTTTTAAGATCAATAAGTAGCTGTCTTATATATTTTGGTGCTCCTTGGTTTGGTACATATATATTAAGAATAGTTATGTCTTCTTGATTTAGTGTCCCCTTAGCCATTATGAAATGGCTATTTTTGTCTCTGAGTACTTTTCCTGTCTTGTAGTCAGCATTATCCGATATGAGTATTGCTACACCTGCTTTTTTTTGGATGTTATTTGCTTGGAGTATTTTTTTCCAGCCTTTCACTTTGAATTTGTTTTTATCCTTGTTACTTAGATGAGTTTCCTGTAGGCAGCATACAGTTGGATTTTCTTTTTTAATCCATTCTGCTACTCTGTGCCTTTTTATTGGTGAGTTTAATCCGTTTACATTTAGTGTAATTATTGATACTTGTGAGTTCCCTATTGCCATTTTATATCTTGCTTTCTGTTAGTTTTGTGTCTTTTTTGATCCTTCTCTTTCGTTTTTCTATCTTTTGTTTTTATTTGGTTGTATTCCATACATCTTTCCTCTGTTGCTATCTTTTTTATCTCATGTGCTTCTGTGGTGGATTTTTCAATGGTGGTTACCTTTGAGTAATGAAAAGGGTCCCTACCCTGTTCATTGTAGTGAACTATTTTGTGAGTACTTTTGCACTCCATCGTCCTTTGCTACTGTTAATCTCCATCTTCTCCTCCTCTTTCTTTTTGTTGTTGTCACAGTTTAAATTTGGTTTTATTGTGTTCTTCTTGGAGCTTTTACTTGTGGCTCTGTTTTTTTTTTTTGTTCTTTGTATCTGATTGGAGAACCCCCTTTAGTAATTCCTGGAGTGGGGGTTTTCTGATGATAAATTCCCTCATCTTTTCTGTATCTGTGAATGTTTTTATTTCTCCTTCATATTTGAAGGATAGCTTTGATGGGTATAGTATTCATGGCTGAAAGTTCCTCTCTTTCAGGACTTTAAATATTGGGGTCCACTCTCTTCTAGCTTGTAGAGTTTCTGTTGAGAAATCTGATGATAATCTAATGGGCCTTCCTTTATATGTTGTATTCTTCTTTTCCCTGGCTGCCTTGAGAATTTTTTCTTTGCTGTTGGTTTGTGTCAATTTCATTATGATATGCCTTGGAGTAGGTTTGTTGGGGTTAAGAAAACTCGGAGTTCTGTTTGCTTCTTGAACTTGAGGCTTTAGTTCTTTCCACAGGCTTGGGAAATTCTCATCTATTATTTGTTTGAGTATGTTCTCCATTCCATTTTCTCTCTCTTCTCCCTCTGATATACCTATTATTCTTATGTTATTCTTTTTGATGGAGTCAGATAATTCTTGTAGGGCTACCTCATTTTTTTTAATTTTTGAGTCTCTTTCTTCTTCTCTCTGTTGTGCCTCAAGTTGCTTGTCTTCTATTTCACTAATCCTCTCTTCTATCTGACATGTTCTATTAGCTAAGCTTGTTACTTCGTTTTTCAGCTCGTGAATTGAGTTTTTCATCTCTGTTTGATTTGTTTTTATAGTTTCAATTTCCTTGGACATATATTCTTTGTGTTCATTGAGTTGTTTTCTGAGCTCCCTAAATTGCCTTTCTGTGTTTTCTTGTATATCTCGGAGGATTTTTAGGATTTCTATCTTGAATTCTCTGTCATTTAGCTCCAAGGTTTCCAATATATTAAATTTTTTCTCCATAGATTTTTCCTCATCTAGCTGTGTTACCTCTCTTTCTTTTGTATCCATGATATTTGATTTTCTCTTCCTTAATAGCATCTGAGGGTGGTTTTGTTGATAGTATTAATGAGATTTAATAAAGAATAAAAAGTTAAAAAAATAAAAAATCGAAAAGAGTTGTTTTTTTTAAAAAAAATTAATAATGAAATAAAGAAAAATAAAATAAAATAAAAATTTAAAAAAAAGGAAATTATTCCCCCCCTCCTTTTTTCCTCTCCTCTCCTCTCCCCTCTTTCTTGAGAAAATCTTGTGGTGAACTGTGAATTATAACAAACAACGCCTGTGATGGAGGGCCTGAATTGAGGAAAAGTAATAAAGGGGCAAAAAAAAAAAAAGAAAAAGAAAGAAAAAAAATGGGGGTATGGACCCACAAAAAGCAAATAAGGAAAAAATTTGGGTCAAGAATAAAATGATTTGCTTTTAGGTGTTGGTTGTCAAAGAGTTATAATGAGAGGAATAAGAGGAAAACAGAAAAGTGGGGGGACAAATTAAAAGATTACTATTGTATTTAGTGGAACAAGAACTAGATAAAATGGAGAGCCAGGGATGGGAGCACTGCTAGTGAGTTAAAAAGCTGAAGTAAAAACCCCCCAAAATGCCACAAACATAAGTTTGAGTCCCAGATAAGATAATTTGTTTGTAATTGAGGTTTGAATGAGAGGAGATGTAAAGGAGAAAGGAAGAAACTAATATAGAGGGAGAAAAGAAAGAGAGAGAAAAAAGAGGGAACCACTAAAAGAAGAAAAAAGGAAGGAGAGAGAGAGAGAGAGTTAAGGGTTTTGGAGTGCAACCCTCATAGAGAGAAAGGAAGAGGAGAGAAAAGATAATGGGAGATGTAACACTTATGGGTAGTGTAGTTCAAGGAGAGGAGAGAGTAAGACCAGCAGAGAGTTAATCGGCCAAATTGGAGGAGGAAAAAAAGTATCAAGAATGAAGATAAGAGAAACAGACGAACAGATATAGTAAAATGGGATAGGTTATAAAGTCTGCAGATTATTCTTGATTTTGAGAGATTATCTTCTTGCTTTTTCTTTTCTCTCCCTCTTCCTGGTCGGTGAATCTGAACCCCGGGTTCTGCCCCTTTGGCACGCTCAGGTAGAGGTTTGCAGTTGATAAGTCTCTATGGCAATGTCATGTATTGTGCTTTAGTCTCGTTGGCAGTCGAGGCTCATTAGCATTTATAGGCTCCGACAGTGAGAGAGTTTATGTTCCTGGAGCCTTTCTCCTAGTCTTTCCTTCCTCAATTAGTAGCCTGATAATCCAGCTATGGGGTTGCTGCTGCCTCTGCCTGGATAGTAAGAGGCTCAAAGAGCTGGCAACTCCCCACTCTGTTTCCACTCAGCACAGGGCTCTGGGTAAGGCTCAGTCAGTCAGAGCTGCTAGCATAATCAGGCGGGCTTTCCGCCCACTCAAAGACCTCTGGCTCTGCAACTCTGTCTGGTAACACAGGCGGGCGCCCACTTCTGGGGCACTTGGAGGAAACTCTCGCTCAGTATCTGCGTGCGCAGACCAGGATATCCGGCCAGCAGTCTCATGCTCTGAGTGAAACCCCCAACCGCATGGAAAAGTTGCAGCATTGGAATTGGCTCTCGCTCTGTCCCCGTGCACGGCTTTTGCAAGGTGCTGGGGCGGCCCGAGATTCCGCTTTGGCCCACACAAAGGCCCCTGACTCTGCCCCTCTGTGCGATAACACGGGCGCGCACTGCCGAGGCACTCGGAGGAATCTCTCACTCAGTATCTACACGCACAGACCAGGATATGAGGCCTGCCTCATTTCCCTCTGAATGCAACCCCCACCAGCACGGAAAATTTCCACCGTTGGAATTAGTTCTCGCTCCCTCCCATGCGTGGCTTTCCCAGGGCCCTGGGGCTGCCCAGAGATTCTGCTTTCGGCCCACAGAAAGGCCTCTGACTCTGCCTCTCTGTGGGGTAACACGGGCACCCACTCCTGGGGCTTAGGAAGAAATCTCTCGCCCACTAACTGCGCACCGACCAGGAGATCGGGTAAAATGGCTGCCCCGCTTGTCTTTCTTTGTTTGGGTTTGGCGTGAGTGTTAGCTTGTATTGCCTGGGTTGCCACAGGATCAGTTTTTCCTCGGCTTGGATCTCCATGCCACAGCCTGGTTCAGCCGTTTGTGCTGCGGCCTGGATCTATTCACCCCCTTTGCCCGCCTCAGTTTCTATATTCACAGTTACCAGAGAAAGCCGCCCTGTTTAGGTTAGTGAGGAAGGCGGAGCATTTCTTACTCCCTAATTCCTTCGGGGTTTGGTTATATATTTAGCCAATTTTTCACTCGACCATATCTTCGGGTGTATTGCGAAGCATCTGGAGGCTCCAAGTATAGGTTTTTCTGTTTCTGGTTGAAGATCTTGTTGAGTTTTGGGGGAGATTTATCGGTATCGCTTCTTACCCCGCCATTACTCTGATGTCATCTTCTTCACAAGAAATTTTTACCAGTAAAATGCCATATAAGCAAAAATGAGCAAATATAAAGATACAAAGGGAATAGGATAATAAATGAGAAAATTAAACATTCAGGTAAGACTTTTTTCATTTTTGTCATGAACACTAAGATTCAACTCTGGCTGTCTCAGCTCTTCATCTGCAGATATAGCCCTGCTTAGTTTCCAAACCTAGCTTTAACTAGAAGAAAAGCATATCAACAGTAGCCACTGAAATTGGCTCACTCTCATAAAATGTTCTCTAGTACACCTGGTAAATCCTGTTTATATTGTGTATTCTTTTTCCCCAGTGTCACTGTATATACACAAACAGTTTCCCCTAACTGCCTCCACTGCGTTGCCTCCAGCTTATCCAGTCTTGACACCCTTGAAAGACTAGTCTTGCTCCCCATACTTTCAGTTGTTGACTATCTAACATCAGATGTCTCTTGACTCTTGGACTTCAATGTTAATCCCATCCTGCTGGATAAAGCCTTCTCAAATATGGATGCTTGCTGATGTTACATTGTTTTTCTGTCCACTTAACATTGCCCATGTGTTGCCAGCAGCAGGGTTTGGTCAGTTTCTTCTCTCATTGGACTGATTATACTCTCTCTGGCATGCATCCCATCAGAACATGATGTGGAGAATGACACCTACTAGGTGCATTTCAAGAAGTTATAGAAGAAAAGGTGCCAAGATAAATAAGTGATGGCTCTGACTCACCACAGTAATTCATGGGTTCTTTTGGTGGCACAGATTCCATCTCTCAAAGTGATTTTTATTTCAGTTATTGCTCCCCTTCTCTCTATAGCTACCAGTCTAGGAGAAACCTGAGTTTATTCTTTTATCCCCAAATTTTTACTGTAGCAAAGTCCCAAAGACATTTACCAATTTAAGCATTTTGATGTAGTATTCTCCATGAGAAACTTGAATTTTCAAATATCTTAATGCCTTCATATGAATTCTGTTGTAAGAATGATGCCATTAGCTTTCCCATTACTGTGCAGCAGAAGGAGTCAGACTAACTCAATCTAAATGCCTCCATAAAGAAAAAGAAATAAATATAAAGGAAGGAGGTAAAAGAAAGCACACTAGTTTACAATCTTATAACAGAAAAACCTGCCTGAAGCAGTCCTGAAATGATCTGGTGATTCATTCCTAATAAGTCAACATCTGTCTGTTTTAAATGGCTAGTAATTAAATAAAGAAAAGTCTCTCTCATGCCACAAAGTACTACAAATGACAATTAGTCTTTCAGGACTAAGTATAATTGAAAATATTTTCTTCCAACTGCCCAAAGAGTAAAATATTAAATTTTATATTTAATAAGTATTACTTTTAAAACATTTACATCAAAGTCAAGGAAAATAAAATAATAGTTTTCGCCATAATATAAAAAAAGAAAAAATTGATAGCTCAAGGAAGAAAATAAAACATGTCCTTTTCTGTCAGTAAATTACAAATAACAAATAATCAAAATAGGAGTGTCTTGGTACATTTTATATTAAAGACTTCTAGTATAGTAATCGATGTATTCACAAGGAAGTCATAGCAAACCTTGCTGATTGCTATATTGGGCTACTAAGCATTTTACATATGCCCTTAATACTAGAGATACTAATTATAGTTAATTATTTACATGTCTATATTCTCAAGCAGAAACTAACATTTTCAAAGGAAGAAGACATGTAATAATCATCCCTATTGCATTAGTACTTGAAGAGTATCTACCAAAAAACAAGTACTAGTACATGTTTTTGATCTAATAGTGTGTTTAGTTCATATTTCAGAAGAAATGTTTTATATTATGAAACCCCAGAAGGTTTTGAACTTACTCAGAATTGCTGGTTTTATTTTCTCCTTGAGATGCTAACCTTTCTGAATTTTCTTCTTCATAGCTATATATAGAAGAAAATAAGTAAAGAGATTGAAAAAACAAGGACCAAGAGCATCAGCGTTACGAACCATAGAAAAGTATAACTCACATTTACAAATATTAAAAAAAATCCTACTAGAATCAGTACAAATAGAGTCAGACTAAAATCAGGAGCCCAATCGTAACTTTGTTCTGTTGTAAATCTAAGCACATCATGATATTTACCTGCTCGGACTTTCTAATGGTTTTCATCCTTGTTTGCAACCCATTATAATGTCAAGTTGACTTGTTTTCTTGTCTTTCTCTTAGTTTTCTTCCCATTCCTACTCTTCTATTTTAATATGAAAATATTAAAAGTTCTAAACTGTGTCAAAACCCTCTCAGATTCCCTTCTTCTCAACCTAAAGCTAAAATTTTATAAGAAAATATTTTTAGAAATAAAAAATATATGGTATGTCTTCTAATCAAAATCCTTCAAGATGAATAGGAAATGGTGCATATCAAGAGTAGTTTTACCAGAATACATTTTAGATAGCTTTTTAGAAAAGAAAAAGTGAGATGTGAATACAAGGTAGACAAATTTCCATTACATTCAAAAGTTGGTATAAGCTCATAGGAAATGATGTTGAAAGATTCAGACACTTTATTTCAATAAATGCTTGCCATAGTAACTAATGACTTCCAAAGTCTCTATTAATAAGTAAAATGTGCATAAAGGAAATAAAATGAGTAAAATCTATTTTTTTAAATTAGAATTTATTCCCTTGGAATTCAAGTAGAAAGAAAATATGGATATTATTAAGACTTTATAAGTAAAAAGTATCAAAGTAAGTAACCTTTGCTCCCAGTTATAATGGAGTAATAGGAACCAGATTTATACACCTGTTTTAAAAAACAGACATAATATAGGCAAAAGAAGTTTTCAGACACTGGACAACAGGTGAAATCATAAAAATTATTCCCTAATAGTCAAACCACTAGACCAAACTAAAAAAGTTCTATGATATCCCATTTTACTGGAGAGAGTTTGCAACATAATGTAAAGAGCCAAGTTGGTGGACTAATCTGGATGAGGCGCTTGATTAATAGTAATGGTTAATTTTGGTCTCCAGCTGGCAGGCTGTCCTGGTCACAGAGCCTATTATAGGGCCCCACCTGGACAGGGAAGCCAATCCCTGGCTCTATCCAATGCTGAGCATATTCTCCATTGCTACCAAACCAGGAAGTCTAACCAGTGACAGCAGCAGTTACAGAGAACATCTTACAGTAAGCAAGTCAGCAGCCCCACCCAACTGCTAAGAAAGGCTTGGAAGACAAAACTACTTCAAATTTATAGATACTAAGGATAAAAGTATTACAAAAAATTACGTAAACATGACATCATGAAAGAAAACTAATAAAGCTCCAATAACTGACTCTGAAGAAATAGAGAGCTGTAAACTGACAAAAAATTCAGAATTATCCTTTTGAGGAAATTCAGTTAATGATGTTAAATGCGGATTGACAACTAAACTAAATTAGGAAAATAATGCATATGATAAATCAAAAAACATATGCAATTTTTTTAAAAAGTCAATATTTTAGAGGTAAAGAATACAATGACATAATTAAAGAACTCAATAGAAAGCTTCAACAACAGACTTAACCAAACAGAAGAAAGATTAAAAGAATTCAAAGACAAATTATTTAAAATTATACAGAGAGAAACAAAGAAAAAGAAATAAAAAAGAGTGAAGAAAGCCCATATAAATTATGGATAACATTAAGAGAATCAATTTATACATATTGTTGTTCCAGAAAGAAAAGAAAGGGAGAGAGTGGGGAAAAGTTTATTTAAATTATAATGGCTGAGAACTTTTCAAAACTAGAGAAAAGTCTGGAGCTCCAAGTTCATGATAAATAAACACCAAAAAATTTTCCACTGTAAAAGATCTTTTCTAAGTCACATTTCAATAAAATGGTCTAAAATCAAGGAAAGGGAGAAAATTTTGAGAACAGCAATAAAAAAAAAAATCCTCACCTACAGGAAATCCCCATAAACTATTAATGAAATTCTCAGCAGAAACTTTGAAGTCCAGAAGATATTAGAATGATATACACAAAGTGCTGGGAAAATAAACTAACAACCAAAGAGACCTTTTCTAGCAAAGATGTTTTTCATAAATTAAAAAATGATAAAGTCTTTCCCATACAAAAAGTCAGGAGTTCATCACCATGAGACTTGCCTCGCAAGAAATACTAAAAAGAGTTTTTTAAGCTAAAGTGAAAATTTTCCAATTAGTAACATAAAAATATAAAATATCCTGATAAAGGTAAGTATATATTCAAATTTAGAATATTCTGATACTATAATATAATGGTGTGTTAGTCACTTAACTCTAGTATATAGATTAAAGAAGTATTGGCCCTGGCCAGTTGGCCCAGTGGTAGAGCGTCGGCCCAGTGTATGAAAGTCCCAGGTTCAAATCTCAATCAAGGCACACAGGAGAAGCACTCATCTGCTTCTCTACCCATTCCCCTCTAACTTCTCTCTCTCTCTCTCTCTCTCTCTCTCTCTCTCTCTCTCTCTCTCTTCTCCTCCCCTCTTGCAGCCATAGCTCAATTAGAGCAAGTTGGTCCAGGGTGCTGAGGATGGCTCCATGGCCTCCATCTTAGCACTAGAATGGCTCTGGTTGCAACTGAGCAAGGGCTCCAGATGGACAGAGCATTGCTCCCTAGTGGGCTTGCTGGGTGGATCCCTCTTGAGGTACATAAGGGAGTCTGTCTCAGCCTCCCCTCTTCTCACTAAAAACAAACAAAAAAAAAAGTTAAATAAGTATAAAAAATAAATGGCTAAAATTGTTCTTAACGTACTCACATTATAAAAAGATGTAAATTATTACACTGAAAACATAAAATGTTGGAGAGAGGAGTAAAAGACTAGAGTTTTTAGTATGTAATCAAAGATAAGTAGTTATAAGTAGTTATTACCTTAAAATAGACTATTACAACTATAACATGTTTTATATAAGTCTCATGATAACCACAAAACAAAAACCTAAAGCAGACAAAAAAGATAAAGAAACCAATGCATACCAGGGGGAAAAAATCACCAATTCACTATAAAAGATAGAAAAAGAGGAAGAAATAAACTACAAAACAGCCAGAAAGCAATCAATAAGATAATGTTAATAAGTTCTTAGCTATTAAAAATCACTTTAAATAACAAAGATCAGAGAAGAAATAAATAAAATAGAGACAAGAAAATCAATAGAAAAGATCAACTAAGGACTGGGTTTTATTTGGGGGGAGTAACAAAATCAACCAATGTTTTGCTAGAATAACTTAAAAAGAACTAAAATAAAATCAGAAATGAAGGAGAAGACATTAAAACTGATAGTCCAGCAAAACAAAGGATTATAGGCAATAAACAACTTTATGCCAGCAAATTTGATAACTTACAAGAAATGGATAAACTGCTAGAAACATAAAACCTACCAAAATTAAATCAGGAAGAAACAGAATATCTGAACAGACCAAAAATGAGTAAAGAGATTAAATTAGTGACCAAAATTCTCCAAAAAAGAAAACCCCAGAACCAGAGAGTTTTCTTGGTGAATTTACCAGTCATTTAAAGAAGAATTAACTTCAATCCTTTTCGAACTTCCAAAAAATTGAAGAGGAAGGCACACTCTTAAACTCATTTTATGAGGTTAGCATTTCCTTGACACCAAAGCCAGATAAAAATACTACAAGAAAAGAAAACTACAAGCCAATATCCCTGATAAATATAGATGCAAACTTTCTCAACAAAATACTAAAACACTAAGTAAAACAATACATTAAATGATCATACATCATGATCAAGCCAGATTTATCCCTGGAATGCAACAACGGTTCAACATACACAAATCAATAAATGTAATACAATGTTCTTTTATGGTAAAAACTCTCAACAAATTTGGTGTTGAAGGAACATACCTAAACAAAATAAAGGCCATATGTGACAAGCCCACAACTAATATCATACTGAATGGTGAAAGTTCTTCCTCTAAGATCAGGAATGAGACAGTGGTCTCACTACTTCTTTCCTACATAGTCCTGGAAGTCTTAACCAGGAACAATTAATCAAGGAAAATAAATAAAAATTCATTTAAATCAAAAAGAAAGAAGTAAAACTGTCTTTGTTTGTAGATAATATGACTTTATATTTAGAAAATCCTGAAGACTACACCAAAAAAGTTAAAATTCTATTAGAGCTACAAAAAAAGCATATAAAAATCAATTGATTTTTTATATACTAAAAATGAACTATATTAAAAAGAAAGAGAAAACAATCCCATTCACAATAACTTTTATTTTATTATTTTTTTAAGTGAGAAGGGAGGAGATAGACAGATTCCTGCATGCACCCTGACAGGGACCCACCTGGCAACCCCAATCTGGGGCTGAATCTCAAATCAACTGAGCTATCCTCAGCTCCTGAGGCCAACACTTGGACCAACCACTTCTTCAGTGCCCAGGGCTGACACTCAAACCAATCAAGCTACTGGCTGAAAGAGGAGGAGAGAGATAGAAGGGAAAGAGGAAGGCAAAGAGAAGCAGATGGTCACTTTTCATGTGTGCCCTGAGCAGGGATCAAACCCAGAACATTCATATGCCAGGCCAAGGCACAATGCTCTATCCACTGACAGAACCAGCCAAAGCACAATAGCTTTTGAAACTATGATATAACATATTTCCCCATGTATAAGACGTACTTATTTTTGAAAAATTTGGGGTCTAAAAACTGGGTGCGTTTTATATAGTGGTTGTAAATATTTTTACTTGCATTTCCTGCCTTTTCGCACTTGTTTTTGCGTTCATTGATTCATCATCAGACACAGAGGACAAGCTAATGGATGGGAGTTTTGACAGTGATGAAGAGTTGTATGAATTTTATGATGAATGAAACTTTAGTTCAATAACTTTATGTAATACATTATTTTTCAAATTTCGGGCCCCAAAATTAAGGTGTATCTTATATATGGGAGCATCTTACACATGGGGAAATACGGTACTGAGGAAAAAATTAACAAAAGTAAAATATCTGTACACCAAAAACGACAAGAATTTGATAAAAGAAAATGAAGACAAAAGTTAATTAAAAAGTATCATAACCATGAATCAGAAAAATTAACATTTAAAAAATATCTATACCACTGAAAACCATTCATGGAGTGAATGTAATCCCTATCAAACCTCTAATGACATCTTTCACATAAACAGAAAAAATAATCATAAAATTTGGGCAAAACCATAAAAGACTCCAAATAGTCAAAGAAATCATAGAAAAAAAAAAAAGCCAGAAGCATCATACATCCTGATTACAAACTATATTACAAAGCTATAGTAACCAAAACAGTATAATATTGGCATTTTTAAAAAAAAGACACTTAGACCCCTGTAACAGAATCAAGAGACCAGAATAAAGCCTCACAAATAAAGTCAACTGTTTGATAAAGAGCCAAGGCTACTCAATGATGAAAAAATAATCTCTTCAACAAATGGTGTTGGGAAAGCTAAAGAATCACACATGGAATAATAAAATTGGACTACTGTGTTACACCATACACACAAAAAAATTCAAAATTAATTCATTAACATAGACTTAAACATGTAAACTCCTAAAAGAAAGCATAGAAAAGAAGCTCCTTGACCTTGACCTTAGTAATTATCATTTTGGAAGTGACACCAAAAGCAGTCAACAGAAGCAAAAAGAAATAAATGGGACTGCATCAAACCAGAAGTTTCTGGAAATCAGGGGAACAATTAACAAAATCAAAAGTCAACTATAGAACAGGAGAAAGTATTTACAAATTATGTATCAGACAAAGGGTTATTTTCCAAAATATATAAGAAACTCGTACAACTTAATAGCAAAAAAACACACAGCAATAACCAAACAAATAAATAAATATAAAAAGCAGAGGACCCAAACAGGCATTTTTTCCAAAGAAGACATTTCAATGGATGACAGGCACATGAAAAAATGCTCACCATCACTGATCACTGGGGAAAAGCAAATTAAAACCACAGTGCACTCTCACCTTGCACCTATCAGAATATCTGTTATTAACAGAGAACAGACTGACAGTGGTGAGGGTGTGGGGCTATACAGGGCTGGGTGAAAAAGGTGGAGGATCAAGGAAAAACCCTCAGAGATACAGATAGCAGTATGATGATTAGCAGAGGGAAGGCAGGAGAAAAAATAGAAGAGGGTAGAAGGGGAATACATGGTGATGGAAAGAGACTTGGTTTGGGGTGGTGAACGCACAATACAACATATAGATGATGTGTTATAGAATTATACACCTGAAACCTATATCAATTTATTAACCAATGTCATCCCAATAATTCAACAAGAAAGTAAGAGAGAGAGATAACAATTGCTATTGAGAAAGTGAAGAAAAGGCAGCATTTGTATAGTATTGTTGGGAGTATAAATTAGTATAGTCACTACACCAATGTGGAAGTTCACCAAAAACTTAAAAATAGAACTACTGTATAACTCAGTAATCCCCCTTCTATGTACATATCCAAAGGAAGTGAAATCCCTGTCTCAGGGAGATACATGCATCGCCATTCTCTTTGCAACATAATTCACAATAGCCATGACATCAAGACAACCTAAGTGTCCATCAACAAATTAATGGATAATGTGTACTATATACACACAATGAAATATTAGCCATGAAAAAACAAAAAATGCTAACATTTATGACAACATGAATGCATCTAGAGGATATTATGCTATGAAATAAATCAGAGAAATACATATACTGTATGTTCTCACTTATATATGGAATTTTTAAAGAAAGCCAAATTCATAGAAAGAGAGTAGATTGGTGGTTACAAGAAGGTGGTGGGGGCATGTGGGAAAGATGTTAGTCAAAAAGTATAAACTTCAGTTACAACATGAATAAATTCTGGGGATCTAATATACAGCATGTAATACAGTTAAAAATATTGTTTTGTTTAATTGAAAGTTACTACAAGAGTAGATCTTAAATATTCTCACAACACACACAGAGAATAAAGATTATGTGAGGTGATAAATGTTTTAACTAACGTAATTGTCATAATCACTTTACAATACATACATATATCAAATCATCATCTTGCACACCTTAAATTTTCGCAATGTTACATATCAATTGTATTTTAAAGCTGGGGGGGGGGTGGCCCTGGCCGGTTGGCTCAGCAGTAGAGCGTCCGCCTGGCGTGGGAGGGATCCGGGTTCGATTCCCGGCCAGGGCACATAGGAGAAGCACCCATTTGCTTCTCCACCCCACCCCTTCCTCTCTGTCTCTCTCTTCTCCTCCGGCAGCCAAGGCTCCATTGGAGCAAAGATGGCCCCGGGCGCTGGGGATGGCTCCTTGGCCTCTGCCCCAGGCGCTAGAGTGTCTCTGGTCGCGGCAGAGCGATGCCCTGGAGGGGCAGAGCATCGCCCCCTGGTGGGCAGAGCGTACGCCCCTAGTAGGCGTGCCAGGTGGATCCTGGTCGGGCGTATGCGGGAGTCTGTCTGACTGTCTCTCCCCGTTTCCAGCTTCAGAAAAATACAAAATAAATAAATAAATAAATAAATAAATAAAGCTGGGGGGGGTGACCAAAAGTAGAATGTATAAAATCAGGTTAAAGTTTTAACAGAGTTCACTGAAAAATCTAAATACATATCATATCAAGGAGACTGGACGTGTGCACGTGCAGATATTTGGCACTCCTGCATAGAGTTTCTCACAATTGTTATCATGCAATTCTTTACTCCTCTAGAAAGGGAGACTAGAAGGTAGATGGGAAACAGTGGGTGGCCCAAGTTTTTTTTTTTTTTTTTAAAGAAACTTTAAAGAAAAAACACTAATTTTAAGTCTAAAACCTTTCACAAACAAGCCTCCTTTCAGATCCTGGAGTATTGAGAAATTTAAGAATGTTGTGTTCCTAATATATTGAATAATTCCCATAACTAGTGGAAGCTTTTTCTTCTTCCTGCTACATTGGTTCATTGCGTCTAACACGATTCCTGCTTTCTAGTCCCTACCTGCTTTCAGATCCCTGCTGGACCTGGAGGTTGATCTTAACTTGCAGCTGGATTAAATATTGCTTGGATTCCCCACCACGCTGTCTTACCAGTGTTGTTCTACAGCAACCTGGCACCTATTTTCTAAACTTTCAGCTTCACCCTGACACTGCTCCAACTAAGCATTGTAAATACTTGGAAACCAACCCTTCCATCTACCCAATTAAAACTGTTGCTAATACCATAAACGTCCTATTGTCATATGTTTCATGTTAGATTATGCCACCATGGATGTCTACATAGCCAGAATAAAGGCACACACTTGACATGATTTTTTGTTGACAAAGATGGATAACCTTTGGAGGACAGACCTATATTCTTCTACAATAAATGTCTCTACTCCCTCTCTACCTAATCACTATTTTCCTCAAAGTGGCCAATATCAAGCTTATAGAATAGTTTGAACTTAAGAGTTTTTTATTTGTAGATGGAATGCTCTGTTAACCTCTCCTTTTTTTTATCTCATATATTTACCAAATGCCTCCATAGTTTTACAAGTATGATTGCAATGGGGAAAAAGTTTCCTGGCTAAAAAGTAGTCATTTAGCTTCCTAGTTAAAAAAAAAAAAAAATCTATCACAGAGCATCTGGATAATGTATGTTACAAAAAATAGTTTCAGAGTTTAGAAATTATAAAACATCCTTGGACAGTTGGCTCAGTGGTAGAGCATCAGCCTGCATGTGGATGGCCTGGGTTTGATTCCCGGTCAGGACATACAGAAGAAGCAAACATATACTTCTCTCCTTCCTACTCCCTCTTCCCTCTACCCCTTCTCTCTCTCTCTCTCTCTCTCTCTCTCTCTCTCTCTCTTCCTCCCACACAGCCATGGTTCAATTGGTTCAAGCACATCAGCCCCAAGTGCTGAGGATAGTTCCATGAAGCCTCCACCTCAGGCACTAAAAATAGCTCAGCTGCAAGCATGGCCTAAGATGGCAGAGCATCGGCCCCAGACACGGGTTGCTGGGTGGATCCCAGTTACAGTGTATGCAGGAGTCTGTCTCTCTATCTCCCCTCCTCTCACTTGAAGAAGAAGAGAAAGAAGAAGAAAAAGGAGAAGAAGGAGAAAGAGAAAGAGAAAGAGAAAGAGAAAGAGAAAGAGAAAGAGAAAGAGAAAGAGAAGGGGAAGAAGAAGGAGGAGGAGGAGGAAGAGGAGGAGGAGGAGGAGGAAGAGGAGGAGGAGGAGAATAGAAGAAAGAAAGAGTGCCTGACCTGTGGTGGCGCAGTGGATAAAGCATCAACCTGGAACACTGAGGTCGCCGGTTCAAAAACCTGGGCTTGCCTGGTCAAGGCACATATGGGAATTGATGCTTCCTACTCCTCCTTCTCTCTCTCTCTCTCTCTCTCTCTCTCTCTCTCTCCTATCTAAAATGAATAAATTAATAAAGTCTTTAAAAAAAGATAGAAAGAAGGAAAGAAAAAGAAAGAAAGGAAGGAAGGAAGGAAGGAAGGAAGGAAGGAAGGAAGGAAGGAAGGAAGGAAGGAAGGAAGGAAGGAAGGAAGGAAGGAAGGAAGAAATTATAAAACCAAGTCTAGCAGTTCAGAGACCCTTTCTAAAGATCTAACCTACATTCTGACCTTTTACTTTAACACAGTTTGACTCATTATCCTAATATTGAGGGAACCATCTTCTTTGGGGGTAGGGGGGATACATTCTAAAGATAAAGACATGTTAATGCACTGCTTGAATTCCTCTGCTGCTATAAGACATCCCAAATTACTTCCTGGAGACAAAATCCTTCTGATAGAGCTTGAGAACAGAGCCATAGCATTCCAAATTCTCTACTGTTCTTTCCAATTAAATGGGTAACTTTACATATTGCATTACCATTTGTTGTCATCTAGGGCAGGGGTCGGGAACCTATGGCCTGTGAGCCAGATATGGCTCTTTTGATGGTTGCATCTGGCTTGCAGACAAATCTTTAATTTAAAAAATACTAACGTTAAAAATATAATACATTCTTATGTATTACAATCCATTCATTTCCTACTACTCATGTTCATGGTTGCCGGTGGCTGGAGTCAATCACAGCTCTGGGACAACACCAAATTTTTATTGGATAATGTGTAACATACAGGAGTCGTTGTATGGCTCTCATGGAATTACATTTTAAAATATGTGGTGTTCATGGCTCTCTCAGCCAAAAAGGTTCCCGACCCCTGATCTAGCAACTTCCATTCTTCTGTACAATGCTAAGCATCCTGCCAAAATGATATTCTGCTTGAAGAAAGTCTGTCTGATTAATCATCAATAGGGAAAAAAAATCTACCTAGAAAAGGCAATATTTTGACATTTGTGATGTTCAGCACCTTGATCATATGATGTGGCTATAAAGAAAAAGGCAAATGAATGGGAAAACCTCAAGATTGCCACAATCTCTCTGTCCTCCAAATGTTGCAATTTTGTTATGCAAATTTTGAGTTGGTCAGGTCACATAGATACTGGCCATAAACTAACCAGAAACTTTGCTCGCTGAATAGATTTATTCTAAAGACAAACTAAATTCATCTCTCAATACTCCATTTTCAGGATGGACAGAGAATATAAGGGAGAACTCCAGACTGTGGAACTCATCCCAGCCTATGTTAATCTTAGCTAGGAGTCAATCAGACAGCTCCATCATTGAATACCAACACGAGCTTCTACTAAGCCAGACATTTGAGCAGATGGGCTCTCTCCCAGGGCCAACACATGGCAAGCGTTTGATCCCAGAGCTAGGCTCGCACAGTGACAACTCACAGAGCAAAAATGTTCTCTGGCATGATTTTCAGGAAAAACAACTTCCCGGCATCAGATAGTGACTGAACTGGATTTTTCTTTTAATCCCAAGAATTCTAGCTACTTAAGAAATCTCAGAAAGAGAATGACACTGTTCATATCTAAAGTGATCACAGTAAAAAAGAAACTGTTCTTTCACCTTATTTTCTCATGTTACTTTAACATAGCACTTTCTGGTTGAAATCAAGAATCATGTTGCAAACTGTACTTCTTTCATCTGAAACAATGGGCCTATAGCATCACCCATAGTTGTTCTGAGTATCAAGTGAAGTAAAATATACATGAATGTCCTGCCACTATATCTAGCACCTAATGTAAGCTCCCTTTCCTTTCAAATTAGAAGTTAGAGAGAGACAGTTTATTTCAGTGAATGTAGTACTTGGCCTTTCACTGGCTGCTATGCCCTAGTTTCTCACTGCTTTTACTACTGATCTTCCACCATAAAACTCCGCCTTCCCTGGTCCCACAAGTACCTGCTTCACTGCAGTTCATCATCACTGCAGGCTCCAGTTTATTTAATTAGGCTTTGTTTTAGCCTCCACTGCAAGTCCCTATTCCAATTCCTGCCTATTCATCTCTTTCCTTCTTGAGGACCATGGTCCTTTCCTGTCACTAGCCAGTTCTGTCCTAAGGTGTTACTTCCAACAACAAGCTATCACTGAAGGACTTTGGCAAATGACCAGACCTTATATTTTACTCCTCAGGGGAAATGCTGAAGCAGTCACTGCTCTATCCTCTGCTAGGAGCCACAAAACAGCAGCTTCACACCGTCTTGACCCACAGAGCAGATTCTGAACAGGCACGAGGAAGGAAGAGGGATTAGAGAGTGGGACTTGGGTTATGTGAACTAGCTTCTTAGGCAGAAATCATGCTCAGGGATGGAAAGTGAACTGATCCCACATTTTGTCCCTGAGTAAGAAACTGTGAAGGATGTTGTAGAGGTGGCTTTGCCAGTGATGAGTTGTAGAGTTGAAATAAATTTTTCTAAACTATCAATTTAAAAAAAAAAAAAAGAATTCTGATCAACCGTGCTGGAGAAATTATAAAATGATCTTCCTATCATTCTGTAGAAAAGCTGTATTATAAAACCACTTTCTAATGGTCAACGGGGTTCACAGATGTGGCTACAGAAGCATATATGTAGTTGAGTACAATAGTTCTAAAGAAACAATTTTATAGAGCATGTGGAAATTAACACATTCTAAGTCAATATCATTTTAGAGTTGTTGTAACCTTTCTCAGAAAGTACCAAATGAGTAAAAAGAGAAAGACAGAGACAGAGGCAGACAGGGAAAGTTAGAAACAGAGAGACACCGAGGGGGAAAAAAGAGAAAGGAAACATAATTGGAATTGATTTAAAGTTAATAATCATAAGCTCTAGTTTTATTATAAACTATGTGAGCTGCAGTGAGTCTTCTGATCTCTTTGAGCCTCAATTTCAACAATTTCAAAATCAGATAATCATTTCACATACAGCTTGGCATCAAAATATAGCTATTCTCACTCTTTGGTCCAGCTCATGTGAAACATTAAACAAAACATTATTTTTTCCATTTTGTTAGCTCACATGAACTGTACAAAAGGCCACCCATTTCTAAAATGTTGGCTTTGACATAGACTTTTTAGTTGGTATGTTACCCCCACCCAACAAAACTCTGAGTTTCATTAGTAAATATGAGGGGGAATTGATGTTAGGTCAAGAGATAGTAGCCTCTGCCTCATAAACAAACTAAGGGACACAAAAGGTAAATAAATCATTTTGTTGTCTTATTGGAGTAAAAAATACTAGTTTTGAAGTAAATATATTTATTTATAATGCTTCTATAATGCTTTTCAATGTTAAACTTTATGCAATAAATGCTTAATGTATGTAAAACATGTAATATAATAGGGAAAAAGAAAAAAAATTTGTCCAGGAACACATAAAGCTAAAATATTACTGCGTGATCTTGGTTGGACAAGTCACCTAACGTCTAACCTATGGTTTTCTTATCTGTAAGATGTGAGTGAGACCATCAACCATACTGATTTTACAAATTTGTCATGTACATAAAATCACATATGGGAAAGTGATGGTTACTGTTAAGTTTGATAGACATGTTAAAAAAACAGTCTTATTATACAGTGTTTAAGAGCAGGTGCAGGGGTCTCTGAAAACTAAGCTTCAATTCCAACCTTTCTATTTATTAGGTGTGTTACCGTGAGCAAGCTACCTATCTCTCTAATTTGCCATTTTTCCATTTATAAAAGTCCATAAAACAAAGACTATCTCATATTATTGCTTAAATTAAGTGAAGTAAGAGAGATAAAACTCTGCACAAAAACTGCCATATTGTAGGTGCTCACAAAATAAGAGCTGTTTTGATGATGAAGATGATGATGGTGATGATACAAGGCACAGACATATAAATTCACACTGAACAGAAAAGGTGAACAGAGTCCATTTTCTGTCTCACAAAGAAATAACAGTTCTCAAGGGCAGATATTAATATTTAGCACCATGGAGAGAAGTAGATATGATTGACTTAGCTCTCCCAAAATCTTGATAATTCTAATCCATATATGGAAAGATATATCTGATAACTTGTTATAATGTTTATTTGCTATTAGCATCTTCATTCTGAGTTACAAAATAGCATGTATACTTTGGTGGCTGCTCCAGGATTTCTTCCATATGTGACATTTATATATATACATCTATTCCAGAAATAGTTTGAGCAATTTCTGTGAAATGAACTAGGCACAGGAAACATGACTCAACAAGACACACACTCTTTCTGCTCCCATAGAGCTTGCACTCTAACTGGAAAAACACAAAATTAAAAAAGTAATTACAATAAAATGTAGTAAGCATCAAAATAGAAGTTGATGGTGCTATGGGGACACATAGCAGGGTTTTTTTTTATAGAAGAACAAAAAGATCTCCCTGACATAATAAAGTTTATACATATTCTTGAAGTTAGGTAAGAAGACAGAAGAACATTTTTCTGGCAGAAAAGATAGCATATGTGAAGATGTCATAAGTGGGGGAGTGTAGCTTGTTGGAATCAGGGAAGGGAGTGTGGAGAGGTAGAAAAGAGAAAGACATGAATCTTCTCAGGAATGTTAAGACATTTTCATTTTTTCCCTAAAGACAATAAAAACCATTGAAGTCTATTTAAGAAGAGGAATGACATTATTAGAGCTACAATTCCGATCATGGGATTGATGCTTCTTCCACTCTTTCATTATCGAAAGGTTATAGATTACACCTCTCAATTTGTGACCCTCTGATAATCAGTCCTTCAGTAGTTCCTCATCTTGCACTGAATAAAATCCACCTCCTTACTTGATATTCAAGGCCTTGCACTGTTTGACCTCAAATACTCTCCCAGGCCTATCTTCCTCTACTCCTTTTCATATATTCTATAATCCAAACAATCATTTTGAAAGCTCAGCCTGTATGTGAAATACAATCTTACTTTGCCTTTGATTGTATAGTTACCAAGACCAGGAGATCTTCCCTTTGTTTGCACTTACCTGTGTCCTTCAGTGTCTCATTCAAGTGTTTTCTTTCCTCTAAGTCTTTCTTGATTCCCTGAGGTAATGGTACTTTCTTTCCACAGAACTCTTTCAATCCTTTTTTAGCCTTTTATCTTTTCTTACTAAGTCTCTGAATTATTAATGCTTACATCCTAGTTTATTCTCAAATATAGGCAACTGATAGCAAAAGATAAACCTTATTAATTTTTATGTTTTCTGGGGTTCTAAGCACTGCTCCTGGACTGTCATAGAAGCACAATTAGTGAATGAATGGAAAAATAATAGTTGTATCACTAGAAGAAGTCTTTGTTTCAAAGCTAAAAATGGCATTGTAATTTATGGTTTCACTTTCTCAAAACCTGTTTCTGTATGATGAGGTATAACAAAATGCTTAAATTTATGTTTATTTTTAGAATATTTATGAGTTAATAAAATAATAAAGGAACACTAAGCCTCAGTTGGGATTGTTATAAAAAGCAGTTGAGAAATTAAAGCACTTTTAAGAGTATTGTTTTACATAGTATGAAAATATGGTATATATATATGGTATTTTAACATCATTTCTTGTACTATTATCTGTCTGGTCAGGATACCTAAAAAAAGATTTATGCAATAGGTCAGTTCCTTAGTATAATGATAAGAACATAGGACTCTGAGTCAGTAGAATTCAACTGAATAATGAGGCTATGAACTACTTACTTATGTGATATTCGGCAAGTTATTAAACTCTCTGGGCTTCAATTTTCCCATAATGAGGATGATAAATCCACCAGCTTATAAAGTATTAAGACCTAAGTAAGATAATGAGTATAGCAGTGTTTTTCTAAACAGCAGCATTCTTTGCAAATAGTAAGGTTACTATAACCATTGACCTATTGAAGGTCATAATATTTAATATAAATGAACTACACTAAGAATACTATATCAAAAGTGAAAAATACCTCTTATGAATCTAAAATATCTCTCCCTAACCCATCTGTTGTATAAAACAAGATCTTCATAACCTGGGTCTGCTTATTAAAAAGCAGCATGAGCATGCCTGGAATGGTTTTTCAGGTTGGCATGGGCAATACATGAGATGTATGGTAAACTAAAATGTTTCTTGAAAGAAAGAAAGGTTAGCTTCACTAGGGACATTAAATAGCTCTCCTAATAGATTTCACTCTAGCCATACAATTTCCACCAAGATTATGCTCTAGTTGTAGCTTTATTGCTCTATTCCAACTTGTGTTTAACACTCTGATGTTAGAGAGTCAATATAAGTAAATTAGCTGTGATATACTTATTTATTCTATAGATATTTAGATATTTATTGAAAGCCAACTTAGGTACCCCTCAAGTATGCTCTACACCTACAGAACAATAATAAAGTGTGGTCTTTACTCTTAAGAACCTCATAAATACAAAAATATATAATAAAATTGGCCAAGTGTCAAAATAAAGCTCTGCATGAAGTATAATAAAAGTATGACGGAAAACCATCAAAATGTAACCAAACATTTACTATGTCTTAAAGAATACAAGGGGTTTTCTAACCAGTTGGGCAAAGGGGTAGTTAAAAGGAAATTTCAGGCCAAAGAAACAGCCTGTCGAATTAAATCCCAATGTATCTGGGGCAGTTAAAATCCTTTCTTGATATTTCTTCCCCCAACAGCAGTAGAAAGTTACTAAGTGGGGATTATAGCATAGAAATAGTTCTCTTTCATTTTTCTTTTATTTAACAACCAGTTCTTAAATCTTCCCATAATCCTTAAAAAGGAGAAGAATTTTATGAAAGAATTGATGCTGAGTTTTGTTTTAAAAAACAGGCTAAGTCACTACAGTGTTTCTTAACTACATTATGCATATGCTTCACATGTGCAATAGGATATCAAATGGCACTTTTCCCCATCATGTGAATTTGGATTGGTACCTTGAGTTTAAAAGCAAAGAATGGTGAGTACCCAAAATTCTAAATAGAAATAACAAACAATCTAACAAGTGGTTCAACAAACAGGCTTAAGCAACAGTGGGCCGCCTAGGGGGCACCCACACCCAGGGATGCCTGACCCTGGAGAGGAGGTGCCAGGGAGTAAGCACTTCTTTAGCAAGATCATTTCAAAATGTTATATTTTTCCTCTCCTACCCCCTCATTCAAATAAACTGGGTTTCAAAAATATTGATATGCATCCTCTAAAGTTTGGGGGTAGAGAGAACTGGGTTTGATACCTGACTTGTACCCAGCCCCCTCACAAACACACATACACACACAATGTTTTAAATGCAAGGAGCTGTTTAGAGAAGAATGGCAAGACAGAAAGAAGATGAGGTTATCCTAAGAAAATCTCATCCTTAAAGAATTTCCAGACATTCAAAAGCAAGAAGAAATGTAGTAACTGCGAAGAATAACTAAAAACGAGTCAACTTGTAGAAAAATCTGTCCAAAAGGTAGGTTCAGAGAGATATGACACACCCAAAGACATTGTCTTGAAGAGATAGCAATGGGCTGAGGGAGTTCCACTACAGCCAGCCATGAAGACTCAGAGGGCATCAGATGGGAGATGCCCAAAAATGATATCCTCTGGGAAACACAAAATAGAGCCCTAGAGAGAAATTCCAGTATTTTCCTCAGACACATTAGAAAGGCACCCATCCAAGGTAAAATTATGTTAGCAAAAAACAACTTGAAGAGGACCTAAAGATGGCATTGGAGTAGGCAGATGCACAGACTCCTAGCTCACACCACTGAACTGGATTACAACTAATTTATGAACAATCAGGGCAAAAAACCAACTCCGGACTCCAAGGAAAAGAGTAGAAAATATTGCTTACAGCCATTTACCTGGTGAACAGGGAACGAGGTGTGTTGAAAGGGCTGGCTTGTCTTCTAAAAGGAAAGGGGAGAGACAGACAGACAGACAGACAGACGGTGAGGGGCAGAGGAATGCAAGGGATGATCTGAGAAGCTGACTCATCCAGTGCTAGAGGTGGCCATAGCTGGGGGAGGGGCTAAATCTTCCACAAACAAAAGACAAAGTGCTTCTGGGTCACAGACCTCCAGACATCTCTCCAGCTCCAATCAGCATAACAAGACACAGCGGAAAACAGGAAGTAGGGAGGAGGGGCAATAACTCAGGTCTCCATGTAGATCTGAGACACACCTCCCCCTACTGAAGCTGAGAAAACACCCTGACCCCAGAGAAAGTAACTGGCAGAAGAGGCCTTCAGAGTCTCAGGTTACACCCACCGCATTCCTGGATACAATTTCAAATAAGCCCCCTGTAGAGATCAGTAAACAAGACTACCACCTGTTAAAAAAACAAACAAGTCTAGACTTTAACGTGGCCCAAATCTGAAAGTGGATTACAAAAAATAGTTGATGCCAACCCAAGAAGACCTAGAAATAACACAATTTAAAACTGAAGGCAGACAACACCAAGCCTATACTCAACCAGCTCTGCAAACAAAACATCCAAACACACGGACATAATAAGAAGACAGAGAAGTGTAATCCAAATAAAATACCAAGAGAAACATACAGGAAATGAACTGAGTGATATGAAAATAACCAAACTTCTGGATGCGGAGTTCAAAATAATGACTATAAGGATGCCTAGGGATCTTAGAACAACAATGCATGGTCATTATGAACACCTAAATAAAGAAATAGCAAGTATAAAAATGAATATTGAAATATTAAAAGAGAAGCAGTCGGAGATGACAAATACAATATCAGAAATGAAGACCAAAATGGAATTAAAAACAGGATGGACTGAGCTGAGGATCAAATCAGCTAGTTGGAGGACAAGTGGAATGAAGGCATGAAAGCAGAGAAGAAGAAAGAAAAGAGACTCAAAAAGTCTGAGGAAACTCTAAGAGAGCTCTGTGACAACATGAAGAGAAATAACATCTGCATCATAGGAGTTCCTGAAGAAGAAGAGAAAAAACAAGGGATAGAGACTTTATTCAATCATATCATAGCTGAAAACTTCCCTAAATTAATGTAGGAGAAACTCTCACAAGGTCAAGAAGCACAGAGAACTACATTAAAGAGAAATCCAAAGAAACCTACACCAAGACACATCATATTTAAATACCAAAGATAAGTGATAAGGAGAAAATATTAAAAGCTGCTAGAGAAAAAAAGAATATCACCTACAAAGGAGCTCTCATAAAGATGACATCAGACTTCTCAACAGAAACATTTGAGGCTAGAAGGGAATGGCAAGAAATATTCAAAGTAATGCAGAACAAGAACCTACAACCAAGACTACTTTATCCAGCAAGGCTATCATTTAAAATTGAAGGAGAAATGAAAAGCTTCCCAGACAAAAAAAAAAAAAAAAAAATTCAAAGAATTCATTACATCCAAATCAATGCTGAAGGAAATGGTAAGGGGCCTGTTGTAAACAGATCAAAATGGGAAAATAATATAACAAAAGAGGAATAAAGCTTTGAAGAATAAAATGGCAAAAAACAACTACAAATCAATAATAACCTTAAATATAAATGGATTAAATGATCCAATCAAAAGACATAGGGTAGCTGCATGGATAAGAAAACAGGACCTGTACATATGCTGTCTACAAGACACACACCTTAAAACAAAAGACTGAAGGTAAAAGGATGGAAAAAAACATTTCATAAAAATGGAAATGAAAAAAAGGCTGGGGTAGCAATACTTATATCAGACAAAATGGACTTTAAAACAAAGGCTATAGTAACAGATAAAGAAAGCCACTACATAATGATAAAGGGAGCAATCCAACAGGAAGATATAACTATTATAAATGTCTATGTACTTAATATAGGAGCACCTAAATATATAAAGTAGACTTTGATGATTATAAAGGGCGAGATCAACAGCAATACTATAATAGTGGGGGATTTCTAACATCACCAGATAGATCCTCAAGAAAGAAAATTAACAAAGAAACAGCAGACTTAATGGACACACTAGATCAACTCGATTTAATTGATATCTTCAGAACCTTTCACCCTAAAGCAGCAAAATATACATTCTTTTCAAGTGCTCAGGGTACATTCTCTAGGATAAACCACATGTTAGAACACAAAAGTGGTCTCAACAAATTAAGAAGATTGAAATCATATCAAGCACTTTCTCTGATCACAATGGCATAAAACTAGAAATCAACCACAACAAAAAAACTCAAAAATCCTCAAACACATGGAATTTAAATAGCAGGTTGTTAAATAATGAACAGATTAAGAAGGAGATAAAAAATAAAATAAAAAAATTCCTAGAAAAAAATGATAATGAGCATACAACAACTCAAAATTTAAGGGACACAGTGAAAGCAGTACTAAGAGGGAAGTTCATAGCACTACAGGCACAATTTCAGAAGCTAGAAAAAGCTCAAATAAAGAACTTAACCCTGCACCTAAAAGAACTAGAAAAATAACAGCAAGTAAAGCCCACATGTAATAGAAGGAAGGAAATAATAAAGATCAGAGCAGAAATAAATGACATACAGGCTAAAGAAACAATACAGAGGATCAATGAAACTAGGAGCTGGTTCTTTGAAAAGGTAAACAAGATCGATGAACCTTTAACTAGACTCACCAAGAAAAAAAGAGAGAGAACTCAAATAAATAAAATTAGAAATGAGTGGAGAAATAACAACTGATACAACAGAAATACAAAATATTGTAAGAAAATACTATGAAGAACTGTATGCCAAAAAAACTGGACAATCTAGATGAAATGGACAAATTCCCTGAAACATACAATCTTTCAAAAATCAATCTGGAAGAATCAGAAAACCTAAACAGACCTAATATACCAAATGAGATCGAAACAGTTATCATAAAACTCCCAAAACAGAAAAGTCCTGGGCCTGATGGCTTCACAAGTGAATTCTACCAAATGTTCAAAGAACTAACTCCTATCCTTCTCACGTAATTTCAAAAAATTCAAGAGGAAGGAAGACTTCCAAGCTCCTTTTATGAGGTGAGCATAATTCTGATTCCAAAACCAGGCAAACACAACACAAAGAAAGAAAATTATAGGCCAATATCACTGATGAATATAGAAGCTAAAATCCTCAACAAAATATTAGCAAACCGGATCCAACAATATATGGAAAAAATCATACACCAAGATCAAGTGGGATTTATCCAGGGGAGGCAAGGCTGGGACAATATTTGCAAATTAATCAATGTGATTCATCACTTAAACAAAAGGAAGAAACAAAAGAAAATTATCACATGATAATTTCAATAAATGCAGAAAAAACATTTGATAAAAATCAGCACCCATTCACGATCAAAACTCTCAACAAAGTGGAAATACAGGGAACATACCTCAACAATGATAAAGGCCATCTATGACAAATCCACAGCAAACATCATACTCAATGGGCAAAAATTAAAAGCAGTCCCCTTAAGATCAGGAACAAGGCAGGGGTGCCCCCTTTCACCACTTTATTCAACAAAGTCCTTGAAGTCCTAGCCACAGCAATCAGACAAGAAGAAGAAATAAAAGGCATTCAAGTTGGAAAAGAAGAAGTAAAATTATCATTATTTGCAGTTGATATGATATTGTATATAGAAAACCCTAAACTCTCAGTCAAAAAACTACTGGACCTGCCCTGGCCGGTTGGCTCAGTGGTAGAGCATTGGCCTGGTGTGCTGGAATCCCAGGTTCGATTCCCAGCCAGGGCACATAGGAGGAGCGCCCATCTGCTTCTCTACCCCTCCCTCTCTCCTTCCTCACTGTCTCTCTCTTCCCCTCCTGCAGCCAAGGCTCCATTGGAGCAAAAAGTTGGCCCTGGCACTGAGGATGGTTCCATGGCCTCTGCCTCAGATGCTAGAATGGCTCTGGTTGCAACAGAGCAATGCCCCAGATGGGCAGAGTATCGCCCCCTGTGTGCATGCTGGGTGGATCCCAGTCGGGGGCATGAGGGAGTCTGTCTGACTGCCTCCCCGTTTCCAACTTCAGAAAAATAAAAAAATTAAAAAAAAACCCAAAAACTACTGGATCTAATAAACAAATTCAGCAAAGTGGCAGCATAAAAAAATAATACTGAGAATTCAGAGGCATTTTTCTACACCAGCAATGAACAGTCAGAAAGAGAAATTAAGGAAACAATCCCCTTCACTATTATAACCAATAAAAATAAAGTACCTAGGAATAAATTTAACCAAGAAGACTAAAGACTTGTATTCAGAAAATTATAAAACATTGATAAAAGAAATCAAGGAAAATACAAACAAGTGGAAGCATATACCGTGCTCATGGTTAGGAAGAATAATCATCATTAAAATGTCTATATTACCCAAAGCAATTTATAAATTCAATGCAATACCAACTAAAGTACCAATGACATACTTTAAAGATATAGATCACATATTCCAAAAAGTTATATGGAACAAAAAAAGAACACGAATAGCCTCAGCAATCTTAAAAAAGAATAAAGTGGGAGGTTTCACACTTTCTAATATCAAGGTATACTACAAAGTCATTGTACTTAAAACAGCCTGGTACTGGCATAAGAACAGGTGTACAGATCAATGGAACAGAACAGAGAACCCAGAAATAAACCAACAGCTCTATGGACAACTGATATTTGACAAAGGAGGTAAGGGCATACAATGGAGTAAAGACAGCTTCTTTAATAAATGGTGTTGGGAAAATTGGACAGCTACTTGTAAAAAAATGAAACTAGATCACCAACTTACACCATTCACAAAAATAAACTCAAAATGGATAAAAGACTTAAATGTAAGCCGTGAAACCATAAGCATCTTAGAAGAAAACATAAGCAGTAAGCTCTCCGACATCTCTCACAGGGATATGTTTTCTGATTTATCTCCACGGGCAAGTAAAATAAAAGACAGGATAAACAAATTGGGCTATATCAAGCTAAAAAGCTTTTGCACAGCTAAAGACAATAAGAACAGAATAAAAAGACAAACTACATGAGAGAACAAATATGACAATACGTCTGATAAGGGGCTAATAACCAAAATTTATAAAGAATTTGTAAATCTCAACATCAGGAAGACAAACAATCCAATCAAAAAATGGACAAAAGAAATGAATAGACACTTCTCCAAAGAGGACATACAGATGGCCAATAGGCATATGAAAAAATGCTCAACATCACTAATCATTAGAGAAATGCAAATTAAAACCACAATGAGATATTACCTCACACCAGTCAGAATAGCACTCATCAACAACAAAGAATAAATGCTGGCGAGGATGTGGAGAAAAGGGAACCCTCCTGCACTGCTGGTGGGAATGCAGACTGGTGCAGCCTCTGTGGAGAACAGTATGGAGATTCCTCAAAAAATTGAAAATCAAACTGCCTTTTGACCCAGCTATTCCACTTTTAGGACACCATAGAACACCATAGAACTGTTCCAAAAGGAGAAATGCACCCCCATGTTTATGGCAGCATTGTTCACAATAGCAAAGACCTGAAAACAGCCCAAGTGTCCGTCAGAGGACGAGTGGATTAAAAAGCTTTGGTACATATATACTATGGAGTACTACTCAGCCATAAGAAATGATGACATCGGATCATTTACAATAACATGGATGGACCTTGATAACATTATACGGAGTGAAATAAGTAAATCAGAAAAAACTAAGAACTATATAAACTCATACATAGATGGGACATAAAAATGAAACTCAGAGACATGGACAAGAATGTGATGGTAATGGGGTGTGGGGTGCGATGGTGGGGAGGGGGGCAAGGAAGGAGAGAGAGTGGGTGGGGGGAGGAGAGGGGCACAAAGAAAACCAGATAGAAGGTGACAGAAGACAATTTGACTTTGGGTGAGGGGTATGCAACATAATCAAATGTCAAAATAATCTGGAGATGTTTTCTCAGAACATATGTACCCTGCTTTATCAATGTCACTGCATTAAAATTAATAAAAATAAGATTAAAAAAAAAACTTGACTGTTTGGCACTGTCTTCCCTTCCGCAAGCTTCACCCAGAAGAACAGAAGCCCTGTGGTGAGTGAAGGGAGGAGGAGGAGGAAAGGAGCCAAATGGACCAACAGTGAGCAAGTTCTCCAGAGTCTCTTCCTGGCCATGGCTGTCCTAACCCGGGGCAGTCACAACATGGGCACATGAAAAGGCTCAGAGTTAAATGAGAAATGAGTGTTTGAAATTAAAATGGACTAAACCTTTTAGCTAAAAAAGTCACTACATGATAACACTTGAAAACAATCAGAATTCCATAGCACAATATATCCTGAAGTATTAAGAGGCACAGAGTCAGGATGTTTACAACTTACTTTCAAATGGTTCATCATAAAAGGAGCCTATTATATTTTGAGAGACAGCAATTAAGTGTAACAAAATACTAATAACTGGTGAAACTATTTGAAGAGTATATTGGAGTACTGCAACTTTCTTATAACTTTTATTTTTAAAAAACTAAAAATTCCATTTAAAAAAATCAGAAACCTGTGGTTTTCTGCTTAGATTTTATACAAGTGAAATGAAGGAGTCAACAGAACGATTCTAAAGAAACAATGGAAAGAAAAGACGTGTAGTGGCTTCTGCTCAGGCCTTACTAAGCCAATAATGTCTAATAAATCAATTACATGTAATTATCTCATGTCATTTTCATGAAATCCTGTGTTACACATTATTTTTATTTTATAGAATGATAAAACTCAATCTTGCACAGGTCAAGTAAATTATTGAGAATTGACACCTGTAAGAGAAATTTCAATGGTGATTTATCTAAATTTAAATCTTGTACTTTAACATCAAAGCTATTTTGCCTCCTCATTATACAGATTATAAACTTAAGTTCCCAGTACCATTAAACAGACCTGTCTGTGGAGGTCCTTAATATTGTACTTAAAACCAACATTTCAGAAAAACAATACAATAGAATTGTGGGAAGAAAGGACTAGAAATAGCTAAAAAGCAATTTAAACCTATGTTATAATTTAGTTGATAGCACCTTCACAAACTTCTGATTATTCTTTAAAATACTGATCAAGTGTATTAATTTAACAATATTTATTTAGTTCTTGCTATGGGGTATGAACTATGTTTGGCCATAAAAACACAAAAATGAACATGGTTTCCACTCACATTGGATTATAGGAACAGTAAACATTACAAACTGCTAACAGCAGCCCAATCTGTTTTATTTTATAATGCAAATACAGTGGTCCCTCTTCTATCACAGGGGGTGTGACTGGTGTAGTAGTCAGGGATAGCTTCCTGGAGGAAGTGACTTGTAAACTGTAGCCTAAAGGATGAGTGAGGAAGGCAAAGAGAATGAGAAGTGTCTTCCTGGCAAAGGGAAGTGCACATATGAAGGCCTGGGTATAGGACAAGATATGACAGGTTCAAGGAGCTAAAAGGAGTTATGAAATGCCTAGTCAGAGAGGCTGACGGTAAGCAGGGAGAGATGCACTGGCAAGAAAGGAGAGAGAGACCTCATGAGCTACATTAAAAGGATTTGGACTTGATTTTAAAAGAAGTGTGAAGAATAGGAGGCTGCAGCAAAAGACTCATGAGTTTACACAAATTCCTGAAATCGTATAAACGATTCAACTTCTGAAAAACTTCTCCCTCTGAACTTAATCCAAACCACAGCTCTGATCCAAAAAATGGGGGAAATGAGAAGAATGAAATGAAGCTCATTTAATTAGGAGTTTCCTAAAAGCTTTTCTCTTTCTCTAGTCTGCATTTTCTGCCAGCACGTGCTCAACGGAAGAGTCAGCTCCATGCAGAGGCCATACAGATCCACCACCACTATTACCACCACAAAAAGTCTTTCGTTGAACTCTGTAGAATTATTGGGATTAAAATTAAAATGCCGGCCCTGGCCGGTTGGCTCAGCGGTAGAGCGTCGGCCTGGCGTGCGGGGGACCCGGGTTCGATTCCCGGCCAGGGCACATAGGAGAAGCGTCCATTTGCTTCTCCATCCCCACCCCTCCTTCCTCTCTGTCTCTCTCTTCCCCTCCTGCAGCCAAGGCTCCATTGGAGCAAAGATGGCCCGGGCGCTGGGGATGGCTCCTTGGCCTCTGCCCCAGGCGCTAGAGTGGCTCTGGTCGCCGCAGAGCGACGCCTGGGAAGGGCAGAGCATCGCCCCCTGGTGGGCAGAGCGTCGCCCCTGGTGGGCGTGCTGGGTGGATCCCGATTGGGTGCATGTGGGAGTCTGTCTGACTGTCTCTCCCCATTTCCAGCTTCAGAAAAATACAAAATAATAATAATAATAATAATAAATAAATAAATTAAAATGCCATTTCTATTTTGAATCACAGAAATAATTTATTGTGTTGACTATAATAGAAATTGTTATTGAATAATATGCCATGCTACAAAGTGGTGTGGTGTTTGTGTGTGTGGGGAGGGGGGTTGCTTGTTTTGAGTATAAACAAAAAAATGAACAGACACAGGTGCAGGATACTCTGACTTCCCAACAGTCTAAAGCAAGAACCGCCCATCCCCTATTATTCCTAAATGGCCTCCCTTTGCTTGCTTTTCTGGGGGATATTAAAGGGAAAAAATGGACTAAGGCAACTGTGTGTATTAATAAATAATGATTAAAAACTGTCATTTATCAATGTACTACTCGAGAAGAGGCACAGCGTGGGTGCTTGGCAGTATTATTTAATCCTTTCATAATCTTATGAGATAGGTGGTAGCTTCATTTTACAGCTGAGGAACTAAGACTCGGAATGATTTATCCAGAGGTCTTCCTGAGTCTGCAGGTATTAAGTGTTCTTAGTTACTCTGGTATAATTGGAAATAATCTTCAGTTTTTTCTCAGGTTTACTCAGGGTCAGTCTTCTATAGGTTGTACAGGAATAAAATAAAGTTACTCTTCTTCAAGACATGGACTCTGTTAACTTCAGAGATGATGTGCAAAATTCAAGAAAAATATGCAAAACTACAGCTGTATCTTTATCCATATTCTTAATCTTGATAAAGGAGAATATAAAATTTTGCTTTCACTGCACAAATCTATTTTTTCATTAAAAACAGACATTCACTCAAGTAATATTAAACATTGGGCAGGCAACCAAAATGTATTGCCAAATTCTTTCCTTAATTTGGTCGTGGGAAGCTATTTCTAATTTTCTCTAACAGCAAGTTTCCAGGCTGACAATTGCTCAGCAAAATTGCATTATAATACATTCTCCAACCTCAAGAGCTTTTGCAGTAACAGAACTCAAAATTTCAGAGCTATATCTCATGAAAGATACATGAAAAAAGCTTATAAAGTCTAACACAGAGTAAACACTCACAACAGTTTGCATAGTGATAATCACCAAATATATAGGTTTTACTTAAGTCTTGTCTCAGTTTTCACAATGGTCTCAGAACATGTAACTTTTTGTAAAATTCATGCCAACTTGCAAGTAAAAAGACAGGTAGATGTCAATATACTGAAATGTGGGTTATAATCTACAACATTGATGGAGCTGTTTTATTAATCTCTAAAATTTTTAAATAAATTAAAACAATAATATTCTTCAAGTAACCTGAAAATCTTCAAACCTGGGATTTAGATTCATGAGTAAACAAAAAAAAAAAAGAAGATTTAAGGATCAAAATGAGAAATTAAGCACACAGAATCAAAAACCATCCTGCTCTCTGTCCACTTCCAAATTTTCCTACAGTAGACAAATGAAAATGAAGGAAAATTTATAAAATTACAGTAAATAAGAGGACTATACACCAAATAAAAGTAGGGAGATCTCAAATTAATCATAAGTGAGGGTTAAACATTTACTGGAAAAAATAAATGGAATAAATGCCAGCATACCTTCAACTTAGAGTGATACATTTATGGGGTAGCTCTTTGAGGAAAATATTGGCATTTCTGAGGCCTTGAAGAAGTATCAGAAAAACAGGAGTCTTAAGAAAGTAAAATTATTTTTCTAGGGTTTACTTCTAGTTTGTCCTGGGCATGGATGGCTAGGAAATATGATAAAGTGTTGGCATGGCTATCTCAAAACAAAAACAATCTTGTCACTTAAAGACGTTGCAGTCACAAACATATTAAACAAAGATTTTGTCCTAAAGATAAAGGTTCCTACTTACATACAGCTAATCAGAGCTGAACCAATATTACAGTAAACTCAAAGTTTACTTGACAGATTCCAATAATAAATCACACCATCTCTGAAAAAATTGACTGAATAAGTATTTAGATCATTATAGACCCTTTCTGTCAGGATGAGTCTAGTATAAGAATAAGCATTTTATTTCTTTTCCTTTTGCATTTAATTTATTGGACACTGGTAACAAGATTATACAGGTTGCAGGTGCATAATAATACAACACATCTTCTGTACTCTGTATTGTGTGTTCAGCCTCACCTCCTCCAATTCAGGTCTCTGTCCATCATCATTTACCCCTCCCATACTTTCCTCTGCTTGCCCTCTTTTCAATTTAAAGAACAGTCTGAGAAATTAGAACAAGTATCTCCTTTATTAAATAATTGCTTTAAAAAAGAGAATGTGTAAAACATCTTTAATGTTTATTTTTAATGAAATTCAAGTAAGCATTAAAATTCTAAGCAGATGGAGATAATAATTTAAATGAAAAATTATGAGCTCAAGAGATATATTTTTGGACTCTATTTTTTTTTATTTTACAGAGACAGAGAGAGAGTCAGAGAGAGAGAGATAGGGACAGACAGACAGGAACGGAGAGAGATGAGAAGCATCAATCATCAGTTTTTTATTGCGACACCTTAGTTGTTCATTGATTGCTTTCTCATATGTGCCTTGACCTCAGGCCTTCAGCAGACCGAGTAACCCCTTGCTCGAGCCAGCGACTTTGGGTCCAAGCTGGTAAGCTTTGCTCAAACCAGATGAGCCTGCGCTCAAGCTGGCGACCTCGAAGTCTAGAACCTGGGTCCTTCGCATCCCAGTTCGACACGCTATCCACAGTGCCACCACCTGGTCAGGCTATTTTTGGACTCTTATTGATCAATGTCACCCCATTAAATTAACTTCTAAAAAAAATTTTATAAAGAAATATATTTTTGAAAATTTAACAAAAATTAGGAACAAAACTTTGAAAGTATAATTGGGGCATTAAAATTATTATAGACCTTGTATTTATAAATTGAAACAAAAATTTGAGAAATTCTTTTAGAAAAACAGCAAAAGGATAAAAATCAAAATTTTGAGTCATTCAAGAAAAATGAGCTCCTCATTCCCCTCCTCAGCTTGTGCTCAGCAGAAGAAGCACTGGCTCCCAGTGTCAATGGTTCAAACTCTGAAGTCATCACTCCCATCTTTACAATAAAAATATATAGGACAAAAAGAAAATGCTCAACAAAATATTAGCAAACTGAATTCAGCAATACATTAAAAAGATCACACATTATGATCAAGTGGGATTTATTCTGGGGAGGCAAGGCTGGTACAATATTCACAAATGAATAAATGTGATTCATTGCATAAACAAAATAAAGGATAAAAATCACATGATTATATCAAAAGATGCAGAAAAGAAATTTAATAAAACCCAGAACCCATTTATGATCAAAACTTTGAGCAAAGAGGGAATACAGGGAACATACCACAACATAATAAAGGCCATCTATGACAAACTGACAGCCAACATCATAATTAATGGACAAAAATTAAAAGCAATCCCCTTAAGATCAGGAACAAGGCAGGGGAGCCCCCTTTCACCACTCTTATTCAACATAGTTCTAGAAGTCCTAGCTACAGCAATCAGACAACAAAAAGAAATAAAAGGCATCCAAATTGGAAAAAAAGAAGAAAAAAATGTCATTATTTACTGATGACATGATACTGTACATAGAAAACTCTAAAGTCTCAGTCAAAAAAACTACTAGACCTGATAAGTGAATTTGGCAAGGTGGCAGGACATAAAATTAATATTCAGAAATCAGTGGCATTTTTATACACCAACAATAAATGATCTAAAAAAGAAATTAAAGAAACAATTTCTTTCACTATTGCAACAAAAGGAATAAATTTAAGCAAGAAGGTAAAAGACTTGTACCCAGAAAATTATAAGACATTGAAAAAAAATTATGGACGATACAAACAAGTGGAAGTATATATCATGTTCATGAATAGGAACAATTAACATTCTTAAAATGTCTATACTATCCAAAGCACTCTATAAATTCAATGCAATTCCTATTAAAATACCAATGTCATACTTCTACAGATCTAGAACAAATATTCCAAAAACATATAGAACAAAAAAGAACCCAAATGGCCTCAACAATCTTAAAAATGAAGAACAAAGTGAGAGGTATCACACTTCCTAATATCAAGTTATACTACAAGGCCACTGTAATCAAAACAGTTTTGTACTGGCATAAGAACAGGCATATAGTCTACAGCCATACCACCCTGAATGTGCCCGATCTCGTCAGAACAGCCATACAGATCACTGGAACAGAATAGAAAACTAAAAAATAAACCCACAGCTTTATGGTCAATTGATATTTGACAACGTAAGCAAGAGTATACAATGGAGTAAAGACAGTCTTTTTAATAAATGGTATTAGGAAAGTTGGACAGGGACATGTAAAAAAATAAAACTAGACCACCAGCTTACAACTTTCACTAAAATAAAATCTCAAAAAGGATAAAAGACTTCAATGTAAGTCCCAAAATTATAAAAATCTTGGAAGAAAATATAGGCAGAAAACTCTCTGGTATCTCTCATAACAATATTTTTCTGATATAGCTCCATGGGCAAGTGATAAAAAAACAAAATAAACAAACAGGACTATATCAAACTAAAAAGCTTTTGCACAGCAAAAGACACCATTAACAAAATAAAAAGACAACCCATACAATGAGGGAATTTATTTGCCAATATGTCTGATAAGGGGTTAATAATCAAAATTTAAAAAACATCTAAAACTCAACACCAGGAAGGAAAACAATCCAATTAAAAAATGGACAAAGGAACTGAATAAACACTTTTCCAAAGAGGACATACAGATGGCCAATAGACAAATGAAAAAATGTTTATCACTAATCATCAGAGAAATGCAAATTAAAAACACATGAAATATCACCTCACATCTATCAGAATGGCTCTCATTAACAAATCAACATACAACTAGTGCTGGTGAGGGTGTGAATAACAGGGAACCCCCCTGCACTAGTGGTGGGAATGTTGATTTGTGTAGCCACTGTGGAAAACAGTATGGCATTTCCCCCCAAAATTAAAAATGGAACTGCCTTTTGACCCAGCTATCCTAGTTTTAGAAATATATCTTCATAATCCCAAAACAGTAATTCAAAAAAAGTTATGCACCGCCATATTTATTGCAGCATTGTTTACAATAGTCAAGATCTGGAAACAACCCAAGTGTCTGACAGTGGATGAGGGGATTAAAAAGCAATGGTATAATTTACACAATGGAATAATACATGGCCATAAAATAGAAAATCTTACCTTTTGCAATGGCATCAATGGACCTGGAGATTATTATGCTAAGTGAAATAAGCCAGGCAGAGAAAGACAAATATCATATGATCTCACTTACATGTGGGATCTAATGAACACTGTGAACTGAGGAACAGAATAGAGGCAGAGGCAGGATCACAGGGACAGAGGGACAGCTGTCAGAGGGAGGTGGATTAGGGAACAGGATCAGAGAGGGTGAAGGGATTAGTGAAATTTTATATATATATAACACAGAGATACAGATAACAGGACAGCAAATTCCAGAGGGAAAGGGAGGAGGGAGTAAGGGAGAGAAATAAAAGGGGGTGTAATGGGGGGCACATTGTTGGGGGGTGAGGGTATTATGCTGAGTGAGACACTTGAATCCATGTTAACATAATAACTTTTAAAACTTAATAAAAAAATAAATGTAAAAAAGAGAGAAAAAATAATAAATTACGTACAAATTAAAAATGAACAAAACAGCCTGACTGGGCGGTGGCGCAGTAGATAGAGTGTCGGACTGGGATGCAGAAGACCCAGGTTCGAGACCCCAAGGTCGCCAGCTTGAGCAAGGGCTCATCTGGTTTGAGCAAAAGCTCACCAGCTTGAGCCCAAGGTCGCTGGCTCGAGCAAGGGGTTACTCAGTCTGCTGAAGGCCCACGGTCAAGGCACATATGAGAAAGCAATCAATGAACAACTAAGGTGTTGCAACGCACAACAAAAAACTAATGATCGATGCTTCTCATCTCTCCGTTCCTGTCTGTCTGTCTCTGTCTATCCCTCTCTCTGACTCTCTCTGTCTCTGTTAAAAAAAAAATGAACAAAACATTGGCACAGAAAATAATTTGAATAAACAGTTCATTAAAGAATAACAAAAAAGAAGCAATGTGGAAATATCAAATAACAGTTTTATTGTTCTTGTCAGGTATTATTTAATACTTTTATTAGTATTTTAAAACTCTTAGAATCTAGTTTGTGGAGCTCTTTTATTGTTCTTATTTAAATATTAAATGCATGAACAATAAACTAAAAAACAAAAAGAAAGAAAGAAAATAGAGACCAAAAAAAAAAACAATTAAAAAGATCAACAAAAGTAATAGCTGGTTTTTCAAAAGGATTTTTTAAAAACCACTAAAAGGAAAGCTTTAGCTAGACCATAAAAAACTAGAGGATTCAAATCAATAAAATTATGATAAAAAAGGAGACATTAAAAGTAATACCATAGAAATAGAAAGGATTGTGAGAGACTACTATGAACTATCAGAAAGGAAAACTATGAAAACAAGCTCATTTACAATTGCATTAAAAAAATAAAATAAAATACCTAGGAATAAATTTAGCTAAGGATGTAAAAGACCTGCACTCTCAAAATTATAAAACATTGAAGAAACAAACTGAAGAAGATATAAACAAGTGAAAGCAGCCCTGACTGGTTGGCTCAAAGGTAGAGCATTAGCCCGGTGTGTGGAAGTCCTGGGTTTGATTCCCGGCCAGGGCACACAGGAGAAGCACCAATCTGTTTCTCCACCCTTCCTGCTCTCCATTCTCTCTATCTCTCTCTTCCCCTCCCACAGCCTGTTTCCATTGGAGCAAAGCTGGCCTGGGTGTGGAGGATGGCTCCATGCCCTCTGCCTCAGGTACTAGAATGGGTCCAGTTGCAACTGGAGCAACACCCCAGATGGGCAGAGCATCACCCCCTGGTGGGCATGCTGGGTGGATCCCAGTTTGGCCCATGTGGGAGTCTGTCTCTCTGCCTCCTCGTTTCTCATTTCAGAAAAATACAAAACAAACAAACAAAAAGTGAAAGCATATCCTATGTTCATGGATAAAAAGAATATCATTAAAATGTCCATACCAACCAAAGCAATCTAGAGATTCAGTGCAATTCTTATCAAGCTGGTAATAGCATATTTCACAGAAATAGAGCAAATATTCCAAAAATTTATTTGGAACCAAAAACCCTAAGAAGCCACAGCAATCTTGAGAAAAGAAAAGAACAAAATTGGAAGACTTATAAACTATAAAGGAGCTGCTAGGTTTGTAAATCAACCAATAGAATTTACTTGCCTGGCCAATCAGGGCTGCACAGTTATATACTCATTTGCATCTTCACTGACAGATAAAAGTATCTCTATTATGACCAATCAGGACAACACTATTTGGACAAATCAAACTGTGAGGACTGGCATCCTCATTTGCATAAAAATGGATTAATGGGGGCAAGCACAGAAACTCTTCTATATATAAGCCAGCTTTATCTCTCACTACTGGAAACACACAGTTTTCATCTAAGACTGTTTCCCTAGCTGGAGCTACAACACCAGAGCTGAAATGTAATACCCAAGCCTCCTCACTCAGGCTGTCTCTCCAGCTGCCTCACAGTTGTGTTATTCTATGGCCATGCTGTTCCACAAGTGAGTTATCTCATTGCTATACTGTTCCACACTCAAGCTGTTTCACGATTATGCTGTTTTCACTGAATAAAGTCTCTTACCTCACTGCACCCCAAATTGAGGGCTCCTGTTGGTGTTAAAATGGTGACAACCTTCAGTTGACAACTTGCATATCTCTTGAAGTAAACACTATTGAACTAAAACACTTATTAATGATAAACAGGCTTCCTTCCAAATAATCTTGTTGGATTCTGGGTTCCAAAACAACTAGGTTTGTATCTATGATTACTCTTTTATTCTCTTTCTCATACTTGCACACACCTGCACAAACACACACACATACTCTGCCCATGCATTTATACAGACATACAATGATGAGCACAACATACGTGAATGCTTCCTGGCCTTTCTGCAGCCTTCTCATTTATTCTGTACAGCTCAACTTAATATTTGGTTATTTACAAAGCATTATCTTTATTCCTATGGCTCTATTGCACATTCTTATTTTGGTAAAACACTCCTTGTGAAGCCTACTGATGTTAACAAAAAAAATGGATAAAGCCAAAAATTTAAAAGTGTTGATGATATCCGTATGAATTTAAGCTTGTAATTTAATGAACACTTCTTCATAAATGTACTTGGAAATGGCCCCAGAAACAAGAAAAAAAAAGTTGCATTTAGCTATGATCAAATTTTAAATGAAAAGCTTGGATTACATAATCTTGAAGCAACAATCTAAGTTGCATTTAGCTATGATCAAATTTTAAATGCAAAGCTTGGATTACATGATCTTTAAGCAACAATCTAGCTTTGATAACATAGCACTTTATATAACTAACTCTGAACCAATGAGTTATCTTATCCTGGGAGACAAGAGGATGGAAGGGAAGAAAATATTTACTGATGCAAGCAGAACACTTTGCATGCCAAAGCAAGGGAAAGGACAAAGATTGTCCGTGTTAGATGCTGTGCCAGCTCATTGTATATAAAACAGTCAATTATTTATTGGTACAAAAGGAGACATTTTATAATAATAGGAAATGACATTGCAGTTATATTCCTTACTTTTTTAATAGAAAGTTAAAAATAACCTCTCCAATATTTCACAATTTAGCCACTTAAATAACTGAAGACTCACTGTTTTAAAATGAGTAACAGAAAATAAGTGTTAAACATTATTCTCTAACAAGGACAAAACTATTTTTCTTTTAGGAAAGGTGGAGTGTTAGCAATTTTAACAAATACATAATTTCCAAAATGACTACATGTTGGGCAGATAAAATATATTATGCTCACTTTGTTAAAGATGGCGCTGCCCACATGGAGGCCGTTGCTCAGGTGATATTAATGTTTGTCTCTGTGGGTTGTGGGCAGGCAGGATCGTTGTAGCCTGGGGCTTGGTTTTGGGTTTAAGCCTTTCCCACACTTTTTGATGTGGGGTGGTACAATCCAATCATGCCTCAGAGAAGTGACTTTGTATTAGAGACTTCCCTATTTTGTATATTGGATTAAAGGTTTTGAATCTACACTATAAAATGGGGGCAGAACGGGAGTTTGTGCTCTTGGTTCCTGAGATTAGAGGAGAGAGCAGAGCAGAGAGCAGAGAAAGGCCACGTGGAGTAGGCCAGGAGAGGCAGCCAAGATGGCGGAGTGTTGAGTGAGAAGCCAGTTTGTGCAGAGTTTGTGCAGGGAGAAGGAAAGAGATGGGGAACAGAGGTGAATAAATTTGGTGAGCTAGAAACCTTTGATTCTAGGAAACTTGGATAAGTCAGTAGCTTTGTGAGCACTGAATGTGAGTGGGTTTTGGAGCCCAGTGTATGTTTTTACTTGCCCACCAGGTGCAAGCTAAGATGAAATATAATGGCCCATCAGTTTTTGGCTCCGTTGTTTCTTTACTGACTGTCCGAATCCTATGCGAACCAGCATGGGCCGGGCTGCTGTGATGGTGGCTGTGGCTTCTGGCTTTACACTACATCTATTGTATTTTATCCTGTTGATATTAAGCATTGACATCAATATAAATTGTAAGGCCAGGGTCCACCTCAGCCATGGTGGTCATTCCCATGCAGGTTCTCATTAAATTCAGGCAGACAGTAAAGAAACAGAGGAACTGGAGGATGGTGGGCCATTCTGTTTATTGGTGTCACACTAAAACAGGCAAGCCACAAGAAAAGCCATGGAGGGCCAGGGATTAGGGAGGAGAGAAAGAAGAAATCCTCCTACACCTCTCAGTGGTGGGGGCAGAATCTTTCTTCCAGTAAACATTAGCAAGACAATGGCCCCTCCCAATCAGGTAGGCGACCTGCAACCTAACAGACCACTATAACTGGTGTTGCCCAGCCCCCAATGCAAACCACAAGCAAGCAAACAAATACATCATCTTTACAAACTAATTTGACCAACATAAATCAACAGACATTTTTGAGCATTGTAAATCTGTTCTAATGGTACTGCACATTACAAATGAAGGTAATTAAACTTGAAAAACTGCTATAAACTTCCTGAAGATTAATAAAAAAAAATCAGCCGCCACTTGTCTTCCTGCTGTGTGCTAGGCAGAACTAAATTCACAGGAGTGTCTAGGATCCCTTTAAATACCAGCTTCTTATTTTCTAGGACTGACACTTGAACCCCTCCTACCTACCCTGCTCCATACCCCAGCCTTTGATGTGTTCCCAGCTATAAAGGTTTAGAAGTTCTCAAGCTGCTTCATGTCACCCCTCCCCTAGCATCTGACTTGTTTGTGCCTTTCTTTACCAGGGAATCACATTCACTGTGTGTTTAGCCCTCCTAGAGCACTGGTTTCTTAGCAACAAGATTGCCCTTTTAGAGACTCAAATGGGTGACAGCAGTTAGCTGGCCTGCGTCCCCCAAGCCTTCTTACTGCATTGCTCCTCTATCCCTTGTGAATGCTCAAAGCTCAAAAAGTAAACTCCTGTTGTTTCATTCTTTTCACACAAAGGGCAGGAAGTTGTACCATGTTGGAAAACTACATTTTAACTGGAATATCTTATGTGAAAGTCAGAATCTAAGGTATATATGAAAATAAATTATTTTCTCCAAACCTGAAGACAGAGGATTGGAAGGAGAGAGAATCAGGAAGACTAGCTAAGTGGAAAAATAAAAAATGGAAGTCCTGATGAGTGTGTGGAAAACAGTACAATTCATTTTCCCCTTTCACTAGATCTTAGAATCTCAAAATTAAAAGGGATGTTAAGGACCAGCACAAAACCTGGTATAGAACTGGATCTGCAATTTAGATTTCTGAGGCATAGACTCTGAAACATTTTACTTAAAATTCACTGTAAAGCCAGTATCTGAGGCCACCATCACAACTGCCTGGCCAACACAGGTTTGCATTTGATCCAGAGAGATGGTAATGAAATTGTGGAGCCAAAAACTGGTGGTCCATTTTCATTTTATCTTATCTCACACCTGGCAAGCTAGTTAAATACACACAGTGGGAGACACTTCCTTTTCCATTCAGGGCTCCCAAAGCCACTGACTCATTAAAGTTTTCCTAGAATCAAAGGCTTCCACCTCACCATTCCACCATTTTGTCTGCCTCCTCCACGTGGCCTCCGTGCCCTGCTACCCCAAGGGCTCTTTCTCTACAAGAACGTGGTCACTCTCCTCAAAATGGCCTTCTAGCTCCTCCTTTTAAAACTTTCCCCTGGGACAACCCCTTCCTCCAGCACACATTAGCAGAACCAAGCCCCTTCCCAAGCAAGAAGGGCATTAATATTATCACTTGGGTGACAGGCAGCACCATCTTTAACAAAAAGACTGAACAAAACCAGAAAATACAGATTTTACAATTAATTTGCCCGACATTCCACCCCTTTTTGTTACTCTGCAATCCACACTATCAGCATTCCTGTGCAAGGAAATTAGGCACATAAATTACAAAAACAGCACAAATCATACAATTTCAACAATTATAAAGGTACACTTCACCATGTCTCTCTGAGCACTTTGCCAAAAGCACAAAAAGTCATTGGAGCTGCTCTCCAACCAGATGAAAAGCTTCCTGGTGCAGGAGGGCCTCCAGCAAAGTTGTTCCCCCATCAGTATATTTCACAATACCCTGCCCAAAATCTGTAAGTCCATCCAACAAAGGAGCCAGTGCCCACTCCAGCTGTAGTCCAGGAATCAGTCCATGCACATGGGGCCTCAGCCACCCTCCTTACCCTGGAAATCCTGGAAGCTATCAAGCTGTCCCAAGGAGGAGCACATGGCAATGGCGGCCAGTATTTCCACCCTTTTGTCCAAAATTTCAGCAAACTCACCAGCAGTTTAGCAGGCACTCCCCGCCATTCCAGCGGCCACTCAGCAGTGCAAGCCCAGCTCCCAGGCCGTCCATTTGTCCTCCTGTGGCAGCTGCTGCTGTTTACCTTCTGAAGTCTGTGGATCACAACTCCAGCCTGATTCTCCTCATCCTCAGAAGAGGAGCTGTAAACACCAGTTCCTGCCATCAGGCTCAAGCTTGGGCTGCCGCCACGGGCCTTGCCACCCCGTCACCGGCCTCAGCCCAGGCTTCCCACCATTGCTGGCTCTCCATAACATCCAGGGCAATCTGCACCTCACACACCTGTGGTTCCTTCTCCGGCACTTCCTCCAGCTCCTTCCACTGCTCAGTTAGTAGGTTCCGGGCAGCCTCTTCCACAGAGCTCTTGGTTTCCTCATACATGGCTGTAAATACCAGCCAGCCTACGGCCCCCAAAAGGACAGTCGGGGGAATCTCAACAGCAAGCAGTCCTCTATTTCACTGCTCAAGGGTGGTGGAGGCTCCATATGGATCTCATCCTAATCCTGTCACAGACTAACGCCAAATTAAAGCCAGTATTCATGGCCACCATCACAGCCACCTGGCCAGTGCAGGTTTGCATTTAATCTGGACAAATGGTAATGAAATTGCCGGAGCCAAAAACCGGTGGTCCATTTTCATTTAATCTTAGTGAGTAAATACACACAGTGGGAAACACTTCCCTTTCCATTCAGGGTTCCCAAAGCCACTGACTCATCTGAGTTTTCCTAGAATCAAAGGCTTCCACCTCACCATTTCACCATTTTGTCTGCCTCCTCCATGTGGCCTACCTGCCCTGCTACCTCAAGAGTTCTTCCTCTCCACAAGAATGTGGTCACTCTCCCCAAAATGGTCTTATAGCTCCTCCTTTTAAAACTTTTCCCTGAGACAACCCCTTCCTCCAGTACACATTAGTATAACCAAGTCCCTTCCCAAGCAAAAAGGGCAATTAATATTATCAGCTGGGCAACGGGCAGCACCATCTTTAACAAAAAGAGTGAACAAAACCAGAAAATACAGATTATACAACTCATTTGCCCAACATTCACCTTTTAAGTTCTTACACTTATGATTTGTGCCCTTTTCTATATAAATACACTTCAAATAAATTTTACTTAAAAATATAAATAAAAAATAAAATTCAGCCTGACCAGGTGGTGGTGCAGTGAATAGAGCGTAGGACTGGGATGCGGAAGACCCAGGTTTGAGACCCCAAGGTCGCCAGCTTGAGCGCAGGCCCATCTGGTTTGAGCAAAGCTTACCAGCTTGGACTCAAGGTTGCTGGCTTGAGCAAGGGGTTACTCGGTCTGCTGAAGGCCCGTGGTCAAGGCACATATGAGAAAGCAATCAATGAACAACTAAGGTGTCACAACGCGTAATGAAAAACTAATGATTGATACTTCTCATCTCTCCGTTCCTGTCTGTCTACCCCTCTCTCTGACTCTCTCTGTCTCTGTAAAAAAAAAAAAAAAAAAAAAAAATCGAGATGACATCAGAGTAATGGCGGGGTAGGAAGTGATACCGATAAATCTCTCCCAAAACTCAACAAGATCTTCAACCAGAAACAGAAAAACCTATACTTGGAGCTTCCAGATGCTTCGCAATACACCCAAAGGTATGATTGAGTGAAAAATTGGCTAAATATATAACCAAACCCCGAAGGAAAAAGGGAGTAAGAAATGCTCCGCCTTCCTCACTAACCTAAACAGGGCGGCTTTCTCTGGTAACTGTGAATATAGAAACTGAGGCGGGCAAAGGGGGTGAATAGATCCAGGCCGCCGCGGCACAAACGGCCGAACCAGGCTGTGACACACAGATCCAAGCCGAGGAAAATCTGATCCTGTGGCAACCCGGGCAATACAAGCTAACACTCGCGCCAAACCCAAACAAAGAAAGACAAGCGGAGCGGCCATTTTACCTGGTCTCCTGGTCGGTGCGCAGTTAGTGGGCGAGAATTTCTTCCTAGGCCCCGAGAGTGGGTGCCCGTGTTGCCCCACGGAGAGGCAGGGTCAGAGGCCTTTCTGTGGGCCAAGGACAGAGTCTCTGGGCAGCCCCAGCGCCCTGGGAAAGCCATGCACGGGAGGGAGTGAGAACTACTTCCAACGGTGGAGATTTTCCGTGCTGGTGAGGGTTTCACTCAGAGGGAACCGCGGCCGGCCTCATATCCTGGTGTGCGCGCGCAGATAAGGAGTGAGCGATTCCTCCGAGTGCCTCGGCAGTGCGCGCCCGTGTTATCGCAGAGAGGGGCAGAGTCAGGGGCCTTTGTGTGGGCCAAAGCGGAATCTCGAGCCGCCCCAGCGCCTTGCAAAAGCCGCGCACGGGGACGGAGCGAGACTCAATTCCAACGCTGCAACTTTTCCCTGCGGTTGGGGGTTTCACTCAGAGCGTGAGACTGCTGGCTGGATATCCTGGTCGCAGACAGTGAGTGAGAGTTTCCTCCAAGCGCCTCCCAGAAGTGGGTGCCCGCTTGTGTTACCGGACAGAGTGGCAGAGCCAGTGGTCTTTGAGTGGGCGGAAAGCCCGCCTGATTATGCTAGCAGCTCTGACTGACTGAGCCTTACCCAGAGCCCTGTGCTGAGTGGAAATAGAGTGGGGAGTTGCCAGCTCTTTGAGCCTCTTACTATCCAGGCAGAGGCAGCAGCAACCCCATAGCTGGATTATCAGGCTACTAATTGAGGAAGGAAAGACTAGGAGAAAGGCTCCAGGAACACGGACTCTCTCACTGTCGGAGCCTATAAATGCTAATGAGCCTCGACTCCCACGAGACTAAAGCACAATACATGACATTGCCATAGAGACTTATCAACTGCAAGCCTCTACCTGAGCGTGCCAAAGGGGCAGAACCCGGGGTACAGAGTCACCGACCAGGAAGAGGGAGAGAAAAGAAAGAGCAAGAAGATAACCTCTCGAAATCAAGAATAATCTGCAAACTTTATAACCTATCACATTTTATTATATTTGTTCGTTTGTTTCTCTTATCTTCATTCTTGATACTTTTTTTTCCTCCTCCAATTTGGCCGATTAACTCTCTACTGGTGTTACTCTCTCCTCTCCTTGAACTACACTACCCATAAGTGTTACATCTCCCATTATCTTTTCTCTTCTCTTCCTTTCTCTCTATGAGGGTTGCACTCCAAAACCCTTAACTCTCTCTCTCTCTCCTTTCTTTTTTCTTCTTTTAGTGGTTCCCTCTTTTTTTCTCTCTCTCTCTTTCTTTTCTCCCTCTATATTAGTTTCTTCCTTTCTCCTTTACATCTCCTCTCATTCAAACCTCAATAACAAACAAATTATCTTATCTGGGACTCAAACCTATGTTTGTGGCATTTTGGGGGGTTTTTACTTCACCTTTTTAACTCACTAGCAGTGCTCCCATCCCTGGCTCTCCATATTATCTAGTTCTTGTTCCACTAAATACAATAGTAAGTTTTTAATTTGTCCCCCCATTTTTCTGTTTTCCTCTTATTCCTCTCATCATAACTCTTAGACAACCAACACCTAAAAGCAAATCATTTTATTCTTGACCCAAATTTTTTCCTTATTTGCTTTTTGTGGGTCCATACGCTCTTTTTTTTTTCTTTTTTCCTTTTTTCTTTTTTTTTTTTTCTTTTTTTCTTTTTTGCCCCTTTATTACTTTTCCCCAATTCAGGCCCTCCATCACAGGCATTGTTTGTTATAACTCACAGTCCACCACAAGATTTTCTCAAGAAAGAGGGGAGAGGAGAGGAGAGGAAAAAAGGAGGGGGGGAATAATTTCCTTTTTTTAAAAATTTTTATATTATTTTATTTTTCTTTATTTCATTATTAATTTTTTTAAAAAAAAAAACAACTCTTTTCGATTTTTTATTTTTTTTTATTTTTTTTAACTTTTTATTCTTTATTAAATCTCATTAATACTATCAACAAAACCACCCTCAGATGCCATTAAGGAAGAGAAAATCGAATATCATGGATACAAAAGAAAGAGAGGTAACACAGCTAGATGAGGAAAAATCTATGGAGAAAAAATTTAATATATTGGAAACCTTGGAGCTAAATGACAGAGAATTCAAGATAGAAATCCTAAAAATCCTCCAAGATATACAAGAAAACACAGAAAGGCAATGTAGGGAGCTCAGAAAACAACTCAATGAACACAAAGAATATATGTCCAAGGAAATTGAAACTATAAAAACAAATCAAACAGAGATGAAAAACTCAATTCACGAGCTGAAAAACGAAGTAAGAAGCTTAGCTAATAGAACAGGTCAGATAGAAGAGAGGATTAGTGAAATAGAAGACAAGCAACTTGAGGCACAACAGAGAGAAGAAGAAAGAGACTCAAAAATTAAAAAAAATGAGATAGCCCTACAAGAATTATCTGACTCCATCAGAAAGAATAATATAAGAATAATAGGTATATCAGAGGGAGAAGAGAGAGAAAATGGAATGGAGAACATACTCAAACAAATAATAGATGAGAACTTCCCAAGCCTGTGGAAAGAACTAAAGCCTCAAGTTCAAGAAGCAAACAGAACTCCAAGTTTTCTTAACCCCAACAAACCTACTCCAAGGCATATCATAATGAAATTGACACAAACCAACAGCAAAGAAAAAATTCTCAAGGCAGCCAGGGAAAAGAAGAATACAACATATAAAGGAAGGCCCATTAGATTATCATCAGATTTCTCAGCAGAAACTCTACAAGCTAGAAGAGAGTGGATGCCAATATTTAAAGTCCTGAAAGAGAGGAACTTTCAGCCACGAATACTATACCCATCAAAGCTATCCTTCAAATACGAAGGAGAAATAAAAACATTCACAGATACAGAAAAGATGAGGGAATTTATCATCAGAAAACACCCACTCCAGGAATTACTAAAGGGGGTTCTCCAATCAGATACAAAGAACAAAAAAAAACAGAGCCACAAGTAAAAGCTCCAAGAAGAACACAATAAAACCAAATTTAAACTGTGACAACAACAAAAAGAAAGAGGGGGAGAAGATGGAGATTAACAGTAGCAAAGGATGATGGAGTGCAAAAGTATTCACAAAATAGTTCACTACAATGAACAGGGTAGGGACCCTTTTCATTACTCAAAGGTAACCACCATTGAACAAACCACCACAGAAGCACATGAGATAAAAAAGATAGCAACAGAGGAAAGATGTATGGAATACAACCAAATAAAAACAAAAGATAGAAAAACAAAAGAGAAGGATCAAAAAAGACACAAAACTAACAGAAAGCAAGATAGAAAATGGCAATAGGGAACTCACAAGTATCAATAATTACACTAAATGTAAACGGATTAAACTCACCAATAAAAAGAAACAGAGTAGCAGAATGGATTAAAAAAGAAAATCCAACTGTATGCTGCCTACAGGAAACTCATCTAAGTAACAAGGATAAAAACAAATTCAAAGTGAAAGGCTGGAAAACAATACTCCAAGCAAATAACATCCAAAAAAAAGCAGGTGTAGCAATACTCATATCGGATAATGCTGACTACAAGACAGGAAAAGTACTCAGAGACAAAAATGGCCATTTCATAATGGCTAAGGGGACACTAAATCAAGAAGACATAACAATTCTTAATATATATGCACCAAACCAAGGAGCACCAAAATATATAAGACAGCTACTTATTGATCTTAATACAAAAACTGACAAAAATACAATCATACTTGGAGACCTCAATACACCGCTGACGGCTCTAGATCGGTCACCCAAACAGAGAATCAACAAAGACATAGTGGCCTTAAACAAAACACTAGAGCACCTGGATATGATAGACATCTACAGGACATTTCATCCCAAAGTGACTGAGTATACATTTTTCTCCAGTGTACATGGATCATTCTCAAGAATTGACCATATGTTGGGCCACAAAAACAACATTAGCAAATTCAGGAAAATTGAAGTTGTACCAAGCATATTTTCTGATCATAAAGCCTTGAAACTAGAATTCAACTGCAAAAAAGAGGAAAAAAATCCCACAAAAATGTGGAAACTAAACAACATACTTTTAAAAAATGAATGGGTCAAAGAAGAAATAAGTGCAGAGATCAAAAGATATATACAGACTAATGAAAATGACAATACGACATATCAGAATCTATGGGATGCAGCAAAAGCAGTGATAAGAGGGAAGTTCATATCACTTCAGGCATATATGAACAAACAAGAGAGAGCCCAAGTGAACCACTTAACTTCCCACCTTAAGGAACTAGAAAAAGAAGAACAAAGACAACCCAAAACCAGCTGAAGAAAGGAGATAATAAAAATCAGAGCAGAAATAAATGAATTAGAGAACAGAAAAACTATAGAAAAAATTAATAGAACAAGGAGCTGGTTCTTTGAAAAGATCAACAAAATTGACAAACCCGTGGCAAGACTTACCAAGAAAAAAAGAGAAAGAACTCATATAAACAAAATGCAAAATGAAAGAGGAGAAATCACCACGGACACCCTAGATATACAAAGAATTATTGTAGAATACTGTGAAAAACTTTATGCCACTAAATTCAACAACCTAGAAGAAATGGATAAATTCCTAGAACAATACAACCTTCCTAGACTGAGTCAAGAAGAAGCAGAAAGCCTAAACAGATCTATCAGTAGAGAAGAAATAGAAAAAACCATTAAAAACCTCCCCAAAAATAAAAGTCCAGGCCCTGACGGCTATACCAGCAAATTTTATCAAACATTCAAAGAAGACTTGGTTCCTATTCTACTCAAAGTCTTCCAAAAAATTGAAGAAGAAGCAATACTTCCAAACACATTTTATGAGGCCAACATAACCCTCATACCAAAACCAGGCAAGGATGGCACAAAAAAAGAAAACTACAGACCAATATCTCTAATGAATACAGATGCTAAAATACTAAACAAAATACTAGCAAATCGAATACAACAACATATTAAAAAAATAATACATCATGATCAAGTGGGATTCATCCCAGAATCTCAAGGATGGTTCAACATACGTAAAACGGTTAACGTAATACACCATATCAACAAAACAAAGAACAAAAACCACATGATCTTATCAATAGATGCAGAAAAGGCTTTTGATAAAATACAACACAATTTTATGTTTAAGACTCTCAACAAAATGGGTATAGAAGGAAAATATCTCAACATGATAAAGGTCATATATGATAAACCATCAGCTAACATCATATTAAATGGCACAAAACTGAAGGCTTTTCCCCTTAAGTCAGGAACAAGACAGGGTTGTCCATTCTCTCCACTCTTATTTAATGTGGTACTAGAGGTTCTAGCCAGAGCAATCAGACAAGACAAAGAAATAAAAGGCATCCATATCGGAAAAGAAGAAATAAAGGTATCACTTTTTGCAGATGATATGATCCTATACATCGAAAACCCCAAAGAATCCACAAAAAGACTACTAGAAACAATAAGTCAATACAGTAAGGTCGCAGGATACAAAATTAACATACAGAAGTCAATAGCCTTTCTATATGCCAACAATGAAACAATTGAGAACGAACTCAAAAGAATAATCCCCTTCACGATTGCAACAACAACAACAAAATACTTAGGAATAAACATAACAAAGAATGTAAAGGACTTATATAATGAAAACTATAAACCATTGTTAAGGGAAATCGAAAAAGATATAATGAGATGGAAGAATATACCTTGTTCTTGGCTAGGAAGAATAAATATAATCAAGATGGCTATATTACCCAAAGCAATATACAAATTTAATGCAATTCCCATCAAACTTCCAATGACGTTTTTTAAAGAAATAGAGCAAAAAATCATCAGATTTATATGGAACTATAAAAAACCCCGAATAGCCAAAGCAATCCTAAAGAAAAAGAATGAAGCTGGGGGCATAACAATACCTGACTTCAAACTCTATTATAGGGCCACGACAATCAAAACAGCATGGTATTGGCAGAAAAATAGACACTCAGACCAATGGAACAGAATAGAAAGTCCAGAAATAAAACCACATATATATAGTCAAATAATTTTTGATAAAGGGGCCAACAACACACAATGGAGAAAAGAAAGCCTCTTCAATAAATGGTGCTGGGAAAACTGGAAAGCCACATGCAAAAGAATGAAACTGGACTACAGTCTCTCTCCCTGTACAAAAATTAACTCAAAATGGATCAAAGATCTAAACATAAGACCTGAAACAATTAAGTACATAGAAGAAGACATAGGTACTCAACTCATGGACCTGGGTTTTAAAGAGCATTTTATGAATTTGACTCCAATGGCAAGAGAAGTGAAGGCAAAAATTAATGAATGGGACTACATCAGACTAAGAAGTTTTTGCTCAGCAAGAGAAACTGATAACAAAATAAACAGAAAGCCAACTAAATGGGAAATGATATTTTCAAACAACAGCTCAGATAAGGGCCTAATATCCAAAATATACAAAGAACTCATAAAACTCAACAACAAACAAACAACCAATCCAATAAAAAAATGGGAAGAGGATATGAATAGACACTTCTCCCAGGAAGAAATACAAATGGCCAACAGATATATGAAAAGATGCTCATCTTCTTTAGCTATTAGAGAAATGCAAATCAAAACGGCAATGAGATACCACCTCACACCTGTTCGATTAGCTGTTATTAGCAAGTCAGGTAATAGCAAATGTTGGAGAGGCTGTGGAGAAAAAGGAACCCTCATACACTGTTGGTGGGAATGTAAAGTAGTACAACCATTATGGAAGAAAGTATGGTGGTTCCTCAAAAAACTGCAAATAGAACTACCTTATGACCCAGCAATCCCTCTACTGGGTATATATCCCCAAAACTCAGAAACATTGATATGTAAAGACACATGCAGCCCCATGTTTATTGCAGCATTGTTCACAGTGGCCAGGACATGGAAACAACCAAAAAGCCCATCAATAGATGACTGGATAAAGAAGATGTGGCACATATACACTATGGAATACTACTCAGCCATAAGAAATGATGACATCGGAACATTTACAGCAAAATGGTGGGATCTTGATAACATGATACGAAGCGAAATAAGTAAATCAGAGAAAACCAGGAACTGTATTATTCCATACGTAGGTGGGACATAATACTGAAACTAAGAGACATTGACAAGAGTGTGGTGGTTACGGGGGGGGAGGGGGGAATGGGAGAGGGATAGGGGGTGGGGAGGGGCACAAAGAAAACAAGATAGAAGGTGACAGAGGACAATCTGACTTTGGGTGGTGGGTATGCAACATAATTGAATGACAAGATAACCTGGACTTGTTATCTTTGAATATATGTATCCTGATTTATTGATGTCACCCCATTAAAAAAATAAAATTATAAAAAAAAAATCAATAAGAATAAAATAAAATAAAACTCACATTCTAGGTATTAACTTTAGACATTAATAAAACAATGAGTCCTTTACTGAATTTTTAATAACATGAAAAGCCTAGAGACTATACTGTGCTGATAGATTAATATTACATTTCCTTGTATAGAATTTCTAATTCATTCATTTAGTTATCCAAAAATTTATTAAGGACCTTCTATATGCCAGGCAGTCTTATAAATTTGGGGACACACGAATGGACAAAACAGATTTTTTTAAATTGACTTTCTCCATTAATATATTAAATGTATATTTCACATATATATCATGGATTTAAAAAACTGCAGTTTTGTACTTGTCATTTAAAAAATCCACAAGCAAATTATTCAGATGGGAATATTACTAGCCTACCTGTGCTTCAGAACCAGTCAAATAGTGTTAAGGCTTAGTTCCATTTGCTCAGTAGTAGTTCCTGCCAACCATAGTGAGCATAATCAAATGTGCAGTAAGAAATTATCTCAATTATTTCCATGATGTCATTCTCCATTTATATACTGGTGATTTCTAAATCTTGACTGTCAACTGCTGGTTGTTGGTGTCAATTCAACAACAGGCATCCACAATTTGGGGTATGGTGACTGAGGAGAATTTATTCAGTCCAAACAGCCCATTCTGAAACAGAACACTGTGGAAGAGCACAGATATTAAACAGCACAGCTGGGAGGCAGCCCTTTGTGGGTCCCTTCTTCAGCTAGGCAGCTCAGCTCTGCCTGCTGAGACAGAACCGCTCTGCTCCACTCTGTCCCAAGAGACATCTTTGGTATTTCGTTTCAGCAGAGGCAACAGTCTGCCCTGGAAGACTGCTCTCCCATAGCAACAACATAAGGAACTGACTTATAAAGAGACAAATCCCCACTCTGGTCCATGATTGGTCTTTCCTCATGCAAATAAGCCCTTAAATCTTCAGTTTGATTAGTCCAAAAAGCACTATTGTGATTGGTCAGAATGGAATCATTCTGATTGGTTAGGGAAAATGCTAATAGTCAGCTGCTCACTTCTCATTGGGTGAGAAAAGTCTCAATCCTATTGGTTGAAATACAATTCCAGGAACTCCTTTTTAAGATTTGGCTCAAACACCAGAAACAGTGCAAGGCAGAGCAGTTCAGTGCAGTCTTCTCCGTGAACCAGGGTTTGCATGAGAGTACCCTGTTTAAAAATGGCTGTTAGGCTCTGTTTTTTGGTTTTGTTTTGTTTGAATTTTGAGCCCAATTAGCCACCAGGATCCCTTCTTGGTACCTAGTTTCTCTCTCAGAGTCAATACCACCTTGATCCTTGAGTTCTAGATCCATGCAACTTAATCTTTACTAGACAGCTCCACTTGGATGTCCCACAGCCACCCTGGATTCAACCTGCCAAAAGCTGAACCCAGCACCGTCCTCCTTGAATCTGTTCTTTGTGGAGTCACCATGTCCATAAATTGCATGCACCGTTATTCACTCATTGTCGCAACACTGGAACCTAATGTTATCCTGAATTCTTCCCTCTGTCCCATCTCCAATGAGTCACCAAGTCCTATAGATTCTCCCTGTGTAAACTCTCTTGAAACTGTCTACTTCTCTTCATTTGGCCATGCTGCAACCCTGATATAGTGCCTCCTAACTTGTCATCCTACTTCCCTTCCTGTCTTCCCTCTCTAATTCTTCAGAGAATCTAAATGAGACTTACAAAAAGCAAATCTGATTGTGTCCTCCCTTTTGACTCTCTCAAGACACATACCAGTATTTTAATTTGATTTATAATATTCATTGTCATCCTCTCTCATCAAGCCATACTCACTATTTTCAACTTTAAGCCATACTTCTTTAAGTTCTCTTAATACCCCACAAGTTTTTTATGGAGCCTCTGTATACCCCATTTCTTTGTCTTGGAACATACCACTGGTTATTACTGTGTTGTTCAGGTTTCTAGGTGATCTTTTTCTGAGTCATATTCCCTGACTTATCAAAACATGTGCTTCCCGTTTGTGTTAAATAACAACCACTATTTACTCACATTACATTGATAATGTACTGTTTCTCCCACAAGACTAGAAACAACTTGGAAGCAGGGACCATGTATATCTTGTTCACTCTTGAATTTCTAACATCTCACTGATGTTTTTAGCATAAAATTTGTTGACTGAATAAATTAATGCATTCTAGATGTTTAAAGCTTAATTTGACTTGAATGATAATGAGCTCATGCATCATTCCCATCTGAGCTTCTTAACATTGAATTGTTTTTTTAAAAATGGATAAGCCTAAACAAACTTCTACTCATTTATATATTTTTAAAATGATCTCACTCTAAGTTTTCATACCATATTTCATAGTGAAACTGGTATCTTGAAGAACTTAGTTACTGTTATTATTTGTGTCTCCCAAATTTATTTCATTTAAGAAAATTTGTAGATCAGTCTTAAAAACTAAGAATAATCTCAACCAAGTCTTTCTCAAGGAAACAAAAGGAGTAGTGATTTTAAGGCTGTAAAAGGAAAACATTTAAATATTTATGTCAGATAATATAGAGCAAACTATGTTCACTTTTTGGCTAAATAATATAGTATGCTACATGGTTCTTATATCCTAAGGGGGGAAAATTTCATTTTCAGTCAATTTGCAGAAAATATAATTAGATAAGTAAATATTTTAATTAAATTCAAGAAAACACTTATCCCCTGAGTGTCCTGGTGCCTGCTAACATGATTAATGTATAATACCTTCAGCTAGTTCTTCAAAAGATATTGAAACCATTTAATAAAACATTCTTTTATTGACCTTCAATAAATGTTAAGGACACAAAAATACATTATAATGTAAACCTTAGGGAACTTGGATAAAGAAATAGAATTCAAATGTGCAGTAGCACAACAAAAATAGAGTAATAATAATCCTAACTAACTCTTTGGAGGAAAAAAATTGATTAGCTCTCTATCATACCCAGTATAACATAAAATATTCTAGGTATACTAAAAAATTAAACTTTAAAAGAAAGAAGAAAGATATATGCTTTCAGTCTTTTTTAATGATTTGATTATATAAAATAACATGTATATTTACATTTTTACTCAGGACATAAAAAATAGTGAGTTAAGAATGAAAAGCCAACAACATCTTGAAAGAATAGTTACAACCTATGTTATGGACAAAAGATTAATATTGGAATATCAATATATAAAGAACTCTAGCACATCAATGGAGAAACTTTGAAAAGCCAGAAATGAAATCTAGGCAAAGCACAGGCAGAATTCTTCTTCTTGTCTTGAGTCTACTCTAATAAGGCTTGTGATCTCATATCAACACTGAAACAAAGTAATCATTCATGGCTTTAAATTCTACCATAGTCCAATGGGGCAAATAAAAGCAACTTTAGATATTTCAAAATTAGAGCATTTGATACCGAAAATTGGTTGCATAGTTCTGGAAGAACTAAAAAGCCAAAGAAGGGATTGTAAAACCACCCAGACATTTAAGCTCAGCCAGAAGTTATGACCACTCCTAGGACTAGCAGGACCCAGGCAGAGACATTATTAGCAGAACTCATAAGCCAGGGCCATCTGGGGAAGCAGGTACTACAAAAACACTGCCTGGCAGTAACTCAGACCACAGAGACAGAGACGACCATTCTTCCCCTCACACTGTACTTACTTCAAGTCCTCAGACATGTTACAGTCTCTCTTCTCCAGAATAGTTTCTCCTAAACCTATTCTATCCTCCTACTAATTGTGACTAACTCTTAATCAATCTTCAGGAGTTTGCTCAAAGTTCAATCTTTCTAGTACACCTTCCTTAATTCTCTAGCCCCTTCATCAGCAAACCACGGCTCGCCAGCCACATGCAGCTCTTTGGCCCCTTGAGTGTTTAGCAAAGGCCAGCTTAGGAGTACCCTAATTAAGTTAATAACAATGTACCTACCTATATCGTTTAAGTTTATTTATTTATTTATTTATTTATTTATTTTTTACAGAGACAGAGAGAGTCAGAGAGAGGGATAGATAGGGACAGACAGACAGGAACAGAGAGAGATGAAAAGCATCAATCATCAGTTTTTCATTGCAACACCTTAGTTGTTCATTGATTGCTTTCTCATATGTGCCTTGACCACGGGCCTTCAGCAGACCGAGTAACCCCTTGCTCGAGTCAGCAACCTTGGGTCCAAGCTGGTGAGCTTTGCTCAAACCAGATGAGCCCACGCTCAAGCTGGTGACCTCGGGGTCTCAAACCTGGGTCCTCCGCATCCCAGTCCAATGCTCTATCCACTGCACCACTGCCTGGTCAGGCAATATATCATTTAAGTTTAAAAAATTTGGCTCTTAAAAGAAATTTCAATCATTGTACTGTTGATATTTGGCTCTGTTGACTAATGAGTTTGCCAACCACTGCTCTAGCCTCAATAAATTCTCTCTATAAATACTCGTGTTTACTATAGAATTGTCTCCTTCCTGGGTAGACTAAGCTCTATAAGAACACAATGTTAGTGACTTTTGTCTTGCTCCCTGCTGTATGCTTAATGCCTAAAACCTGGCACAGAGCATGAGGTGGTTGATTGAATGATTTCCCAATAATAGTGATAACCAATAATAGTGATAGAATCAATCGGAGTCTGAAAGACCAGTGTAACAGGTTTTAATAAAAGAAAACCTGCCAGTCTGTCTCATAAGGGAGAGCAGCCCTGGCTACAGACTTAGGCCACATTTTAAGGGTTTGGTTAAGAAAGTAGGAAGGATGGTGGGGCATTTACTGATTGGCTGCCACTATCGCTGGGCGTAGGGGTGCTTTCCCTTAATTATGGATGTTCATGCATTTCAACCATCAGCAGTTTCAACCGTCCATGACTTCTCGGAATTGTGACATCGGACATTCCTTTGTGGTTGGTCACCTGATGCAAGCCCTGAAACGAAACTCATGCCGGCAGGTTAAAGAAATGACACCTAAGAAATAGAGATTTAATACATCCTCAATTTTCTTTTGAAAACCCACCCTTCTCCTCAGTCTATAGCAGGGGTCCCCAAACTATGGCCCGCAGGCTGCCTGCGGCCCTCTGAGGCCATTTATCCGGCCCCCACTTCACTTCTGGAAGGGGCATCTCTTTCATTGGTGGTCAGTGAGAGGAGCACATTGACCATCTCATTAGCCAAAAGCAGGCCCACAGTTCCCATTGAAATACTGGTCAGTTTGTTGATTTAAATATACTTGTTCTTGATTTTAAATATTGTATTTGTTCCTGTTTTGTTTTTTACTTTAAAATAAGATATGTGCAGTGTGCATAGAGATTTGTTCAGAGTGTTTTTTTTGTTTTTTTTTTAATATACAATTTATTTTTATTTATTTATTTTTTTTATATTTTATTTATTCATTTTTAGAGAGGAGAGAGAGAGAGAGACAGAGAGAAAGAAGGGGGGAGGAGCTGGAAGCATCAACTCCCATATGTGCCTTGACCAGGTAAGCCCAGGGTTTTGAACCGGCGACCTCAGCATTTCCAGGTCGACGTTTTATCCACTGCGCCACCACAGGTCAGGCCAGAGTTTTTTTTATAGTCCGGCCCTCCAACAGTCTGAGGGACAGTGAACTGGCCCCCTGTGTAAAAAGTTTGGGGACCCCTGGTCTCTAGGAATCAGGTAGAATTAACTTCACCTCCTACTCTCCTCCATTGAAAAAGTGGGTATATTTTTTAGATGTCACCAATTCATTCCATGACCCTGACACTAATGTAGACATGGTCAAATAACCACATTGGCCAAAAGGTCTCAAGCTCATGCTTTTTCTGTTACTTGTTAAAAGTCATTCTTCTTCTGCTAAGATTGCTGGGCTGAACAGTGTAAGCTGGAGCTATTGGTAATCATTTTGCTACTAAGAGGGCAGAATATATGTACCACAAAGGAAATAGAGCTTTGATCTGGAGTTTTAAAGGTGAATAACTGAGTTCATGTGGTAACATCCTCTGAAGCTCTGAATCCATTCATGCCTAAAGACAAATATATACCTGAATTTCTAGCTCCATGATCCAACAACTTCTGGTCTGGCTTAAGCCTGTTCAATTGCTGTCACTTGGAACTTTCACTGATTCCTTAACCAACCACTAGTGTCTCTGACCCTCTTCTCATGTATCCTGATCTCAGGCCTCCACTACTTAGACTAGACCTCTTTCATTTTCTCTGTAACTTAAATACAATGGTCAAGGAATTATTTTTTCAGTATTCATTGGCATCTATAAGTATAATAATAAACTCTGGTAATGCACAGGGACCAAGATATATACAGATTCTAGATGTTCCGGTCTAGGACTGAGGTTCTTCAACTTGCAGGGCAAGAGCAGCACCTGGAGAACCAGCCAAAAATATTATTTTCTCTTCCCCACTTCAAGAGATTCCAGTGTAGCACTTCCAAAGGCAGCATTTGAGGATTTGAATCTTTTTTTTTAAAATAAAAATCGCAATTGAACTTAATCCAGGTCATCTTCAGACTATACATAATAAAACACCATAAGGAAAAAACTAAAGTATTGATTATGGAAGAAATGCGAGTATTATTAGGAGCCTCTTATAGGAGGAGAGCTTATGGTAGTCTGGATAATTACAGATGCCTCCCTGAGACCTGAAGAAAGCAAAAAGAGGGTAGAGTGAATGGGACAGAGAGTCTGCACCTGTGAAGCCACCAAATGAGAGTGATGAGGACATATCTGGGTTGCTGATGGCTGGCCAGATAGCTGGAGGATGGCCGGGCGTGGTGGCGCGCGCCTGTAGTCCCAGCTACTCGGGAGGCTGAGGCGGGAGGATCGCTTGAGCCCAGGAGTTCTGGGCTGTAGTGTGCTATGCCAATCGGGTGTCTCACTAAGTTCGGCATCAATATGGTGACCTCCCGGGAGCGGGAGCGGGGGACCACCAGGTTGCCTAAGGAGGGGTGAACCGGCCCAGGTCGGAAACGGAGCAGGTCAAAACTCCCGTGCTGATCAGATAGCTGGAGGATGGAGAGGAGGGCAGAGTAGCTGGTCACTGGACCCACGAAGTGGGCAGGGTCCACACCCTGGAGGGGTTTGGACTTTACCCTGAGTAAGAAAAACCAGTGAAGGGTGTTAAGCAGAGAATGATTTTTGTGTTTTATAAATTGTTCTGAAATAATATTGAGTACTTTCATTTTGGTTTTTCACACTATCCTCGAGCCCTTATGCTACTTGGAGCTGTTTCCTGCCTAGTCTTTTCACTTTTTGTTACACTTTTGCTTCATTCATTCATTTATTTCACCAGCATGCTCTGAGTCCCTTCCCTGTACCAGTGCTGGGTCTACACATTAGGGAAAGAATGGTGAAAGAGCAAAAACAATCTTTTAATCACTCACAAAGCTTATATGTCCTTGGAAAGGGGTGGGCTGGATACAGGCAAATAAACACACACAAACAAAAACACACTAATCAAGAAGTGATTTCAAAAATGAGATAAGTGTTATAAAAAAAATAAAATGGCCCTGGTCAGTTGGCTCAGTGGATAGAGCATCAGCCTGGCATGCAGACATCCTGGCTTTGATTTTCTGGTCAGGGCACACATGAGAAGCGACCATCTGCTTCTCGTCACCCTCCTTCTCCCCCCTACCTCTCCCCTTTCTCTATCTCTTTTCCTCCCACAGCCAATGGCTCGATTGGTTTGGACATAGGCCCTGGGCACTGAGGATAGCTCAGCTGATTCGAGCATTAGTCCCAGACTGGGGTGGGGGGGGGGTGCTGGGTGGATTTCATTTGGAGCACATGTAGGAGTCTTTCTATCAATATTTAAAAAGGAGAGGAGAGGAGAGAAGAGGGAGGGGAGGGAAGGGGGGAGGGAAGGGGAGGGGAGGGGAGATAAAGAAATAATAAAAGAGTTTTGGAGATGTGTCATCTACTTAATTATGATGATCAGGGAAGACCTCTCTGAAGAACTTACAATGTAGCTGAAATCTCAAAAATGAAAAGTAAAGATCTGGATAAAGAGCCTTTAAACAGAGAGAAGAGGAAGTGCTAACATTTAAAGAATACCAGGTGAAGGAAAATGAAGGGCTAGAGGGTGAAAGAATCTTAGATTAAAGAGGCTTCACTAGATGACAATAAAATTATACATTTGAAAATTTTCAAGGCTATGATAATGGAATATGACAATAAAAATTTTTTAAAACTCTAAGAAGAAATTTAGTCCCTGGCCAGTGGTTCAGTGGTAGAGTGTTGTTGGCCTGATATATGGATGTCCTGGATTCAATTCCTGGTCAGGGCACATAGGAGAAGCAACTATTTGCTTCTATCCCTCTTCCCCTTGTCTCCCTCTTCCCCTTCCACAGCCAGTGGCTAGATTGGTTTGAGCGTGGCCCCAGGCACTGAGGATAGCTCAGTTGGTCCAAGCATTAGCCTCTGGTGCTAAAAATAGTTCAGTTGATTCAGCATTGGCCCCAGCTGGGGTTGCCAGTTGGATCCTGGTCCAAGCACATCCAGGAGTCTGTCTCACTATCTCCCCTCCTCTCACTTAAAAAATAAATTAAAAAGAAATAAAAAAGAAATTAAGAAAGAAAATATTTAAAATCTAAAAAGGAAAAGAAATTATAACAAATTAGTAGTCTTTACAGTGAATTTATATGGTAGCAATAACTGAGCATCGTTGCTGATTTAAATAAAAATGTCAATATCAGGACCGTTGTGTGTGCAGGTTCCTGTGCAAGTGACTCATTTACAAGATGTTTCTCTGGAAACCCCCCAGGGGAAAGAGGAAAGCAGGCTAGGAGGGATATGGTTTCTGGCCAAGTCCCCACTGAGCATGGCTTAAATCTGATCAAGGGAAGAAGGCTGGGCTTTCACACTCCCTCTTTATGGCCACTGGAGCAGGGAGGACATTAACTCCAAGCATATCTCGACTCCCTGGGTGACAAGGAGGCTAAGCAGCTCCCATGGCCCCAGCCCAGTGGAGGATGGGCAGTGTGAATGGCAGAACAAAAGGTGCACAGAAGCCTCTGGGAGTGGCAGTAAATGGGGAGCTGGGGAAAAGGGAAAACAAGTAAGTGGAATCTGATTCTGTCTCCATAACAACATAGCATTTGTGAAGTACCTAAAAATTGCCATAGTTAGGGCTGGCTTCTGTATGCAACTATTTAGTCCTGAAAATAACTCAACCCTTTTTCCCCCTAACTCTTCAATTTCGTGTCAAACAAGTATGCTTAGCTGTCTCATTTGGAACTGTGCACATAACCCGCCATGTGTTCTTGAGAGTACAAGCAACATTTTCAGAAGCAGTCTAAATTCATTCAAATTTGAGTTTTCTAAATTGTATATGCAATCAAGCTGAGTTTAAAAAAAATTAAAGTCGACTTTTAATATCCTAGCACTGGTTTCACTGAGTTGCTCTTGACAAATTCTAAGGATCATCAAAATTAGAATTTAAGAGCTTATACTGTTTGGGGCCACAACAGTGTTACTGATACACATGCATTGCATTTGAATGGGTCCTCCCTTAAGGAGATTGCACTTACTTAGCAGTTTTTTTTATTTTTAAAAAAGTGTCCGTCACTCATAGCAATGCTTTAATGGAATCCCTTAATGTAGGTGATCAGTTCCACAGTCTGGAACATTCTCCCACAGCTACCTAATCTGGCATAATCAATGATTTTTTTTTTAAGCAGTCAATCATCCTGACTCCATTTTTTCAATGTTTTGATACTACCTATTTTTTAAATGTGGGGACAAGAAGGGGATCATGAAGACTTTTTTCCATTCTTACCTAACCTTTGTAATTATAGCTTCAGTAAAAGTTGGGAAAGTGGGAAGGCAACGTCTATTACCTCACACGGCCTCAACACACCATATGGAGCCTGTGAGTGACACGGGGGACCTTTCCACTCAGGAAATAACTAACTGTTGGCAATGAGGAAATGGTGGAACAGCACAGGAAGAGGGCAAACTAAATCACAGACTAAAAATAAAACTCCTATGCTCAACTGGCCAACCATTTGGATTGCTCCAATCTGCTTTGAAATTGTGGGGATAAGTGATTATAGCTTCAAGGTAAAGTTTGGCTAAAGCCATGTTAAATATGTTCTGATACTAGCCTGGACCTATTCAAGGTTACATAATTGGACTCATAAAAACTACTTTCAGGGCTCAGAAACCTCCATTTAATTCCAAACACAATATTCATTCAGGTTACCTTCACTAAATATACTATTTTTAGTAACAACTGTTAGTAATACTTTAGTGAGAGCAAAAAGGTATCCAGTACTAATAATAAATTAAATATGTTCAAATAAATAGTAACATTTTTTTATTTCATCTTTATCTCATAACACCTTATTTAAATTTATATTTTGGTGTGGGGTTTTTTTTTGTTTTTTGTTTTTTTATTTTAATTTATATTTTGAATATATTTTTCAAGCAACCTAACTATCAGTACAATCTGAGGTGTATATTAGTTATAAATTTTGCTCAGCCCTAAAGGTATTCCAGCCCCAGGTGAACTGATTGAGGTAATGAGCTGCTTCGACCCATACCCAACTCCTCCATAGTGGTGAACAGACCTCAAAAGGCCCTCTGGCTTCAGCAATCCTCCCACCAGTAGAGCAAATCTTATACCCCAAGAGGACAACCTGCTCACACACAGCCCTGTGGAAGTTATATCAGAACTTCTCTCTCAAACTTTCCAGACTGAACGCCAACAATATACATTCATTCTTAGATGGTGACCTCTTTCTCTAACTCCACTATAAAAGAAGGCCATGAAGAGAAACTGCCTCCTGTATAAACCTCCCCACGCACCGCCCTTGCCACTCCCCCTCTGTTATCACATCAAAAGGAATGTTCTGTCTGATGGAAGGCAGTTTCTTCCACCTGAGATCTGCAAAGCATCACTCACCTTTTGCTTCCCCATTTCCCCCTTGTCTGCACCCAATGTTATCAATTTCTCCATCTCTGTTGGACCACTACTATTGGATACAAACATATTTTAATATTTCTCACTTAAAAAAAAAAAAAAGAAGCAAAACCAAAAATCCTTCCACCCTCACATTTCCTACCAGTGGCATCTCAATTTTCTTGACCACATCATAATAAACTTAACAGTTGTCCTGACTACCTTCCCTCACTTCTGCACCTCTCCCATTGGTCCTTTACCCTCCTTCACTCTTACTTCTGGTGTCCAGTGACCTCATGTTTCCAAATCCAACAGACACTATTTGTTCTCATCTTCTTTGCTTCTTCAACAGTACATAAACCAGTCTGCCATGCCTGTTTCTTGAAACAGTCTTCTGTTTATTGCTTCGTCAGTAGATATCTATCAAATTTCTTTCACTCAGAAGCACTTTCCTGCCTAGTAACAATATCCTGATTTTGTACCTCCCCCACTTTTTGTTTGGTCCTTCCATTTCAGACAAGATGATCTCTTACTCCAGCCCTGGACAGTCAAACAATGATAGCACATAGTGTTTACTCTATGCAAGGCATTGTTCTAAACAGTAGAAATATTAACTGACCTAGTATTAGTTTTAATATTAGTAAACTATTTTAGTCACATTTTAGTGATAACAAAATTGAACCACAGAATAGTTGATTAGTCCAAGTTCACACGGCTAATAAATAATGGGGCTGACTTAAAAACCATGCCCTTCAGAACAGATTGATGTTTCTGTCTCTCTCTCTCTCTCTCTCTCTCTTTCTCTCCCTCCCTCCCTTCCTCTCTCACTCAAATCAATAAATAATTTAAAAAAAAAAGAAAGAAAAGAACTGTCCTTCATCACTGTATTACTCTGTTCCTCACACTCCCTGGCCACAGTCATTGATTCAGGGGTGGGTGCTGGGAAAGGGACAGTTTCTCACCATTGGAATGTGTAGGTCAGAAAAACATATTGTGGCTATGCATAAAGAGCCTACCTAAGAATGTAGTGGAGGGGGGAGAAAAACAGAGCCAATAAATAACATCATTTGAGCACTTAGTTTTAGCCATGCCTGAAGCTGGATAATCTTAGATTTTTTAAATTGCCCAGTTCAGTACATTCTTTTTTTTTTTTTTTTGCTTAAGCCAGTTAAAAATTTTTTTAGTCATCACTTGCCTCCAAAATGTGTTTTTGAATACAATGATCATGACAGTACACTCCCCCCCCCTTTTTTTCTTTCTTATCAGACTCTTCTTTCTTAGTCTCTGTTGCCAATTCCTCCTTCTCCAACTGACTATTAAATACTTACATTCCTTGAATATTAGTACAAAAACCTCTCCCCTTTTCTTTTTCTACCCTCTTCCTAAGTAAATGAATCTATCCCTATAATTCTAATGGTCAACTCTACGTTGGTGACTCCCAAATGTACATGTTAAGTGCTTTCTTGAATTCTAGATTCATCCACTAAATGTCTACTTAATACTTCCAGCTGAATTTTTAATTAACATTACAAAGAAACCTCATTTTTTCCCAAACTCTTCCTACCTCTGTCTTCAACTATCTCAGGAAATGACAATACCATCTGCCTGGCTGCTAGAATGAAAGTCTATGCCATCCCTCTCTTCCACTTCTTGCACCGTTTTCTTAAATCATGTCCCTCAGGTTCTATTTCTAGATTATATATACAGTTTTTGCAAATATTAAACCCATTCATTTCTTTCCATCCCCATTACCACCATCCTTGTTTACTCTTGTCCTTTTCTGATTCATGCAGCTCATAGAAGCCAAGATGATTTTTAATGTTACTTTCTTGCCTAAAATGTTTTAATTGCTTCCCTTTGCTCCTGAAATAACAGTTAAAGCCTGTTCCTCTGCTCTTTAAGGACCAGCCTGATCTAGATCCTTCCACCTCTTTCATCACAGAACTTTCCCCAAACCCTCGATATATTACTACACTGGCCTATATCTCAGTCTCAAACACATTAATCCTCTTTTACCTCTTTCCACTTGCAGTTTCCTCTGCTGGCTCTTCACATGGTGGCTTTATTCTCACCCTTCAGATACTGACTAAATGTTGTCATCTAGAAGCTGTGACTGACTTTATTGTCCCTGCCCACACTCCCTCACCCTGACCAGGCAGCCCTGAACTCCAGTTGCTTGTACCTGCAATTCTTTAGCTGAGGGATTTTCTCTGGCCAGATGGGCAGTGGGCAGAAAGTGCCAGGATACCCTCTTTAATACCCTCCACCCCCCAGCAACTCTCAACCAATAACTGACAGTTGTTGTTTTATAAACACCACAGCTCCCTCTTCCCTCAGGTGTAATAACTCAGAAGACAGGTTCAACACCATTTCCAGGAGTTCTCCAGGGGCATCCAACTGCAATTGCTCAAGTGACAACATGATTGATAAAGCACCCTTGACTCATCCCCCTTTTTGTCTCACCCACAATCCTTCCATGATTCCTCAAATTACCTCCCAAATAAACTACTTGTACTCAAATTTTTATCTCAGAATCTGTCACCAGAAAACCCAAGCTAACAGAGAGGCCTTTCATCACCACTCTCTACAGAGGATGCCCTTCATTTTTCAGATTCATCACCTACCTATTTCCTTTAAAAAAAACTAATCATAATCCCTGAAAGTCTTGTTTATTTATTGTTTACTTGTTTTCTATAGGTTTCTCTGTAACTTTGTCTATCTTCTCAAATGTTGCATTTCCTTACCTCATCTGGTGCCTGGCAAGCAACAGACACCCAGTAAATATCTGTTAAAATGAATAAACAAATGAGTGAACAAGGATTACTACTTCTTCACGTCATACCAGATTATGCAGTACCTATATTTTTATTGAGACAGGGTAGGCTGTCTCAATGAGTATTTTTATGTGACTTCCAGCCATACAAAGTCATTGAAACCCTGAACTATTCTGAAATGTTCGATGGTATTAAGGGAACAAATGACAAAGAGGGACTGCCATCCAGGTTTTGTAAGTCCAAGTCCAGTGGGATTTCTCCTGCAGCCCACTGTTGCTAACTTTGTCCAGGATAGGTCCAAGTTTTTTTTTTTCGGGTATTGAGATGGATCTGGATCAAGACTTTCACAGCTCTTGCTTGCCTGACTTTCCTTGTGTCAAAAGTTATGCAATTGTCAAATGGTTGCTCAAGGTCAAGGGTGCAGCTGTGTCCAAGAAAACAAAGCATTCATTATGTAAGACTAACTGGCCTGAGTGACAATGGAACCCTTGGTCATGGCCTTGTTACATATCCTCCAAATAGGCTGCAACCAGAATCTATCGTCCCAGTCTTTTTATTTTTCCCCCCATTTTATTAAAACTCACTTCATGTTTCTAGCATAAATAAAAATCATAGAATACTTTGTCGCTCTTATAGTTGTGAAGCTGATTTCCTTTCACAGTCAAATTCATATAACCATTGTCTCCAGTACTCACAATCTACCACAATCTATCCATTGTTCTCATCTCTACTGACATGGTTCTTCCCTAAATCACCCATTGGTCTCCAGATTAAAGTAGCTTTCCATAATAAATTGCCTGGCTATCCTTGTTTCCTAAAATTTTTCTTTTTCTATTATACTGCTGAGGTGAACACACAGTAGGTGCTCAGTAAGAACCTGCAGTCTGGCTATAATAATGATCTCATCTCTGAAGCTACTTCTCTGTCCCTTTCCTGTGTTCCCATCCTCATGGAAACATTTCCCAAGGTTGTGCCCTTGTTCAGAACCTTTAAAGCTCAAGGTGTTACCAAGGAACCACCGTAGGCAGTTTGGTTATAACATTTGCTATATAAACAGACATTACAGGAGACATGAATAAAATGGCTAATGAGCTAATGGAGAGACTGAAATACTCAGCCATCAATATGTTCTTGATGGCACAGACATAAAGGGCCTCTATGTATATAGCATTCTACAGAATGCTACAGGGGTTGAAAAATATACATAAACTTATCTTTCACAACCCACACATGCACACACTCACACCAACATCTATGCGGCAAAGCTTTATCGTGTTGTCTTTTTAACTTTTTAAAAAATTTTTCATCAAACTCTATCAATGTGGAAAGGAATGTGTAACAGAGAATCTAAATCATATAGGTGGGGAAAATGAATATCTATATTCTTTTGTTAAGAAGACAATTTATATCAATTTCCTTTTAATCATTAGCATAATATGTGATAGACAAGGCTTTTTCTAAATCTCCCAGTGTTTTGCAACTCTGGATAAAATGGTTATCTCATTTAGTTAAGATATATTAAGGTACTTTTGCCCAGTAAACATCTAGGGAAGGTTAGGAACACCAATTCCAATGTAAGACAAATTTGGTTTCTGTCCCAAATCGCCACATTCTACATAGCTAACATTGAACAAGCCAGTGAATTTCACAAAGTTTCACTATACATATGAAAAGAGGTGTCTGTGGAATTTGGGATCCTAGGTCATTTTTTACAGCTTTATATTTCACATAACATGATATTCACCCACTTCAAGTGGACAATTGAGTAGTTTTTACTATATTAACAAAGGTATGCAACCATAACCACAATCTAATTTTAGAACATTTTTGACAGTCCAAAAAGAAACCTCATACACATTAGCAGTCATACCCTATTCCTGCTCCCCAACTCTGCTCCAGTCGTAGGAAACCATGAATCTACTGTCTGTCTCCATGTATTTGCCTATTCTAGATATTTACATTCATGGAAACATATAAAAAGTGATCTTTCATGGCTACCTTTTTTTCACTTAGCAAATGTTTTCAAGGTTCATCAATGTTGTGACATGTCTCAAGATTTTATTCTTTTTTATTGCTGAAATAATCTTCATGGTATGACTACACAACATTCAGTGCATGAATGTTTAGGTATTTCTGCTTTTTGCTTATGAACATTCATGTACAAGTTTTTGTGGACATATATTTTCATTCCTCTTGAACATATACCTAGGAGTGGAATTGCTGAATCACTAAAAATTTTATGTTTATCATTTTAAAGAACTGTCAAACTGTTTCCCAAAGTGACTCCACCATTTTCCATTCCTACCAGCAATATATGAAGATTCCCACTTTTCCACATTTTTGCCAACACAATATTTTCTATCATTTTTATTTTAACAGTCATCATGGGTGTGATTTGATTTGTAGTTCCTTAACGACTAAGGGTGTGTCTTTTGCCAATTTGCATATCTTCTTTGGAAAAATGTTTATTCAAACCCTTTGCTTATTTTTAAATATGGTGATGTGTATTTTTATTGTTAAGTTAAAGACTATACTTTCAGGGATCATTTCTATAGTTCATTGAATTATAAGTTTTTTATATATTCTGGGTACAAATTTCTTATCAGATATACAATTCAAAAATATTTTCTCCTATTTTCTGCATTATATTTTCACTATTTTATGGTGTCTGAAACCTCAAATTTTCAATTCTGATGACGTCTTATTTATCATTCTTTTGTCATTTATGCTTATGCATATTTACAAAATGATTGTCTACTTGAAGATCACAAATATTTACAACAGTGTTTTACTAGTAATTTTACAGTTTTAGCTCTCATGTTTAGGTGTATAATACATTTTCAAAAATATTTGTGTTCACGGTGTGATGTAGGAACCAAATTCATGTGGATATTCAGTTGCCCAAGCACCATTCATTGAAAAGAGTAGTCCTCCATTCAATTTCTATGAACCCTTATAAAAAATCCACTGACCTTGAATGTCAGGGTTTATTGCTGGACTTCCAATGTTATTCCACTGATGAAGATGTCTGTCTTTATGCGAACACCATCCTGTCTTGTTTACTATAGTTTTCTAGAAGGCTTTGAAGTTGCAAAGTGTGAGTTCTCTAACTTTGTTATCCTTTTACAAGATTGCTTTGAGATTCTGGGTCCCTTGCATTTCCATATGAATTTTAGGATCAATTTGTTAATTTCTGCAAAACAACAACCAATAATAATAATAATAATAATAATAACCCTGAGATTTTGATGGAGCTTTGTTAAATCTGTAAATCATTTTGGTGAAGTGTTGACATCATAACAATATTAAGTCTTCAAATTTATGAACACAGACGTCTTTCCATTTATTTAGATCTTCCTTAATTATTTCCAATAATGTTTGTAGTTTTCAGTGGACAAGTCTTACAATTCTTTTTATTATTTATTTATTTAGATAATTAAACTTCATGGGGTGACATTAATGAATAAGAACAATTATTTTGTTATATGTATTCCTACTTTTCCTTTTTTGATGCTATTGCAAATAAAACTGTTTTTAAATTTCATTTTTAAATTACTCCTTGTCAGGCTATATATAGAATCACAATTGATTTTTGTTTATTGATCCTGTATCCTGATACACTGCTGAACTTTTAATTAGTTCAAATATTTTAGAAATATTTTATGAATTCTTATATTTGAATTTATATACAAAATCATTTGCAAATAGAGATTATTGTGTTTTTTCTTTTCCAAATTGGATGCCTTTTATTTCTTTTTCTTCCTTAATTGCTCTGGCTAGAACTTTCAGTATAAGGTTTAACAAAATTTGGAATAGTATCTTTGTCTTGTTCTTGATCTTTTGTAAATGCTTCTTATGAGGTTAAATAAATTTTCCTTCCTTCCTAGTTTGTTGGCTGCGGTTATCATTAAAGAGTTTTAGATTTTATGAAATGTTTTTTCTGTATCTGTTAAGATGAGATGTTTTTGTCCTTTATTCTATTAATTTAGTTTATTACCTTGATTGATTTTCAAATGCTAAACCACTGCTACATTTCTAGGATAAATACCACTTGTCTAAAGGTATATAGTCCTTTTTATATTGATGGATTTAGTTTGCAGGTGTTTTTGTTACAAATTGTTTTTGTAACATTTATAATGGGTATTGGTATATAGTTTTATCATGATTTCTTTATCTGGTTTTGGTAAAAAGAGTAATACTGGTCTAATAGAATGAGTTGGAGAATGCTACCTCCTCTTAATACTTTTTAAAAGAGTTTGTAAAGCATTGGTATTCAATCTTCTTCAAATGTACTGCCTAAGCATACATTTATTTGCTTTACATATATTAATAATTTTATGCACATTATCATATGTACTCACCTTATGGGGTAGGTAAAGCAAAACATGGAGTAAGTAATATCTCCATATTCTATATAAATATGAGTCCCAGGGAGATCAGCAAACTTATTTAAGGACATGTAGCTCGTGGGTGGCAGAACCATAGTCTCGACTCATAGAATCCAGCTCCAAAGTCCACACACTTGTACCCTTTGCTCTTTGGTCTCCCTGATGCCCTACTTACTCTGTCATTACTTTTTCAGGTGGCCTTGAACAAATCATCTCATCTTTTTTGTCCTCAATTTCTTACCTATAAAAGAAGGAGACCTTAGAATTACCAAGGCCCACACTCCTGCTTTGCCATCTTTGGTTCAATGAAGGAAACTCCAATAGTATCCTCTCTATAAAGCTCTGTCTATTCAAACTGCCACACACTAATTTGTTTGAATGACAATAATAATAATCTCTTGACTTCATATTCATCGCTTCACTTCATCTTTCTAGCATTTCTAGGTAATAACTAAATATCTAGGAGTGCAGCCTCAAACACAGGTACAAAAATAACAACTCAGACAACCCTGCATTATGACTCTTAAAACTTCAACATTTTAGTATTTCCTTGACCTTGAGATATTTGAATTCAGCACACAATCTTATCTGGTCTTGCAAACCTAACAGCAGAACCAGAATAAAAATTTTAAAAGTGTAGGATATCAGCCTTACCAGGTGGTAGCGCAGTGGATAGAGAGGCAGACTGGGCTACAAAAGACCCTGATTCGAGGCCCCAAGGTCACCGGCTTGAGCATGGCTCACCTGCTTGAGTGTGGGGTCATGGTTTGAGCATGGAATCATAGACGTGACCCAACGGTCACTGGCTTGAGCCAAAAGGTCACTGGCTTGAAGCCCAAGGTTGCTGGCTTGAACTCAAGATCACTGGTTTGAGCAAGGGGTCACTCGATCTGCTGTAGCCCCTCCCCTCCCATTCAAGGAACATATGAAAAAGCAATCGATGAACAACTAAGGTGCCACAACAAAGACTTGATGTTCTCATCTCTCTCCCTTTCTATCTGTCCCTGTCTGTCCCTCCCTGTCTCTCTTGTTGTCTCTGTCACACATACACACTCAAAAGTGTAGGATACCATTATCTGCTAACTCTTAAAAAGGAAGTTCTTCCCTATCACCTTCTGTAGGACAAATTTTCAGAATAGTTACATTCTCTCTGTCCACCGCTGTCCATCTCGCTCTCTCCTCTTTGGTTTCCCAAGTTTCTCTTTCCTTAATAAGTAAGCTGGTTTCTATTATCCTTTGAAACATGCATGCCATGATGCTAGTCTGAACTTGACATGAAAAGCCATGTTTGTGAGCTGTCCACAAAGGACTGGTGGAGGTCTTGCCAAGATATAATAAAAGTCCAGCACCTGCAAGTTTGATTTGTGTATGAGGTATCTAGAATACAGGTATGACATAAAAATTCCTCAATTGTGGCAATGCAGGCTTATTTTTCTAGAAAACATTATCTGATCTCATCAAATTATCACTTGACAATAGGTTTACATCAACTACAGGGAAATAGAGAGCAGCATAACTCTGATGCCACCTTCAAAGTCTGCATTTAGCCTAGACATGACATGCAGCATGTAACATCTGTATAGCTCAATGTCATTGGCAGATCCATTAACAGCATTTTTGCATTTGGTCAGTATCCACACCCATCTCAGCAGTGTCCAGCATGGATATCCACAACAAGCTGATATGCAACAAAGCCAATAAACAGAGTTGGTGGAGGTTTCAGAATAACAAGTAAAATGCTGTGTGTTCATGTGGGACAAGGAGCTATAGTTGGCCACAGTGATCCAGATCATATCTTGACCAGCTATGCCTGTGTATTATTTTTAGCATTGAAAGCCAGAAGCCTTAATAATCTACATGAGAAAATAGTACTGGGTTTATATAACATGATAAGCAACCCGAGTTTGATTTTGTTGACGACTCTTAGTGATTCATCACTGCCAGAGGATGCAGTGCAGATCCAAAAGTCACTTTAATCTGCTTTGAATTATGTCATTTAGAAAAAAGATGGTTACACAGTGAGACACTGACTATCCTGAGTCCATAACCCAGGTCCTCTGACTTCCCACTTTGATGATCTTGTATTTTTATCAGATTATTCTCAATATGTAGTAAGCAAATTCCAGCATTTGACACAATGAGAAACAAAAAAGATATGATTTTAAAAAAAAGAAAAAAGATAATCTAGGCCCAAGATTCTCAGAAAAGTTAGATCTTCAAGATAATACTAGAGGAGACATAGACAAGATGGCAATGGAGTAGGCAGACATACCAACTACCACTTCCCAGAACCAAAGTGGATTACAAACTAATTTTAAGAACCATCATCTGAAAAAACCAACTTTGGACTAAACTAAGAGGATTCTTCAACCAAGGAACACTGAAGAAGCCACATTGAGACTGGTAGGAAAAGTAGAAATGCAGAGAGCGCTGCCCAGCTGCCCAGAGTGAACGGCAGACCAGAGAGACTCGTGTGGCGGGAAGTGAGTTTAGCAGAGAGGGGAGGGTCCTGAGTCCCAGAAACAAAGCCCCAGCCTGCAGCATCAGAGCCTAGAAGAGGCATATGAACAGGATTTAGCTGAAAACAAGATAGGATACTGTTTGTGAAAAAGAGACTGATTTTGCAGACCCAGGATTCTTCTTAAAGGGACTGCAGAGAAAACCTCTCTCACACCACTCACCCGGGGATCCGGGGGATGGGGAGAAAGGAGAGGACTGAAGTAGCAGGAAGAGAGTGTAATCTAGGAGGCATAGGAAGACACTCTTTAAGGGACAGCCACCCTAACCCCTGGGCCAAGTCACTCCCCAAATCTGAAGTGAATATTTCCCCTGGAAACAGCAATACCAGCAAAGGGAAGCAGGACACCAGCCACATAAGCTCTCCTGCAGCACTCAGAGTAGAGTCGCTTACAAGGAGGGAGCTTTTGGGACTACAGTAGTGAGTATTAGGGTCTGAGCTGCAGCGCCCCCATCCACACAGCTGAGGGCTCACCCGAGGGCTGACGGCAGCGGGATGCAGAAGCATGGGTCTGTTGGCAAGGACAGAAGCTGGCTGGCCACCAGTGAGGCCCAGGTGTGAGCTCAGTCTTGCCCAGCTGGGAAAGAGGAAACATGCAAAAGTGGTCAAGCCCAGCTGCAGGCCACCTGCAATCAGCCTGCAGGGGAAGAGCAGGAGCCCCAGAAGGGGCAGAGACCTGCCCTTGAGCAAGGGCACAGGAGCACAGCCTTGCACTGCCCTCAGAAACGAGGCTTGTAGCCTGATTTAGGAGCCGGCTCTTCCTGCAGGAGTATAGCAAAAGCCCAGAAAGGTGGAGTCCCGCTACTGAGCATGGGCACGCAGTCCTGTCCAGCCTGTGGAGCCAAGGCTTGCAGCCATTGGGTGAGCGGGCTCCTCCTGCAAGGGTGGGGCAAAATCCTGGAATCAGGAGGAGACAGCAGGTGAGCAAAGGTGCTCACAACTGCCCTCAGGGCAGAACATAATGCCACCTGTGGGAGCAGGGTGAAGGCCAAGACCACCGAGGCTTGTACAACCGAGCAAGAAATCACAGCCACTCCCATGAAGGAGAGAAACAGCCCCAGTGGACAGGCACCGGCAACACCCATACCTGAACACCCTAGGCAGCAACAGTGCAGGGGGTGGTGGGCCTGCAGACAGACCACACCCAGTGGACTTCAGGGGCCAAAACCTTTTTTACACAGACAAAATGAGAAATCAGAGAAATGCAACACAAATGAATCAAGAGAATTCCCAGAAAAGGACCTGAAAGAGTCAGATATAACCAAATTACCAGATGAAGAGTTTAAAATAACGATTGTTAGGATGCTCAAAGATATTAGAACAACAATAGATGGTCATTATGAACACCTAAATAAAGAGATAGCAAATATAAAAAATGACATTGAAATAATAAAAAAGAATCAGTCAGAAATGACAAATACAATATCAGAAATGAAGAACACAATGGAAGAAATTAAAAGCAGGATGGATGAAGCTGAGAATCAAATCAGCGAGTTAGAGGACAAGATAAATGAAGGCACGGAAGCAAAGCAGAAAAAAGAAATGAGACTCAAAAAGTCTGAGGAATCTCTAAGAGAGCTCTGTGACAACATGAAGAGAAATAACATCCGCATCATTGGGGTTCCTGAAGAAGAAGAGAAAGAACAAGGGATAGAAACTTTGTTCAAACATATCATGGCTGAAAACTTCCCTCAATTAAGATAGGAAAATGTCTCACAAGTTCAAGAAGCACAGTGAACACCATTAAAGAGAAACACAAAGAAATCTACACCAAGACACATCATAATTAAAATACCAAAGCTAAGTGATAAACAGAACATATAAAAAGCTGCTAGAGAAAAAAAGACTATCACCTACAAAGGAGCCCCCATAAGGATGACTTCTGACTTCTCAACAGAAACATTTGAGGCCAGAAGGGAATGGCAAGAAATATTCAAAGTAATGCAGAACAAGAGCCTACAACCAACACTACTTTATTCAGCAAGGCTATTATTTAAAATTGAAGGAGAAATAAAAAGCTTTCCAGACAAAAAAAACCTCAAAGAATTCACCACAACAAAACCAATGCTGCAAGAAATGCGAAGGAGCCTGTTGTAAACAGATCGCAGGAGAAAAAGAATATAGCAAAAGAGGAATACAGTTTTAAAGAATAAAATGGCAATAAACAATTACATATCAATAATAACCTTAAATGTAAATGAATTAAATGATTCCATCAAAAGACATAGGGTAGTTGCATGGATAAAAAAACAGGACCCATACATTTGCTGTTTACAACAGACACAGCTTAAAACAAAAGATGTACATAAACTGAAGATAAAAGGATGGAAAAAAATATTTCACCCAGATGGAAAAAAAAAAGGTGGGGAAGCAATACTAATATCACACAAAATGAAATTTGAAACAAAGGCTATAGTAAGAGATAAAAAAGGTCATTACATAATGATAAAGGGAAAAATCCAACAGGAAGATACAACTGTTATAAATATCTACACATCTAATATAGGAGGACCTAAATATGTAAAGCAGACTTTGATAGATTTAAAGGGCAGATCAACAGCAATACTATAATAGTAGAGGATTTCAATATCTCACTAACATCACTAGATAGATTGTCAAGAAAGAAAATTAACAAAGAAACAGCAGACGTGCCCTGGCTGGTTGGCTCAGTGGTAGAGCATTGGCCTGGCATGCGGGGCACCCGGGTTCGATTCCCGGCCAGGGCACATAGGAGGAGTGCCCATTTGCTTCTCCACCCCCAACCCCTCCTTCCTCTCTGTCTCTCTCTTCCCCTCCCACAGCCAAGGCTCCATTGGAGCAAAGATGGCCCGGGCACTGGGGATGGCTCCTTGGCCTCCGCCCCAGGCACTAGAGTGGCTCTGGTTGCGGCACAGCGACGCCCCGGAGGGGCAGAGCATCGCCCCCTGGTGGGCAGAGCGTCGCCCCCTGGTGGGCGTGCTGGGTGGATCCCGGTTGGGCGCATGTGGGAGTCTGTCTGACTGTCTCTCCCCGTTTCCAGCTTCAGAAAAATACAAAAAAAAAAAAAAAAAAAGAAACAGCAGACATAAAGGACATACTAGATCAACTCAATTTAATAGATATCTTCAGAACCTTTCACTCTAAAGCAGCACAATATATATTCTTTTCAAGTGCTCATGATACATTCTCTAGGATAGACCACATGTTAGGGCACAAAAGCGGTCTCAACAAATTTAAGAAGATTGAAATCATATTGAGCACTTTCTCTGATCACAATGCCATGAAACTAGAAATCAACCATAACAGAAAAATGGAAAAATACTCAAACACTGGGAAACTAGCATGTTCTTAAATAAAGAATGGGTTAACAAAGAGATCAAAGAAGAAATTAAAAAATTCCTAGAAATGAATGATAAGGAGCATACATCAACTCAAAACGTATGAGACACAGCACAAGCAGTCCTGAGAGGGAAGTTCATAGCATTACAGGTGTATCTTAAGAATCTAGAAAAAGCTCAAATAAACAACTTGACCCTGCATCTAAAAGAACTAGAAAAAGAACAGCAAGTAAAGCCCAGAGGTAGTGGAAGAAAGGAAATAATAAATATCACAGCGAAAATAAATGACATAGAGGCTAAAGAAACAATACAGAGGATCAATGAAACAAGGAGCTGGTTCTTTGAAAAGGTAAACAAGATCGATGAACCTTTAACTAGACTCAACAAGAAAAAAAGAGAAAGAACTCAAATAAATAAAATTAGAAATGAGTGGAGAAATAACAACTGACACAACAGAAATACAAAATATTGTGAGAAAATACTATGAAGAACTGTACACCAAAAAACTAGACAATTTAGATGAAGTGGACAAATTCCTTGAAACATATAATCTTCCAAAATTAATCTGGAAGAATCAGAAAACCTAAACAGACCAATTACAACAAATGAGATTGAAACAATAATCAAAAAACTCCCAAAACAGAAAAATCCTGGGCCTGATGGCTTCACAAGTGAATTCTACCAAATATTCAAAGAAGAACTAACTCTTATCCTTCTCAAGCTATCTCAAAATATTCAAGAGGAAGGAAGACTTCCAAGCTCCTTTTATAAGGTGAGTATAATTCTGACTCAAAACCAGGCAAAGACAACACAAAGAAAGAAAATTATAGGCCAATATCCCTGAAGAATTTAGATGCTAAAATCCTCAACAAAATAATAGCAAACCAGATCCAGCAATATATGAAAAAAAATCATACACCATGATCAAGTTTGACTTATTCTGGGGAGGCAAGGCTGGTACAATATTCGCAAATCAATCAATGTGATTCATCACATAAACAAAAGGAAGGAGAAAAACCACATGATAATTTCAATAGATGCAGAAAAAGCATTTGATAAAATCCAGCACCCATTCATGATCAAAGCTCTCAGCAAAGTGGGAATACAGGGAACAAACCTCAACATGATAAAGGCCATCTCTGACAAACCCACAGCCAACATCATACTCAATGGGCAAAAATTAAAAGCAATCTTCTTAAGATCAGGAACAAGGCAGGGATGCCCTCCTTCACCACTCTTATTCAACATAGTTCTGGAAGTCCTAAGCACAGCAATCAGACAAGAAAAAGAAATAAAAGGCATCCAAATTGGAAAAGAAGAAGTAATACTATCATTATTTGCAGATAATATGATATTGTATATAGAAAACCCTAAAGTTTCAGTCAAAAAACTACTGAACCTGATAAATGAATTCAGCAAGGTGGCAGGATATAAAATTAATACTCAGAAATCAGAGGCATTTTTATACACTAACTATGAACTAACTTTCAGAAAGAGAAATTAAGAAAGCAATCCCCTTCACCATTGCAACCAAAAAAATAAAGTACCTAGGAATAAATTTAACCAGGGAGATTAAAGACTTGTACTTGGAAAATTATAAAACATTGATAAAAGAAATCAGGGAAGATACAAACAAGTAGAAGCATATACCATGCTCATAGTTAGGAAGAATAAACATCATTAAAATGTCTGTATTACCCAAAGCAATTTATAAATTCAATGCAATATCGATTAAAATACCAGTGACTTACTTCAAAGATATAGAACACATATTCCAAAAATTTATATGGAACCAAAGAGAACATGAATAGCCTCAGCAATCTTGGAAAGAAAGAATAAAGTGGGAGGCAAGGCTGGTACAATATTTGCAAATCCAGATATCAAGTTATACTACAAGGCCATTGTACTAAAACAGCCTGGTACTGGCATAAGAACAGGCATATAGATCAATGGAACAGAACTGAGAACCCAGAAATAAACCCACACCTTTATGGACAACTGATATTTGACAAAGGAGGTAAGAGCATACATTAGAATAAAGACATCCTCTTCAACAAATGGTGTTGTGAACATTGGACAGCTACCTGCAAAAAAATGAAACTAGACCACCAACTTAGACCATTCTCAAACATAAACTCAAAATGATAAAAGACTTAATTGTAAGCTGTAAAACCATAAGCATCTTAGAAGAAAACATAGGCAATAAGCTCCCTGACATCTCTCGCAGCAATATATTTGCCGATTTATCTCCACAGGCAAGTGAAATAAAAGACAAGATAAACAAATGGGACTATATCAAACTAAAAAGCTTTTGCACAGCTAAAGACAATAAGAACAGAATAAAAAGACAAACTACACAATGGGAGAATATATTTGACAATACGTCTGATAAGGGGTTAGTAACCAAAATTTATAATGAGCTTGTAAAACTCAATACCAGGAAGACAAACAATCCAATCAAAAAATGGATGAAAGAAATGAATAGACACTTCTCCCAAAAGGACATACAGATGGCCAATAGGCATATCAAAAAATGCTCAACATCACTAATCATTAGAGAAATGCAAATTAAAACCACAATGAGATATCATCTCACACCAGTCAGAATGTTGCTCATCAACAAAACAACACAGAATAAGTGCTGGTGAGGATTTGGAGAAAAGGGAACCCTTCCACACTGCTGGTGGGAATGCAGACTGGAGAAGCCACTGTAGAGAACAGTATGGAGATTCCTCAAAAAATTAAAAATCTAACTACCTTTACCCAGCTATCCCACTTTTAGTAATATACCCTAAGAACACCATAGCACTATTCCAAAAGGAGAAATGCACTCCCATGTTTATGGCAGCATTGTTCACAATAGTGAAGATCTGGAAACAGCCCAAATGTCCATCAGTGGATGAGTGGATTAAAAAGCTTTGGTATATATATACTATGGAATACTACTCAGCCATAAGAAATGATGAAATCAGATCTTTTACAACAGCATGGATTGACCTTCATAACATTATACTGAGCGAAATAAGTAAATCAGAAAAACTAAGAACTATATGATTTCATTTTTATTTTATTTATTTATTCATTTTCAAGAGGAGAGGGAGAGACAGAGAGAGAGAAGGGGGAGGGTGGAGCTGGAAGCATCAACTCCCATATGTGCCTTGACCAGGCAAGCCCAGGGTTTCGAACTGGCGACCTCAGCATTTCTAGGTCGATGCTTTATCCACTGCGCCACCACAGGTCAGTGAACTATATGATTTCATACATAGGTGGGACATAAAAATGAGACTCAGAGACATGGACAAGAGTGTGGGGGTTACAGCGTGGGGGGGAAGAGAGGGAGTGGGTTGGAGGAGGGGAAGGGCACTAAGAAAACCAGTTAGAAGGTGACGGAAGACAATTGGACTTTGAGTGATGGGAATGCAGCATAAGCAAATGCCAAAATAACCTAGAGATGTTTTCTCTGAACATATGTACCCTGATTTATCAATGTCACCCTATTAAAATTAATTTTAAAAAGATAATACTAGAGGAAAACAAGAAGACTTGCTAAAATGTTCCATGAAGATGAAATAAATCACATCTGCTAATGGCTTTTAATTATTCATTTAGCTGGTATCAGTATTTAATAGTAGTTGCCCATGTGATTGCAGGATTTGGCAAAATAGTTTATTTCTTCAAATTTTGTAAGTCAATGAGGTTTATATATGCCATTCTTATTTATTCTCTCTAAAAAACTTAAGTCTAAATGTGGGATTCTGTTATAAAGGTTCATGTAAACCAAGTCTTCCCCTTATGTCTGTTACAACAAACTTCACTTAAAAAGAACATATAACTGAGTCAATGTGGCTGGTATTCTAAAGCACCTTCTGGAAGACTTTGAGATCAGCAGAAAACTTTATCACCATGATTCCCTTCTACAAATTTTTATACTCAATAGAATAATAAAGGCAAGAATAAATAGATCACATTTAATAGTAATACAAACATCAGAAATTCTTCATAGTGAAAACAAAACAATGACTGCTGATATTCATATCCTAATACCTATAATTTTCCCACCTCTCCCCATTGGGTGAGCCTTTTTGTCACTCATCTGCTGGTTCTTCAACCTCTTACAATTGTTGTAGTAGGAAAAAAAAAGGAAAAAGAAAAAGAAAGGGGAAAAACTGACTACTTCTCAAAATTTGGTAACATTAACAACAACAAATTTCACACTTGGTATTTTTATTATTATCTCACAAAAGTATTAAAATCAGCTTTGGAATTTATTGACTCAGCAGTTCAAAAAAATCACTAGGGACACATATCATGGTCATCGCTGGCATTGCATCCCTGATCTGTTTTCTTTCAATGTTATGCTTGTTCTGCATCGTCACAAGATGGCTGCAGCAGTTGCGTGCATCACAAGAGCCATAAAAACAGTGAGGGATAGAAAAAAAGAGAAGCAGTTCTTCTAGTGTGAATATTTGGGAAAATGCTTGCCAAAAGTTATTCAACAGACTCCCCTTCCTGTCTTGTTAGGCAAAATGACATTAAATGTCAATGCTTAAATCATTCACTGTCAAGAGGCAATAGAATTACCTATAACTGGTTAAAACTAATCAAGATTCATCCTCTCCTTGATGAGATAAAGCCAAGCTTTCAATCCTGCATTTAGTGAGAATAAGAACAACCAATAGTGCCTGCTCATTTGATGGAGGCAGGATAAAAATTGAGAACATAGCAAAACAAGATGGAAATCCACAAGGTTAGATTTCACAAAAAATGAATACAGTTTGGAGTGTGGGGTAGGAAGTGAGGCGGCAACACACAGAATAATGAAAAACAGCCGCTGTAGCAGATCTTTATGGTTTGTAAGAAACACATATAAAGCATAACCTGAGAGTAGATACTACTAGCTACTTACTGATGTGCAAATGTAACTATATTTAAAATAAGGTAGCAACATGCACCATCACACACATCCTTCCCCCTCAAAAAAAGACTCTATCTAGATTAGCCATATGCCACCACTTCTAAGAACATTAAGCTACTTAAGTGCCAATCTTTCATTATTATGCAATCACCTCATATTGAAAATGGTACTAAACAGCACTTTTAAAATAAAATCAATGTTCACGGGAGTGATCAGCAACTGACACAGATTCCCCCCAACCCCAAATCAGACATACACTTGGAGTGAAAAAGAAATAAAAAAGTACAAGAAAGAAAATAAAAACAGAAATAGAAAAACAATCAGAAAGATGTTTGTGAACATCAACAATAGGTTTATAATCATAGATACTGTGAGCATCCAGTGTAGGTTTTAAAAACTGAATTGTTAAATGAACAGAGGTTATTTAATAGGCTGTTTGTGATGGTTGAAAGAATTTTAGCTTTAAAAGCAGAAGAATTTCAGCTTAATTCCTATAATGACCTAATTTTAGTGACAATCAGCATACTCATGTAGCATGAGAACAACAGTGCAATATTCTTTTTTTTTAATTTTTATTTATTTATTTATTCATTTTAGAGAAGAGAGACAGAGAGAGAGAGAGAGACAGACAGACAGACAGACAGAGACAGAGAGAGAAGGGAAAAGGAACAGGAAGCATCAACTCCCATAATGTGCCTTGACCAGGCAAGCCCAGGGTTTTGAACTGGTGACCTCAGCATTCCAGGTCAACACTTGATCCACTGCGCCACCACAGGTCAGGCTCTTTTTTTTTTAAGACATTTTTTTTTCAGACAGAGGGACAGACAGACAGGAAGGGAGAGAGATGAGAAGCATCAATTCTTTGTTGCAGCACCTTAGTTATTCATTGATTGTTTTTTCATATGTGTCTTGACCAGGAGGCTACAGCAGACAGAGTGACTTCTTGCTCTAGCCAGTGACCTTGGGCTCAAGCTGGTGAGCCTTGCTCAAACCGGATGAGCCTGAGCTCAAGCTGGCGACCTCAGGGTCTTGAACCTGGGTCTTCAGCATCCCAGTCCGACGCTCTATCCACTGTGCCACCACCTGGTAAGGTAGTGCAATATTCTTGTATGGTTTGCAGCAGTGTGGAGACAATGCCTGGTACCGCTCTGAGCACAATTGCCATAGTGACACCAGAAATGACCTGGAAGTGGTGTTGATAATAGCAGTGTTCTGTGGTGGTGTCTGTGTACTGCTAGTGGTGGCAGTGAGAGTGTCACAGTGCCATGCGAGCCATCATACAGAAAAGTTGTGCACATATCGTTGACTATATGGACATAATATACTATTGACCGAAAATTAGTCTCCATGTATCAATGAAAATTGTCTTTTTTGCCCTGGCCAGTTGGCTCAATGGTAGAGTGTTGGCCTGGTGTGTGGATGTCCCAGGTTCAGTTTCCAGTCAGGAGAAGTGACCATCTGCTTCTCCACCCCTCCTCTTCTCGCTTCTCTCTCTCTCTCTCTCTCTCTCTCTCTTCCTCTCTCTCTCTCTCTCTTCCCCTTCCACAGTTATGGCTCGGTTGGAGCAAGTTGGCCCTAGGCATTGAGGATTGCTCCATGGCCTCACCTCAGGCACTAAAATAGCTCGGTTGCTGAGCAACAGAGCAATGGCGGCAAATGGGCAGAGCATTGCCCACTACAGGGCTTGTCAGGTGGATCCTGGTTGGAGCGCATGTGGGAGTCTCTCTGCCTCCCTGCTTCTCACTTCAGAAAAAGAAAGAGAGAAGAATTATCTTTTTGATAAAATGTTCTCCTGAGAAGTACTATGAAATAGCAAATCAAGACAGAGTACCTGCAGTCACTCAGACTATTCTGTTAAAGAGGTAATAGACCACCCCCACATCAGGTTTCAGGCAACAGCTATGGAGTGAAGCCACTGAGTGTGTCACTGAAATTTTAATTATGGCTTAAGAGGCAGCAGGTGTCGTAACATGAGAGATGAATTAGAGATAGAATTTTAAAAAGGGAAATCTAACTAACCCACAATATAGTGGAAGAACTGAGGAGTGAATGAAACTAAGAAATATTTGTCCTTTTTCAAGCAAATTTTCCTCAAGACTTGAAGTAATAACCTCTCTTGGACTCATTATTACTTTCTCTATCACTTATTAAACCTCGGGCTCCCAGCACTGCCCTCCTCACTGTGATAACTCATTAACAAGCATTTATTAGGCATAACGTTTATGAAAGTAGAGCTGCTTCTGGAAACAGAAGTGATTTGTTCTGTAGAACAAATCACTGTTTTCTAAAGAAGTGCGATGAAATAGCATGAAGGGACAAAGCTAGAGAAAGGCAATTCATAAAATGATGAAATAGTCTTCTGCAAAATAATATTGTGCTTAATTATATGAAATTATTATGCCAGCCTCTCCAATTTTATATTCTACCATTTGAAGCTTGAATTCTTCATCACAGTCAAGTTTACTTTCATCTGATTACTACCAAATCCCAGAGTTGCCTTGTTCATTCTTGATCAATTAAAATCCTTCTTTCAGTAAATCCTTCTTTTGAGTTCCACCCCATTGAGGGAGCCTTTCTTGGGCAACTCAATCCTTGCTGATCTCCCTCAGTTCATTTTGTACTTGGTATTCGTTCTGGTCATTAGACTTTTACGACATATATTTCTTTGCCTTGTTAGAATTACATTCCATTTAAATATGTATCATATTCTCAAGCAAGTGCCTTGTAAATTCGGTCTATGTCTCCGTATTTCTGGTGTCCATCACAGGATATCTTTACAAATGGTATAGTACAAATAAATGAACTAAGTAATATATCTTGTTTTAAAGTTTCTATAAGTCCAAAATCCAGAATGAAGGAAATGGAAATAGATGCTTTAAAGGTTTTATATTGCACATGAAATAATAGATTGTGATGCTAAATAAAGATCAATATGGTAAACCCTAGACCACAAAAAATAAAACAAGAGGTATCACTAAAATATATATTGTGGAGATAATATAAAATCATATGAAATACTAAATTAGGCCCTGGCTGGTGGCTCAGTGGATAGTTTTGACCCAGCATATGGACATCCAGGGTTTGATTCCCAGTCAGGGCACACAGGATAATCGACCATCTGCTTCATACACACACACCCCTTCTCTCCTTCCCATCCTACAGCCAGTGGCTCGATTAGTCTGAGTGTGGCCCCAGGCACTGAGGACAGCTCCTTAGGATCACATCATCCCCAAGCCAGCCATAAAGAGCAGAATTGAAAGTATTCTGTAACTTAAGCAACATTTTACACAGAATGCCTGTCATCATTTTAATGAACTCATATTTCATAGAATCATTTTGGGAAATGCTGGTGTAATAAAGAATAAAGATACAATTGGTTATGGGAGTCCAAGACACTCAAGTTCAAATTTAGTTCTTGCATAAATGGGGCCCTTGAGTGACTTAAACATCTCTGAGCCCAAGTTTCCTCATCTGGCATATAAGAGTTTTTGTCAGGATTAACTGAACAGTGAATGCAAAATACTTTTTAAAAATATATTGATTCCTTTTGATTTCTTTCCTTTCTTTCCCTTGCTTGTTCTGAAAGGTCACTCAATGTCAGCAAATTCTGGCATTTTCAGTGTCTTCTGTCCTTCCAGAAACCTGATCAGCTGTTTCCATGTGCTGTGCCAGGCCAGGTGTAATAACATGTGTGAGAATAGGTCTAAGTCATTATTTTCTATGTTTTGATTGAAGATCTAAGTGTCTCTCCTGGGAAGAAATTATGCATTCTTGCTGGGATTTATGTTTTGTGAAAGCTATCAGTAGATTTAACTGTGAGGGGCTGCTGAAGCAAGAAGCAGGGAAAATTAGCAGGAACTGAAAAATCTTGGCTATTAAGAATAACCCCTCAGAACGACCCCGTCTGTTTAGCTCCCAAGCCCACGCTGCACAAGCTGCCATGCACATAGCTTCCTGACTCAGCCGCTGGGCAGAGGACCTGCCCCGCATAACTAACAATGATTTGGGAATTTGAAAATGAGACAGAAGAGCTAAGGGCAGTTTTCTGCAGCCAGCTTTTCTGTCACGCAGAGGGGAAGGGAGTTAGGAGGCTACTGTGCAGCTGAGGTGGGAGGCAGTGAGAAACAGAGCTGGAAATGAGGCATCAGGCAGACACCAACACGCTTGAGGGAGCCTGGCTATGTGGCTCCAGTGCTGCCACCCCTTTGTCCTCCTGCCCTCACCCTGATTCTTCTCATCAAATTGACTCTTGGCCCTGGCCGGTTGGCTCAGTGGTAGAGCGTCGGCCTGGCGTGCAGAAGTCCCGGGTTCGATTCCCGGCCAGGGCACACAGGAGAAGCGCCCATCTGCTTCTCCACCCCTCCCCCTCTCCTTCCTCTCTGTCTCTCTCTTCCCCTCCCGCAGCCGAGGCTCCATTGGAGCAAAGATGGCCCGGGCACTGGGGATGACTCTGTGGCCTCTGCCTCAGGCGCTAGAGTGGCTCTGGTTGCAACAGAGCGACGCCCCGGAGGGGCAGAGCATCGCCCCCTGGTGGGCAGAGCGTCGCCCCCTGGTGGGCGTGCCAGGTGGATCCCTGTCAGGCGCATGCGGGAGTCTGTCTGACTGTCTCTCCCTGTTTCCAGCTTCAGAAAAATAAATTAAAAAAAAAAAAAAGCTGACTCTTGTGTTTCACGTGGGACTAGAAAGCTAATGGCACCCTGACAGAAATGAAGAAGTTGGGAGAGAGGAGAGGGTGTCAAGTGATGGATGCAGTGAAGGACTTGGGTTTAGGAAGGGTGACTAAAAGGGGCTGGCTGGATGTCTCAAGGAGAGCACAGAGGATGGAGGAAACAGGGACCTGGTGCTCTGCTGGGGGCTTGGGCTTGTGAGAAGGGTTAGGAGAAATTCTCTTAGAAATACTAGTTGGAGCTATGGAAGCAGTGGAAATAATGAAAACAGAGAGAACAAAGAGAGAGTTAGAGACAAGAAAAGAAAACAGAAAAAAGACTTTGCAAAAGATAGAGAGCAGAGGTCAGAGTGGAAGCTAAGAGAGGGGAAGTTCCAAAAAAGCAGCATTCATCGACAGGATTGAATGCTGTCATCCATCCAGGAGTGAGGCTTAACCAAGCCAAAGCCCTCCTTTCTCTAATTCCATTTACAACGTAGAGACTGAAGAAGGTCCTGAAGCCTGACCACCCAGGATCCCTTCACCTGTTATCCACTGTGGCACCATGAGCAGAAGGTGCAGCTCGCCCAGACTCCAGCCCGGCTCTCACACAGAAAAGCAAGTTTAATACAACAACTGCTGAGTTTAAGTTAAAAAGGAAAATCAGGCCAGGCAAGAAATATGAGCTTCTTCCTCTTAGAGAACCTTATACAGTAATACAGTATTTTACCCTGAGAGTCTGTTATTGCTGCTCAGATAGATGTGGGAAAAAAGAATCAGATACTAATTACCAATTTGATTCAATAGATGTCATTGATTACCCGTCAAATGCAAGGATGTGTGCTGAGAACTAAAGCAGACGTTCTCAAACTTTTTTTCTATTGATTTTAGAGAGACAGATAGAGAGAAGGAGAGAGAAAGAGAAAAGGAGAGAAGAATTCGTTTGTTGTTCTACTTAGTTGTGCTTTCATCGGTCACTTCTCACCTGCGTCCTGACAGGATGCAACCTTGGCGTTTCTGGACGATGTTCTAACTGCCTGAACAGCCAGGGTCAGAAGTTCTCAAACTTTAGCTGGCCTCAGAATCACATGGAAACTTCTGAAAATACAAATAGCTGGCCCCTACCTCCAAAAATTGTTTCAGTAGGTCTGGGAGCATCCCTAATCACTCCCAGATGGTGCTGCTGCTGCTCTGGGTCCACAGACCGTACTTGGGACTGAATGGTTCCTCTTTAGAGAAGGAGAAATGAATTGGGCTATTTAATTCAGTAAGAAAAGTACCAAATTCTGTAGTACATTTATGATCATAATATAAATCATTTCAACCTTCTTCCAGTGAAAATCAAAACCAGTCTTTTCCATTAGAGACCACAGAAGTCCACTGCTCTCTCCTCCAGTTAACAGCTGACTAGGCAGCTTGTCCTTGGCACTGTTCACTCTCTGACCATCAGGTCTGGCTGTTGGGCAATTTTTCTCTGGGCTTATCTGTTTTACTTGACTCTCCCCTGCCTCCTTCCTCCTCTGTGACTCCTCTTCTAGCTATGGTCTTTCTTACAGCCCACTCCTTCCAGGTGAGCTGTCATTTAACAATTCTAGTCAGTACCAGCTTTGAACTGGCGCTCACTCTCCCCATCACTCAGGCTCAAACCCCAATTTATCTTTAAGTTCTCCATCTTTCTTATGGCATATTCCCAGGCAGTCTCCAAGGCCTCTTAATCCTTCCTTCATGTGATTTCTCATGGGTCCCTTCTTTCCCAGCCTCATTAGTATTGTATTTGCATTTAAACTGTTAAAAACAACCTTGGAACTGGGCTCCCACTCCACTATTTTCCTTGTCCAACTCATCCTACCCACTGCTGCCACATTAATCATCTTTAAATACCACCTTCATGATCATAGTAACAGTTACTCTTTATTAACCACTTAATATGTGTCCAGTGTAATGCTAGATATTTTATATGTATTATGTCATCTCATTCCTACCCTATGAGATGGGTATTATTATCCCCATTTTAGAGATGAGGTAACTAAGGCTTGGGCATCTATAGACTTGCTTAAAGCACTGTGTTTAAGCCCCTCCACAATTTAAACTATATGCTTACTACTTTTGCTCACTCTTCTTTTCTTCAAAACCTCTGTTCTGGCCAAACTGGTCTACTGACTCCTCCAGATGTGCCCTTTCTCCACTATTGTTGTAGAGTGCATTGCTCAGAGCCAACACAGACTGACAACCACACAGATACAGGGTCTACTGAAGAGCTCACATGAAAACCAGCAAGCCCAGTGCTACTGTGAAAGCATACTCTGCTTCCAAGAAAGCTATGAGCACAACTGACCCATGGAACTTGACCCCTGAAAACATTTGAATCACTCCAGCTCCATGATTAATGTTCTCCTATTCCCTAGTTGCTGAAGCTTCTCAGTCCCTGGTTCCTGCTTCAGATCATTCATGAGTCTCCAGAGTATGAGCCAATAATTCCTATGACTATACTTGTACCATCATCTGGTCTGAATGGTTATTGAGATCACCAGGCATTCAAACAAGTACAAATTGAAACAAGTGTAGCAATATACTTGATAGATTAGATAAGCAGATAGATGATAGATAGATAAACAGATAGATCAATAGAAATATAGATATATAAACTATTAACCAGGGTTCCCAAAAGAAACAGAACATTTGTACATGCATTTATACACTGCTCACAAAAATTAGGGGATCAGGGGACGTGCAGATACTCCAGTACTTTCAGCCTTTTGTATAGCACATCTTCACCAATGAATAAAAGTTGGTTTTGCATCTCATTAGCATAATTAAACAACTTTCTTTGACTTGTCATTTGCTTTTCTGATGTTCTTATTTAATAAAAGTAAATCAAATGCTTTTTTTTATCAGTTCATATTCATTTTCAAATATCCCCTAATTTTTGTGAGCAATATATATGTGCATTTAATGTTTTTATGTACTATTTGTAATACATGCATTTATGTATATATATTATCTATGTTATAAATACATATATTACATATTATGTATATATAGAGAGAATATACATAAATAAATAATATATATTGTTTATATATAAATATATATATAAATAAAAGGGAGATTTATTATGAGACGTGGGTTATGCAGTCATAAAGTCTGAGAAGTCCTAGGTTCTGCTATCTGCAAGCTGGGAACCCAGATATACCCATTTCAGATAGGCTGCCAAGACACATGCTGGAAATGTAGAAAAGCAAGAGAAAGTCCAGATGAAAGAGTGCTGGACTAGCCGCCAAATGTAACTGTGTTCTGTCTGAAAGGTGTTTGTGCAGGTATGAGGTCTGCCAGTTCTGAAAGAGGCCTGCCCTGGCCACATATGATTTAGCCATGGTGTACCAATGCTTGGCCATGGTGGGGAAGCCTATTTTCTTACTTTAAAATTAATCTCTTTCTCCACAATGTGTAACAATGCTCCATGGATGTTGGTTTTTTGTTTTTTATTTTTGGGTTTTTTTACTTTGTGATACTCGGGGGGAGGGGTGCTAAGTATATTTGTTTTGATTTTTCACTCACCTTTGTTTATCATAGAATGAAGGCTTTGAAAGTTACCTGGCAAGCGGTAGAGCGTCAGCCTAGCGTGCGGAGGACCCGGGTTCGATTCCCGGCCAGGGCACACAGGAGAAGCGCCCATTTGCTTCTCCACCCCTCCGCCGGGCCTTCCTCTCTGTCTCTCTCTTCCCCTCCCGCAGCCAAGGCTCCATTGGAGCAAAGATGGCCCGGGCGCTGGGGATGGCTCTGTGGCCTCTGCCTCAGGCGCTAGAGTGGCTCTGGTTGCAACATGGTGACGCCCAGGATGGGCAGAGCATCGCCCCCTGGTGGGCAGAGCATCGCCCCATGGTGGGCGTGCCGGGTGGATCCTGGTCGGGCGCATGCGGGAGTCTGTCTGACTGTCTCTCCCTGTTTCCAGCTTCAGAAAAATGAAAAAAAAAAAAAAAAAAAAGAAAGAAAGAAAGTTACCTGGCAATAGAAATACAAGTCAACGGAGAGTGGTGTGTAGTAAAACTGGAACAAATTCAATCATTCATTTACTTGGCATCTACTATATTCAAGGCTGTAGTAAATGGACACTTAGGATGATGGAAAAAAGAATTCTGGAAATCAAGACATTTTTTTCTCAATACTATTTATATTTTGAAATGTGTTCCACTATCTAGAAACAAAATATTTTTTTAAATATTTTATTTATTGATTTTTAGAGAGAGGGGAGAGAGAGAGAGAAGGGGGAAGAGCAGGAAGCATCAACTCCCATATGTGCCTTGACCAGGCAAGCCCAGGGTTTCGAACCAGCAACCTCAGTGTTCCAGGTCGACGCTTTATCCCACTGCGCCACCACAGGTCAGGCAGCATCAGTTTTTTTTTGTTTGTTTTTTTAAAAATATTTTATTTATTTATTCATTTTTAGAGAGGAGAGGGAGAGACAGAGAGAGAGAAGGGGGGGAGGAGCTGGAAGCATCAACTCCCAAATGTGCCTTGACCAGGCAAGCCCAGGGTTTCAAACCGGCGAACTCAGCATTTCCAGGTCGACGCTTTATCAACTGCGCCACCACAGGCCAGGCTAGAAACAAAATCTTACAACCAAAAAATGTTAAAGAACATTTCTTCTTTATATTAGCATTCTAATGAATAGTAGACTGAAGATGCTCAGAAAAAAATAAATAATTGGTACAATACTTTTACCTTCTGTCTAACCTTGGGTCTGAAAGGGAAGGAAAAAGAAGATTGGAGAGCACAGTGAGGTCCAAGCTTAGGGCACTGGGGAAGCGTGGGAGGAAGGACTAGAAACATAGAGAATGGGCAGAGAATGGCTGTTGGAGTGTATGAGTCCAGAGGCCACACAGAGCGGGGACAAGCTGGTACTGCCAAACACATGGTATGTGATGCTCCCTCCAGAGAGAGAAGACAACACTCACCCATTCTAGCACACAGTACTGTTGAAGGTGGAAGAGGGTTGTGAGTCAGACAATACCTTCAACTAGTTCAGGAGAAGTCTTGGAATGCAGACAACAGCAGTCGTCAGGTTGGCACAGGAAAGAGAGATATTATCGATGGTATATTTGTGCCCTGAGAGGTGAGAGAACAACTGTCTCTACTCAAGAGTTACAAGAAGATGGCATTTTAGGAGAAGAGCTAGATTTCAGTTAAAATACAAAGTAAAGTGATCTCAAACATCAGGCTTTAAATGTTCTCTTGATGACGTAATATATGATTAAATTTCAATTTAGTTTCTAAAATATATCTTTCAATTTCTAATAAGATAAAGAATATGCTTCATTCTTTTAATAAAAAGTTAAAATGTACAATGATAAAATATTAAGTGTATGTATAATAGGAATAACTTTTATTTTATATATACACAAATTTTAATTTTTCTTTCTTGATTTTGAAAATTCAATATAGAAGTTATATTTTAATGAAATTTATAGTAATGTGAATTTTCATGGAATACAGACATAAACAAAAGATCTTCCTCAAAAGCACTTTTTCATTACATACACTCAAAAATAATTTATTGAATTCTAAACTAAAAAAAAGTGTCAAAAGATTCACAAAATATTGCAAAGGAGGCTCATAAGTTTAAACATGCAGCCAAATTAAGCAAAGTTAAGGAAAGTGTTAGCAAGTTCTGTAAAGGGACTAGAGTCAAAGAAAAGCTTGTTGAAGATGTTGAGATGTTTCTGACATCGGCGCTGAGTTAGAGGGCAACAGTGAGAAAATTGTTGTGGGTGTGAACACAGGCTGAGGATAGCAGCAAGTGGGAAGATAGAGGACTGGAGGCGCTGAACTGAGGTGACATGGTGACAGAAAATAGAAGTGAGGTTGGGACTATCTGGACTCGAGAATTCATTTGGGGTAAGCTGAGTCTTTCAGGGGATGAGAGGCATAGTGAATTCACACAGTGTGACTTGGTCAACAGATCACACATTTTGTTTGCTTTGGAATTCAAATGGAACCTTATTGAGGTGCCATTTTGGTGACTCTGAGGAGGGACTCTGGAGAATGCAGTTAAGAGTGAGAAACGACAAGACCTACAGGCAGATTCTGCACAAACAGTAGAGATAAGTTTAAGAATCATCACTTTCTGCCCTGGCCAGTTGGCTCAGTGGCAGAGTGTCAGCCCCACATGTGGATGTCTCAGCTTCAATTCCTGATCAGAAGAAGGGACCATCTGCTTCCCTCCCCCTTCCCTTCTACCTCTCCCCCCCTTTCTCTCTCTCCCTCCCACAGCCATGGCTCAATTGGTTCTAGTGAGTTGGCCCTGGGCACTGAGGATGTCTCCTTGGCCTCTGCCTCAAGCACTAAAAATAATTTGATTGCTACCAGAGCAATGGCCCCATGTGGGCAGAGCATCACCCCATAGGGGATTGCCAGGTAGATCCCTCTCAAAGCGTATGCGGGAGTCTTTCTCTCTTCATCCCCACCTCTCACTTAATAAAAAAATAAAAACTTTTTGGTAAGATTTGTTGTGGCTGCAGTGATATGGAGATTGATGTCCACATCATGGCCCTAGCCGGTATCTGAGGGGTCAAGAGCCTTGGCCACTGGCCACAAGTTCAACACAGGAGATAAAAAACAAATATCAATTTTGAATGCCTCTCAATCATCTTTTTAAGAAAAGGTAAAACATTTCTTAAAAGGCACAAACCTGCAAAGACAAAATAAAATAAATAAATAAATAAATAAATCATTCTCCTTTCCCCATCCAGGAAAAGACTGTATTTTCCTAGACATTCTAGTAAGAATGGTTTAAAAACAATGCCAGGCACAGCTGAAAACCAGAGTCCTGCAAAAAGATTGCAGAAAAATTAGATACTAAATAGTGAGACTCACAGTCCCATCTTCTATTTGAGTCCTGGAATAGAAACAGCCACATTTATAGAACTCCACCAGAATGAAAAGACCCTGCTGGACAAATGGACCAGCCCAGGGAAACATCCTGGCTCAGGCATCCAATAGTGAGTCTACCAGCTGATAAACCATGCACAGAGGTGACCTTTTATGATTTTCATTCTCAAATATTAAATACTGCCATGGATCATCAGATATTTAAAGAAAGCATGAAAAATGATGGGGAAAGACCAAAACAAACACAAAGATCCTGAAGGAAAAAGAAGAAAAATTTTTTTCATTATTACTAATGTTCTTATAGAGATAAGAAAAATAATATTAAACCCATGAAACAGAACATGATGCTATTTTTAAAAAAGAACATTCCAAGAACCAGGAACATTCTTGGAAATTGAAAATCTGAAAGCACCAATAAAACAATGTAAGAAAGCTAGCATAAAAGATAAATGATTTTAAGGAGTAAAACAAAAATAAGTTTTAAAACAGAAGCTAAAAACTATGAAGTTTAGGGACTGAGACTAGTATATTCAATATCCAAAGAGTTTGATAATCAAAAAGAAGAATTAACATATCAGCAATGCAAAAGAGTTCACAAAACTACAGATCATGAGTTTCCAGATTGAAAGAACCTATCAAAGTTCTAACATAATAAATATCCTTTAAAATATTTATGCCTTGGCATTTTATTATGAATTCCAGAACTCCAAGGGTAAAAAAGAACAATCAAAACAATTTCCAAAAGAAAATACAAATCACATTGATGGAGAGAAACTGGAACAGCAATGACTTTCTCAATGGCAACTCTGGAAGGTATGAAGCTGTGACTCAATTCTTCAAAATTGTGAGAGAAAGTAATTTTTACCTAGACTTCTATACCTAGTCAAAATATCAAACAAGAACTAAAATATCAGAAGATAGTTTCAGATATGTAATGTGTTGGATAATTTGCCTCCCAAGATGTTTGGGAGGTAAATGCTGTTCACCAAAACAAAGAAGTAACCCAAGAGAGAGGAACTCAGAATCTAGGAAATTTGATAGCATTAGGGAAAAAGAGGAGATTCAAAAACTATCTAAAGAGTCAAAACTTATCATATACAAAGAATTAAGAATCAAAGTGTATCAGCCTTTTAAATAGAAATACTGGGTAAGTCTAAGAAGGTGATGGAGTAGGTGGACATTCAAACTGCCACCTCCCAGGACCAAAATGGATTACAACTTAATTTAAGAACAATCATCTTGAAAAAACAACTTTTGACTAAATGAAGAGGAGTCTATAACCAAGAATCACTGAAGAAGCCACACCGAGACTGGTAGGAAGGGTAGAGATGCAGAAAGGACTGCCCTGTTCCCAGGAGCGAAGGGTAGCTGAGGGTCTGGAGGGACTGTCACTGTGGGAAGGGTTGCCCTGAGAGGTGTGGAGGCTCAGCCCCAGGCCCAGAGCCCCAGCCTAGAGCCCCAGAGCCTAGAAGAGTCACCCACACAGCATTTGGCGGTGAAAAGAGCTGGGTTTCTGTCTGTGAGAGATGGAGCTCCATCTTAAATGGCCAGCGCAGAAATTCTTGTTCACAGACACTTACCCAGGGCTCTGGTGGAGGAAGAACTGAGAGAACTAGAGTTGCATGAGAGTGTAAAGTTGGATGCTCAGGGAGAGACACTGTGAGGGAGAGACACTGAAACCCCTGTGCTGAGTCATTCTCCAGTGCTGCAGTTGCCATCTTTTGTGGGTGAAGGAGTCCCCTCTGAGTGGTATCAGCCTGGGGAGAAGCAACTGCTCTACCCTCAGGAGTCTCTTCTGCCCGAGTCATGGAGACAGGATTGTTCTGAAAAGCCAAGAAGCAGGGGGCATGTTAGAAACTCAGTTTTCTGGTGTTGAGGCTGGAGTTTTCCCCCACATGCTCCTGGTAATTCCACCTCATGGGATACTCAGTAAAAACTGTACAGGACTGTGAGCAGACCACACCTCTGGGTCTCAGAGGCCACACCCACCAGACTCCTGGAGCCACTCCCTACTGAGGTCTATAAAAACAGCCTGGACAACCTGGGACTGAGGGGCAGAACCACACCCACTACCCTTCCTAATCCATGAATTGCTACAGGCTCTAGACTCTAGCAGAGATTTTTTCAGTGGCTCAGCCCAACAAGCACCCGGTAGACAGAGGGTGCAGGAGGCGGGACTCAGGGGACCATAGCCTTTAAGCAGACTTTCCCCCAGGCCTAGTGTGGGTAAAAGCCAGCCTAGGTGTGCAGCTTTGTATTTCCATGAGCACATGGCCCTCGCAGAGGCAGCCACAAACTGTGGAGCTTGTAGCTCCAAGAAGGTTGCTGAGGGCCAGTCACAGGCCATGTCTTCTACTGGTATGTGCCGGATTCCTGCCAGGGAGGCACAGGGCTGGCACATCCAGTTGCCCTCTGCAGAGAAAATCAGTTCGGACCTAACAACCCTTGATAGAGTGGTATCCTAAGGAAAGGCTCCTCATACATGGTCCACCTGAGGCAAGTTCCACAATCTGTGATCAGCACTGGCACAGCGGCTCATGTGCATTGGATAGGGTGGAGCTTCACAGTCAGCCAGCCTGGGCACTGGATATTCTGTCCTTCTAGGCTAGATTCCACAGGGGGAACAGAGAGAGGCTTGGAGCATGGACGTTTAAAATGTGGGTACCTGTGAGTTTATTGTTGGATCTGGTCAAAGGGCTTAGCCACTTTCTGGGGGGGGGCACAGTAAGCCCCAGGAGAGAACTTTTTCAGTCTTCCTCTCTGATACCAGGGTCTCACCAGCTGTAAGAACTTCTGCAGAGGGGACGGTCAGCCCCACTTGATCTGAACCTGCTGCTCACCTTGTTAGGGAGAAATAAAATTTGACTATCCAGCAGTGACTGAGGGATTAGGTTCTGGAGTAGGGACCACATTCCCTGTACTGAGCTCCTGACCAAGAGATCCCTGAAGCAGGGGGCCCCACTAACATTGTATTCACAACTTCAGCTACCCTAACCCAACAAGCTTGCCACCTGTAGAGGGGTTGGTGGGTAAGGCTAGTCTGAGACCATACTACAGTCTTTCTGCAGCAGACTCTGTGGGAAGACCAGGCAGCTACAAGTGGAGGTGGAGCAGCTGAAAAGTGGAGGCACTAGAAATAATCAAAAGCAGGCTAGGTGAAGCAGAGTATTGAATCAGCAATTTAGAAGACAAGATAAACATAAGCACAGAAGTAGAGCAGCAAAATGAAAAGAGGCACAAAAAGACTAAGGAAACTCTAAAAGACTTCTGTGACAACATGAAGAGAAACAACATTCACATCATAGGGTTTCCTGATGGAAAAGAGAATGAACAAGGTATAGAGAACCTGTTTGAATAAAGCATAGCTGAAAAATTTCCTAAATTGATGAAGAAAAAAGTCACACAAGTTCAAGAAGCACAGAGAGTCCCATTAAAGAGGAACCCAAAGAGGCCTACACCAAGACACATCATAATCAAAATGCCAAATTTAAGAGATAAAAAAGAATACTAAAAGATGCAAGAGAAAACCAGTTAATTACCTACAGAGGAACCCCCATAAAAATGACATCCAACTTCTCAACAGAAATACTTGAGGACAGAAGGTATTGGCAAGAAATATTCAAAGTGATGCAAAACAAGAACCTACAACCAAGACTACTTTATCCAGCAAGGCTATCATTTAAAATTGAAGAAGAAATAAAAAGCTTCCCAGACAAAATAACCAAAAAAACAACAAACAAGGAATTCATTACAACCAAATCAGTACTGCAAGAAATGTTAAGGAGCCTGCTGTAAAAAAAAAAAGCAAAGGAAAAAAATGAAATTGAGAAAAAGAGGATTGTAGATTTAAAGACTAAAATAGCAATAAATAAGTACATATCAATAATAACCTTAAATGTAAATGGATTAAATGCTCCAATCAAAAGACAAAGGGAAGCTGCATGGATAAAAAAAAACAGGACCCATATATATGTTCTCTACAAGAGACACACCTCAAAACAGAAGATAAACATAGACTGAAGGTAAAGGGATGGAAAAAAAGTATTTCATGCAAACGGAAATGAAAAAAAAAATGGGTAGCAATACTAATATCTGACAAAATAGCCTTTAAAACAAAGACTATAATAAGGAATAAAGAAGGTCACTACATAATGATAAAGGGAGCAATCCAATAGGAGAATACAGTGGTAACTTGAGATACAAATTTAATTCGTTTTGTAACCGAGTTTGTAAGTCAGTCAACTCGTATATCAAACTGCCGATACTGGACCCGTGTGCCAACACACCAACTAGCAGCAGCTTCCCAAATCATGCATGACTCATGTCTCGAAACTATGCTTGGATCTCGAACAAAAATATGGACCGAGTCACAGCTGGTATCTTAAAAAATTCGTATGTTGGTCTGTTTGTATCTCAAGGTACCACTGTATAACCATTATAAATATGAATGCATCTTATATAGGAGCACCTAATTATATAAAGCAGATTTTATGGACATAAAGAAAGAGATTGAAAGCAATACTATATTAGTAGGGGATTTTATACCCCACTGACATCAGTGGATAGATAGATCCTCCAGACAGCAAATTAACAAAGAAACAGCAGCCTTAAATGAGGATCAACTGGATTTAGTTCATATCTTCAGAACCTTTCCAAAGCAGCAGACTATAAATTCTTTTCAAGTGTTCATGGTACATTCTCTAGGATAGACTACATGTTAGGACACAAAACAAGTTTCAAGAAATTTAAGAAGATTGAAATCATATCAAGCATCTTCTCTGATCACAAGGGAATGAAACTAGAAATCAACTACAATAGAAAAACTAAAAATCATTCAAACATTTGGAGGATAAATATCATGTTATTAAATAACAAATGGGTTAACAATGAGATCAAGGAAGAAATAAAACATTTCCTTGAAACAAATAAAAATGAATATACAGCAACTCAAAATTTATGAGACACAGCAAAAGCAGTCCTTGTAGTATAACTTGTACATAACTTGTAGTATAACTTGTAGAAGAAAATTCATAGCATTTTAGGCATACCTTAAGAAGCAAGAAAAAGCTCAAATAAACAACTTAACCTTGCATCTAAAAGAACTAGAAAAAGAAGAGCAAGTAAAGCCCAGAGGAAGTAGAAGAAAAGAAATAATAAAGATCAGAGCAGAAATAAATGACATGAAGGCTAAAAATAAAAGATCAATGAAACCAAGAGCTGGTTCTTTGAAAAGGTAAACAAGATTGATGAACCTTTAAACAGACTCATCAAGAAAAAAAGAGAGAGGACTCAAACAAATAAAATTAGAAATGAAAGTGGAGAAGTAACAACTGACACTGCAGAAATACAAAGTATTGTAAGAAAATAGTATGAAGATCTATCTACATGCCAAAAAATTAGACAACTTAGATGAAATGGATAAATTCCTAGAAACATACAATCTTCCAAAACTCAATCTGGAAGAATCAGAAAACCTAAACAGACCAATTACAACAAATGAAATTAAACAGTTATCAATAAACTCCCAGCAAACAAAAGTCCTGGATCAGATGGCTTCACAGGTGAATTTTATAAAATTCTCAAAGAAGAACTAACACCTATCCTCCTCAAGCTACAGTCGTCCCTTGCCATATCTCAGTTCACTTTTTGCGGTCTCACTGTATCACATATTTTTAAATTGTATATATCTAATTTTGTATTGTAGATTTTTTGCTATATTGTGGGATTTTGTGAGATATAGGTATTTTTATATATTTATTATTTTAATTATTTTTTGCAGTAAAATAAGCATTTTCTAGTCTAAAAATTTGAAAACAATATAAAAGTGTTTTTAAAATATTAATTAAAACATATTAGTATTCACTGGTGACTACCCATATAGAATTTTATATGTTATTAAAATTACATAGGTTTAAAAGTATAGAAAGTATTTAAGAGCATAGGAAGTGTTTATAACAGTGTGGGAAAGGTTTATAAGAGTGTGGGGAGGGTTTATAAAGCCTTAAAATATATATAAATAATAAAATAAATATAAGGTCACTACTTCATAGATTTTCACCTATTGTAGGGGGTTCTAGAATTTAACTCTCATGACAAACAAAGAACCACTGTATTTCAAAAAATTCAAGACGAGAGGAAGACTTCCAAGCTCCCTTTATGAGGCAAGCATTATCGTCATTCCAAAACCAGGTAAAGACACTACAAAAAAAGAAAACTATAGGCCAATATCCCTGATGAACAGATGCTAAAATTCTCAACAATATTAACAAACCAAATCCAGCAAAACATTAAAAAAATCATATATCATGATCAAGTGGGATTCATTCCGGTGACACAAGACTGGTACAACATTCACAAATCAAAAATGTGATTCATCACATAATCAAAAGGAAGAATAAAAATCACATGATTATATCAATAAATGCAGAAAAAGCAACTGGTAAGATTCAGCACCCATTTATGATCAAAACTCTCAGCAAAGTCAGAATACAGGGAACATACCTCAACATGATAAAGGCCATCTATGACAAACCCACAGCCAACATCATACTCAATGGGCAAAAATTAAAAGCAGTCCCCTTAAGATCAGGAACAAGGCAGGGGTGCCCCCTTTCACCACTCTTATTCAACATAGTTCTGGAAGTCCTAGCCACAGCAATCAGACAAGAAGAAGAAATAAAAGGCATCTAAATTGGAAAAGAAGAAGTAAAACTATTATTATCTTCTGATGACATGATACTGTACATACAAAACCCTAAAGTCTCAGTCAAAAAACTACTGGACCTGATAAATGAATTTAGCAAGGTGGCAGGGTATAAAATTAATATTCAGAAATTGTGGCATTTTTTATACAGCAACAATAAACTGTCTGAAAGAGAAATTAAGGAAAAAAATTCCTTTCACTATTGCAACAAAATAAAAATAAAGCAACTTGGAATAAATTTAAGCAAGGAGGTAAAAGACTTGTACTCAGAAAATCATGACATTAAAAAAAATCAAGGAAGATACAAACAAGTGGAAGTATATACTGTGTTCATAAATAGGAAGAATAAACATCCTTAAAATATCTATATTACCCAAAGCAATCTATAAATTCAATACAATTTCTATTAAAATACCAATGGCATACTTCAAAGATACAGAACAAATACAGTGGTACCTTGAGATATGAATTTAATTTGTTCTATAACCAAGCTCCTAAGACAGTCAACTCGTATATCAAACTGCAGATACTGGACCCATGCGCCAACGTGCCAACTAGAGGCAGCTTCCCGAATCGTGACTTGTATCTCGGAATTTCGCTCGGATCTCGAACAAAAATACAGACTGAGTTGCAGCTTGTATCTTAAAAAAATTTGTATGTTGGCCTGTTCGTATCTCAAGGTACCACTGTACTCCAAAAATTTATAGGAACCCCCCCAAAATACAAATAGTCTCAGCAATCTTGAAAATGAAGAATAAAATTAGAGGTATCACAGTTCCTGATATCAAGTTATATTACAAGGCCATTGTACTCAAAACAGCTTGGTACTGGCATAAGAACAGGCATACAGATCCATAGAACAGAACAGAAAACCCAGAAATAAACTCATGTCTTTATGGTCAACTGATATTTGAAAAAGGAGATAAGGACATACAATGGAGTAAAAACAGTCTCTTTAATAAATGGTGTTGGGAAAATTGGGCAGGGACATGCAAAAAAATGAAACTAGACCACCAACTTACTCCATTCACAAAAATAAACTCAAAATGGATAAAAGACTTAAATGTAAGTTGCAAAACCATAAACATCTTGGAAGAAAAGATAGGCAGTAAACTTTCCAACACCTCTCTTAGCAATATTTTTGTAGATTTATCTCCATGGGCAAGTGAAATAAAGGGCAAGATAAACAGATGGAACTATATCAAACTAACAAGCTTTTTCATAGCAAAGGACATCATTACAAAAAAAAGACAACCTACCCAATGGGAGAACATATTTACAACACATCTGATAAGGGGTTAATAATCAAAATTTATAAAGAACTTCTAAAACTCAACACCAGGAAGGTAAACACTCCAATTAAAAAATGGGCAAAAGAACTGAATAGATGCTTCTTTGAAGAGGACATACAGATGGCCAATGGGCATATGAAAAAATGTTTAACATCACTAATCATCAGAGAAATGTAAATTAAAACCACAATGGGATACCACCTCACACCTGCCAGAATGGCTCTCATTAACAAATCAACACACCGTAAGTGCAGAAGAGGGTGTAGAGCAAAGGGAACCCTCCTACACTGCTAGTGGGAATGCAGACTGATGCAGCTACCATGGAAAACAGTATAGCATTACCTCAAAAAATTAAAACTGGACTGTCTTTTGACCCAGCTATCCCATTTTTAGGAATATATACTAAAAATACCAAATCACTTATTCAAAAGAAGATATGCACTCCCATGTTTATTGCAGCATTGTTTACAGTAGCCAAGATCTGGAAACAGCCCAAATGTCCATCTGTAGATGAGTGAATTAAAAAGCCACGGTACTTATACACAATGGAATACTACATGGCCATGAAAAAGAAGGAAATCTTACCTTTTGTGATGACATAAATAGACCTGGAGATTATTATGCAAAGTGAAATAGCTAGGCAGAGAAGGAAAAATATCATATGATCTCACTTATTTGTGGAATCTAATGAACAAAGTGAACTGAGGAACAGAATAGAGGCAGAGGTGGGGTCACAAGGATCAGAAGGACAGCAGTCAGAGGGAAGGGGGATGAGGGGATGGAATCAGAGAAGATGAAGGAATTAGTGAAATTACACATACATAACACATAGATACAGATAACAGGACAGCAAATTCCAGAGGGAAGGGGGGGAGAGTTAGGGGGAGGGGCAAAGGGGTTATAATGGGGACACAGGGGTGGGATGAGGGAGTTATATTGAGTGGGACACTTAAGCCCATGTTAACACAATAAATTAAAATTAATAAAAAATTTTAAACCTTTTTAAAAAAAAGAAGAAGAAACTGAAGTGACAGACTTTGTGGTAACTTCACCTTTGGCGATTTTATTTTGAATTGCAAAGTAAAGTGAACAGATCGTGTATTTTTAAAAATAAATAAATAAATAGAAATACTTCATGCTAGAAAAAAAAATAACAGTCTTTAAAATTCTTAGGAAAAACATATTTCAACCTAGAATTCTTCATTCAACCAAACTATCAATCAAGTGTTAAAGTAAGTAAGTACTATTATGTGCCCATGCTATATAGGGGTAAGATATGAGAACTATCACTTCCTTCTCTTGTAGCTATAGGAAAGCTAGTTGTTTCTACTATAAAGCCCTAGCCTAAGAATCACCTCTACCTGCTACACCACTTGCAAGCAGAATTGCTCTATATGGAACAGGCCATGCACTGCAAAAGGAGGGAGGGAGATGGTGGGATGTAAGTAAAGCATGATGTCAGTGGTGCTCTCTGAAGCTGTTCAGTTTTGGAACCAGTTACGGTCACAGCAGGCATGGAAGAGATAAGCTCCTAGCAGTTTAAGTTTGAAGATTACAAACCTGTGAAATGATATTAAGTGTCATATGTTTGGGAAAGAGCCAGACAGCAATCTGCCACTTAATAAATAAGTTCAATTCTCATAAAAATAATGCTGCACAGCTATGCCTGCTATTTCAACATAAATGTGTTGATCATATTTTTCCTTTTTTACAGTCTATCAATTCTAAATAAATGTGGAAAGAGTGTAAGCAAAGTTTTAGATGCTTCTAAGAATTATTCTGGATTCTAAAGCATCACCAAACCTGTTGCCTGTCACTCATCAGTAAGAACACGTGTTATGATCTCTTGGGGGGGGGGGGGCAGGGGTGAACGAAGGAAGTGCAATGTGTGAGTTCACTGGATTGCTTTGCAGTGAACTCTGGGCTGGATGTCTGTTAGCTAATCTGACATTTAAAACTATAAAGCAAAAGCACATATCAATTAAAATTCAAAAGTAATGCAAATAAAATATTTCATCAGAAAATTTCAGAACCTCAAAAGGTATTATGAAATGAATATAAGGACACTTAAAAGCCTTTAAACAGGATGAGAATTTGGAGTATGGCTGTTATTTCAAGCAGATTCAAGTATAACCACATTGATTCATTTCTCAATTATTTACATGTATCTTATATAGTTCACCCTCTCCACCTTTTTTAAGCTTTTGGACTCCATGTATCCAACAGCTCTTGCCCAGATGCTGGAATATGGTGGGCACCCAGTAGATTCTCACCAAGTACAGTATTTGTCTATATAATGTGACAGAAAAGAAAGGGTAAAGAATGTCTTTAATTAGGAGCATGATGTATGATCACAGATGGAAAACTTTGGATATAGTCATTCTTGTCTACATAAGAATGTCAAAACACCATAACCATACATATATATATATACATATATATATATATGTATATATATATATATATTTTTTTTTTTTTAAGTCACAGAGAGCCTTTTAATCATACTAAGGAGCTGGATTTCAGTCTGTGCGCCTGTGGTTCTCTAAGTGTGGTCCCACGACATGGAACTTCAGCATCACCCAGAAATGTGTTAGAAATACAAATTTTCAGCCTGGCAATCTTTTATGTCTTTTTTATGTTTTTCTAGGTGGGGATGACTATTGCTAATCTGCAACTAAAGTTTAGGAAACACCAGAGGAAAGCAAAGATTCCTAGAAACACCCACCCTTAAGCTGATGGTATCTTCCAACAGATATAAGACTTCTCTTCAAACATGAAGGGCTCAGAAACTCAGCCACATTCTCAGCACTGACTTAAACCACCGCCACCTCCCTTTTAACCCCTGCTGAAGGCTCAGTGTTCCATGCCCATCCTCTGGCCCCTCAGATACTCTCTCATTCTAACTGCTTGGACATCCTAGGTAGCCCTCAGCCAGAACAAGATGAGTACCCTAGGCAAAGACAATACCATCTGGTGCCTCCACAGGGCTTCAGAAACTGATAAAAGTGACACTTGCCCACAACATGGATGGACCTTGATAACATTATACTGAGCAAAATAAGTAAATCAGAAAAAACTAAGACTATATGATTCCATACATAGGTGGGACACAAAAATGAGACTCAGAGACATGGACAAGAATGTGGTGGTTATGGGGTGGGGGGGAGGAGAGGGAGGGGGTTGCGGGAGGGGAGGGGCACAAAGAAAACCAGTTAGAAGGTGACGGAAGACAATTGGACTTTAGGTGATGGGAATGCAGCATAATCAAATGTCAAAATAACCTAGAGATGTTCTCTCTGAACATATGTACCATGATTTATCAATGTCATCCCATAAAATCAATTTTTTAAAAAAGATACTGAAGCTTCAAGATGTCTTAGAGGCATAGATACTACATTTAGGAGCCTTAGTGAACTATAGTGTCTGAGGCCCAGAGCCAAGGGTCCAGCATCAAGGCCAGCCAGCAGGGTCTGTGTAAGTGGGCTTGAGAGCATAACCATATTTTAATACACACATCATTTTTAGACTATATAGCATTTTATAACAATACAAAAAGTGTCTGCAACATGGCTACAGTCCTACTTACTACAGAAGCAGCATTCAACATCTTTCTTGTTTTCTGATATATTATGCTCTCCTAACTTTCCTCCTACCCCTCTGCTTATTCCTCTTCTCTTTAAGTTAAGGGCTGTTTGTAGACTTGATCATGAAATGTGGGCACTCCTCTATGGTCAATTTTAGGTTCACTTTTTGCTCCACATTCTTTCCTAGGCCATCTTTTATCTAAGCCCATGCTCTCAAACACCATGACAATTCCAAAGTTTCCATCTACAGCCCAGACATCTTTCTGAGCTCTAGAATTACCTCCTCTGTTTGAATGCCTCACAGCACCTTAATATCACCTACCCTACATAGAACACAAAATTTACTCTCCTTCTCAGAATAGAAGAAGCTCAGTCAATGATCTCACCATCTACCCAGCACTATAAGCCAGAAACTCTGTGGTTATACTTGAATTTCTCTCTTGTTCAATCTTATCCAACCAATTTATTGTCAGATCCCCTTTTTCATATTTTCTCTATTGTCATTTAAATATATGCACCCATCCATCTCCTTTGCCACCATCCACTTTGACCTATTGTCATATGTCGCCTGAGTCACTCCAATACCTTTGTAACTAGTCCCTCTGAAGCCAATCTGGCCACCTTTATAACACACCTTTCTTGCACAGCCAGTAGAATCTTGTTTACATAAATATGATATTATTCCCAGATTGAAAACTTCCCAATACTTTCTCAGCTGATTTGAATAATTTATAGAGTGGATGTTATGGTGTGCACTGAGATCCCCCCTGTCTGGACCAAGGCACATATTCCACCAGCTGCTGGGCATGTAGCTCTGGGCATGTAGCTACTGGCATGTAGCTCTGGGCATGTAGCTGCTGGCATGTAGCTGCTGGCATGTAGCTCTGGACATGTAGTGCTGGCATGTAGCTCTGGGCATGTAGCTGCTGGCATGTAGCTCTGGGCATGTAGCTGCTGGCATGTAGCTCTGGGCATGTAGCTCTGGACATGTAGCTGCTGGCATGTAGCAGCTGAGAGTTCTCAAATGAATCCCTCTTGGACTGGCTCTCGGATAGAGACAACCACCACAACCCAGTTCACACCTTTTTCCTCAGGGAAGTTCTCATTCTCAACCCGCAGTTGAGAAAGTATAAAGACCCAACTTTACCTAAACTTGTGACCACTCTGAAGGAACCTACTCTCTCTCTCTCTCTCTCTCTCTCTCTCTCTCTTCCTCTTTTCCTCCCACAGCCATGACTCAATTGGTTCAAGGGCATTGGCCCTGGGAAGTGAATATGGTTCCATGGAGACTCTGCCTCAGGCACTAAAAATGGCTCCATTGCGAACATGGACCCAGATAAGCACAGCATCAGCCCCAGACAGGAATGCCAGGTGGATCCCAGTCAGGTTGTATGTGGCAGTCTGTCTGTCTCCCCTCCTCTCACTTGGAAAAAAAAGAGAAAAAAAGTTCAATTATTTGATGGTAACAGAAAATAAAGGCATATAAGTAGTCATCAAAGTCCTAGTCCTATATCAACCCAAGAAGGATATGTTTATAGCTTAGTCCAACCCCTCATTTTACTGATAGTAAAAGAACACTTCTCTCCCAGCCTTCTAACAAAGAATTCCAAAAGTTACATTAGAAACTATAACTACTTTGCAAAATCACCAAAGCCCACCAGCAAAGAAATCCAACAAGAGAAATCTTCCCAGAAACATGTCTGGAACAAAAAAAGAGGAGAAAGTCAGGATTCAGTATGTGTTAGAAAGAAGACTAGCCCAAAATAGAACAAAATCATAGGGAATATTCTAGGTTGAAAACAATTGAGAGGCACTGGCTGGTTGGCTCTGTGGTAGAGTGTCAGCCCAGCATGTGGAAGCCCTGGGTTCAATTCCCAGTCAGGGCACACAGGAGAAGTGAACATCTTCTTCTCTACTCTTCCCCCTTCTCTTTCTCTCTCTCTCTTCCCTTCCCATACACATGGCTTGAATGGTTTGGGCAATTTGGCCCCGGTACTGAGGAAGGCTCCATGGCTTCACCTCAGTGGCTGAAATAGCCCCATTCAGAGCAACAGAGCAGCAGCCCAAGATGGGCAAGCATCGCCCCCTAGTGGGCTTGCCAGGTGGATCCCGGTCAAGGCACATGTGAAAGTCTGGTTCTCGGCCTCCCTGCTTCTCACTTAATAAAAAATAAAGAAGAAAAGAATTGAGGAAAGTAGGGATAGAGATGTCTAAGTGTGTTGGGCTGATGTGGAAAAAAGGGTGTGGGCATACCTAATCCACTTTTGGTTTTTATAATATGGTGCATGACCAGCTTGAATGTAGTTCTTTCACCTACAGTGTGTCTGTAAAGTCATGGTGCACTTTTGACTGGTCACAGGAAAGCAACAAAAGACGATAGAAACATGAAATCTGCACCAAATAAAAGGAAAACTCTCCCAGTTTCATACCTATTCAGTGCAGGTCAATGTGGACTCACGCACAGATTGTTTAGGGCTCCTTAGGTAGCTATCCCATATAGCCTCTACAGACTCGTCACTGACTGATGGCCTACTAGAACGGGGTTTCTCCACCAAACTGCTTATCCGACCGAGTAATGTTATTCCTATGTGGTGCCGCTTCATTGTAAACATGCTGATAATCACATTGCACTTTGGTCACAGATTCAAATTGAGAGAGCCACAGAACACACTGAACTTTCCTCTGTACCGTCCACATCTTGACTGGCATGGCCATGGGCTGCTCTGCTATATACACGGTGTTACGTCATCATCTGTGCATGCACACATGCTGCCACATCATCCTACAGAAACTAGGACGTTTTTCCTTTTATTTGGTGCAGATTTCACATTTCTATCATCTTTTGTTGCTTTCCTGTGACTGGTCAAAAGTGCACCATGGCCCTGGCTGGTTGGCTCAGCAGTAGAGCGTCGGCCTAGCGTGCAGGAGTCCTGGGTTCGATTCCCGGCCAGGGCACACAGGAGAAGCGCCCATCTGCTTCTCCACCCCTCCCCCTCTCCTTCCTCTCTGTCTCTCTCTTCCCCTCCCACAGCCAAGGCTCCATTGGAGCAAAGATGGCCCGGGCACTGAGGATGGCTCTGTGGCCTCTGCCTCAGGTGCTAGAATGGCTCTGTACGCAACAGAGTGACGCCCCAGAGAGGCAGAGCATCTCCCCCTGGTGGGCATGCCAGGTGGATCCCGGTCGGGCACATGCGGGAGTCTGTCTGACTGCCTCCCTGTTTCCACTTTCGGAAAAATGAAAAAAAAAAAAGAAAAGAAAAAGTGCACCATGACTTTACGGACACACTGTAAATTCAGAGTTGAGAAACAAAAAGCAATAATAAATCAGTTAACTATAGCAAGTTTGATCTAAAAAGTCTTGCAATCACTAAACAAGCCACTTGTCAGCCTCTTCTAAAACATAGTTCATTACATTGGAGTTAAAGAGAAAGTTGGTTTACATAGACAAAGCTTTTATCCAAATCTTCCCATAGCACAGCTCTAGGAAGCATCATGACCATTGCATTCTTTGTGAATTGTGTCCCCTGCAGTTGCACATTGTGGCAGCCCTGGTCTTCAAATGTGATTGAGTAATTCCAATGGAAGTTATTATAAATGGATGTCCTGGGTTTGATTCCTGGTCAGGGCGCACAGGAGAAGCAGTCATCTGCTTCTCCACCCCTCCCACTCTCCCTTCTCTCTCTATTTCTCTTCCTCTCTTGCAGCCATGGCTCAGTTGGAAAGAGTTGGCCCCAGGCTCTGAGGATGGCTCCATGGCCTCGCCTTAGACATTAAAATAGCTTGGTTGCTGAGCAACAGAGCAACGGCTTCAGATGGGCAGAGCATTGTCCCATGGGGGTCTTGTCAGGTGGATCCTGGTCAGGGCACATGTAGGAGTCTGTCTCTCTGCCTCCCTACTTCTCATTTAAGAAAATAAAAGAAAGTTATTATAATTACATATTTAGGGCCCCAGGATGAGTCAGCAAATATACTGCTCACAAAAATTAGGGGATATTTCAAAATGAATATCAAGCTATAAAATATCCCCTAATTTTTGTGAGCAGTGTAGATGCATCATGGTAACTGATTCATCACCCACCTTGCAGTCAAATTTCTTGAAAAGATCTGGAGCCCAGAGCCAATTTAGGGCAGAAAACCAAGGAGAAATTCTAAATCAATCAAGAATGACTCTGCACGTGACAGTGCATGGCAAGCAAATATGAAATGATTCATCAGCATTCAGGAAAGGAACAAAAGTTACTGGTAAGATTTGGAATGTTACTGTGAAGACAGTGTTGAAGGATAGATGGAGAGAAATGTATAAAACTAGAAGCTTAACATCAGGGACAGAAACCAGAGATGAGCTATAGATAATTCCAGAATAAACCTTAGTCAGAGGTATCCATTAGGAGTACAGGAAGTAATGTTGTCAGTGCTGTACTTAGACACCAGTGGATTTGGGGGCTGAGAGGGCTCAGAGTGGTTGCCTTAGAGCCGCGGTTTTCAACCCTTTTCACCTCAGGGCACATGTAAACTAATTTCTAAGATTCTGCGGCACACCAAAGAATATACTGGATTATGCTTTTGGCCAATCTGACAAAAGAATAGGTATAATTTTGATTCACTCACATCAGACAGCTATTATTGTATTGGCTGTTGTCTTTGTTTTATTTGACACTCTTAGGGAAAAAAGGTTGGTGTCCCTGACTAAATAAACAAGTTTTGCATGTTTTAAAAATTCTTGCAGCACACAGGTTGAGAATCGCTGCCCTAGGTCTTTGCTGTGGTGACCCAGGGACTGCCCTCCCGGTTGCCCTTTCTAGTGTTGTTCCTTTCCTATGCCAGAGATCAATATGCGAAGCTGAAAAAAAGCAAATATATGTCTTAAGCATTACACTTATTCATTGAATCCAACACCTTGGCTCACAACCAACATCACCTCCTTCCTTGACAGGGAAACTGAGTATGGGAATATTCTTTTTAAACCAAATAACCTGAATAATGGCCTCAGCTACTCTCTCCCTTTGTGCCAAAGGCAGACTGAATGCAAGTAAAGCACCTGTGACTAATCAAAACAGGTTCCCCATTACCCCACCCCTGAAAGCTCAAACACTTCCCTGGAAGTTTCCTTGGCTGTGATGGAGCCTGAACCTCCTATGGAAGGTTCAGCCAAGGCCTCCAGGAAAAGAAAGGTGACCCAAGGATACAGTAAGAAAGCATCAGTGAACACAGAGTAACCCCAAAATGAACAGCACTCTTTCAAGGCACTCATTACTAATGGAGTGTCCACTACAACCTTGAAAAGGCAGAGAAGGTGACGTCACGGAAATGGCGCCGTGAGCAGCGCGTCCGACAGATCTCCCCAAAATCACAACAAATTTATCAACTAGAAACAGAAAAATTTATCCTCGGAGCATTCCGGAGTTCCACACAAACTGAAAGCGAAAGGACTGTTATCACTTGAATCTGAGAGACGAGGGTGTATTCAAGCCATGGAGGGAGTGCGTCTGTGGTGAGTCAGCCCACACTCGGGAGCGGTGAGCAGCCGCCGGGGCGCGCCCGGTCCGGTTGCAGAGCGAGCACCGCTAACGTTCCCAGCGGCCCGCGCACTGCGAGTGAGAGTCCCCAGCCACCGGTGCCCGGAGCACCCCATTCGCGTGCGTGCCCTGGGCATTCCACGCGCCCAGAGCACCCTACTGGCCCGCACACCCAGGGTGCCCCATTATCCTGTGCCTGGTGCGCCCCAGCCGCCAGCAGCGGGGCGAGCGGGAGAGGCGCCAGGGCGGTCTTCCCTATTTGGGAGATTCTCTCCGTGCGCGGGGCACCTCACCCAGCCACTCAAGCTAACAATCAAGCGTTGGGGGAGGGGCGCGCAGGCAGCTTGAAATACCTTCGGGAGCACAGCTGCAGACCCAATCACTGAAATTAGCTTAACCCATGAAATCTGTGCACCCATGGGTTCTAATTGATAAGATCTCTCTCAGTTCAGCGATCCAAGACGAGAGGTGTGATATTTTTTTTAGTGCCTCTCGCTAAAGGGGAGGGGGCAACTTCTGATTGATAAAGACTCCATATTCAGGGATAAACGCTAACAAGAGGGACTTGGCAGATAATAAGATCTATACTACACTCGTCGCAAGCAGAGACTAGTGCCTCTTCTTCCCAGCCAAAACAGGCTGCAAAGTGTGGAAAGCCTGGGTTGAGTGGTCCAACTGAATGCTAGGTGCTGAACAATCACCTTGACAACAATTGACTCCCACCCCCACCTGATTACACTGGAGGCTCTGACTGCCAGAGCCTTTCCCAAAGCCTTGCGCTGAGTGGGGATAGAGTGGGGATTTCCCAGCTCTTTGAGCCTCTTACTCCCCAGGCAGAAGCAGTTGCAGCCTTATAGCTGGATCACCAGGCTGCTAATTCAGGAAGGGGGGACTAGGAGAGAGACTCCAGGAAAGCAAACTTTCTCATCATTGGACCCTGCAAACGCCAACAAGCCTTGACTACCAGCAAGACTAAAGCCAATTATATGACATTGCCATAGAATCCCATCATCTGCAAATCCCTACCTAAGTGTGACACAGGGGCAGAGCCTGGGGTACAGAGTCACCGACCAGGAAGAGGGAGAGAAGAGAAAAAGGAAGAAGTTAACCTCTCAAAATCAAGAAAAATCCACAGACTTTACAACTTGTTCCACTAATTTTTTTGTTGTTGTTGTTTGTTTCTTCTATCTTATTGCCTTTATTATTATTATTTCTATTTCCTACACCTCGGTCCTTCTATTCTCTGCCCATCTTATGCTTCTCTTTTCTTGAACTACACTACCCATGAGTGTTACATTTTATTTCTCTTCTTCATCCTCACCCTCCTTTAAGGTTATACTCCAAAACACTTAACTCTCACTCTGTCCTTTTTTGTTTTTTTTGTTGTTGTTTTGCTTTATTTTGTTTTTTTCTCTTCCTTTTTTTTCTTCCTTCGTTTTTCTCTTTTTCTTATTTTTTCCTTTCTATTCGTTTTTTCTTTTCTCATTTTACTTTTCCTCCCATTTAATCCTCAATCACGAACAAATTAGTTAATTTGGGACTCAAGGTTTTTTTTTGGTTTTATTTTTCTTTTTCGCTTTTGTTTTTGTTTTTTTGTTTGTTTGTTTGTTTATTTTTGTGGCATTTTGGGTACTTTTTACTTGGCTTTTTAACTCACTAGCATTCCTCCCAAGCCAAGGTCTCCATTGTATTTAGTCTTCGCGCCACTTAATACAACAGATTTTAACTTATTATTTTTATTTTTTTCTTCTTTATTATTCTCTTTTTTTCTCCTTTTTTCTGGTTCCCTCTTATCCCTCTCATTATATCTCTTAGTCGACCATCACTTACAAGCAAATCATCTTATGCTTGTCTAAGATTTTCTTACTTTTTTTTTTTTCATTTAGTAGGTCCCTACTCCCTTTTTTTGCCCCTTGAACTCTTCACCCCAAATCAGGCCCTCCATTATAGGCAGTTTTTGTTCCATTTAGCATAATATAATTCACAGGTCATCACGATATTTCCCTGAGGAGGGGAGAAGAGGGAAAGAGAAGAAAGAAAAAAGGGGGAAATAATAAATTATTACTGTTTTTTTTGTGTGTGGGGTGTTTTACCTTTTTTTTTACTTTTTACTCTTTATTAATTCTAATTAGTGCTATCAACAAGACCACCCTCAGATGCCAATAAGAAAGAGGAAATCGAATATTATGGATACAAAAGAAAGAGAGGTAACACAAATAGATGTGGAAAAATCTATGGAGAAAAGACTTAACATATTGGAAGCCTTGGAGCTAAATGACAGAGAATTTAAAATAGAAATCTTTTTTTTTTTTTTTTCATTTTTCTGAAGCTGGAAACAGGGAGAGACAGTCAGACAGACTCCCGCATGCGCCCGACCGGGATCCACCCGGCATACCCACCACGGGGCAACGCTCTGCCCACCAGGGGGCGATGCTCTGCCCATCCTGGGCGTCGCCATGTTGCGACCAGTGCCACTCTAGCGCCTGGGGCAGAGGCCACAGAGCCATCCCCAGCGCCCGGGCCATCTTTGCTCCAATGGAGCCTTAGCTGCGGGAGGGGAAGAGAGAGGCAGAGAGGAAAGCGCAGCGGAGGGGTGGAGAAACAAATGGGCGCTTCTCCTGTGTGCCCTGGCAGGGAATCGAACCCGGGTCCTCCGCACGCTAGGCCGACGTTCTACCACTGAGCCAACCAGCCAGGGCCTAAAATAGAAATCTTAAAAATACTCAGAGATATACAAGAAAACACAGAAAGGCAATTTAGGGAGATCAGAAAACAACTCAATGAACACAAAGAATATATTACCAAGGAAATTGAAACTATAAAAACAAATCAAACAGAAATGAAAAACTCAATTTACGACCTGAAAAACGAGGTAACAAGCTTAGCTAACAGAACAGCCCAGATTGAAGATAGAATTAGTGAAATAGAAGACAAACAACTTGAGGCACAACAGAGAGAAGAAGAAAGAGACTCAAAAATAATAAAAGCCCTGGCCGGTTGGCTCAGCGGTAGAGCGTCAGCCTAGCGTGCGGAGGACCCGGGTTCAATTCCCGGCCAGGGCACACAGGAGAAGCGCCCATTTGCTTCTCCACCCCTCCGCCACACTTTCCTCTCTGTCTCTCTCTTCCCCTCCCGCAGCCAAGGCTCCATTGGAGCAAAGATGGCCCGGGCGCTGGGGATGGCTCCGTGGCCTCTGCCTCAGGTGCTAGACTGCCTCTGGTCGCAACATGGCGACGCCCAGGATGGGCAGAGCATCGCCCCCTGGTGGGCAGAGCGTCGCCCCATGGTGGGCATGCCGGGTGGATCCCGGTCGGGCGCATGCGGGAGTCTGTCTGACTGTCTCTCCCTGTTTCCAGCTTCAGAAAAATGAAAAAAAAAAAAAGTAAAAAAAAAAAAAAATGAAAAACGAGAAAGCCCTACAGGCATTGTCTGACTCCATCAGAAAGAATAACATAAGAATAATAAGTATATCAGAGGGAGAAGAGAAAGAAAATGGAATGGAGAATATACTCAAATAATAGACGAGAACTTCCCAAGCCTGTGGAAAGAACTAAAGCCTCAAATTCAAGAAGCAAACAGAACACCGAGTTTTCTTAACCCCAACAAACCCACTCCAAGGCACATCATAATAAAGATGACACAAACCAATGACAAAGAAAAAGTTCTCAAGGCAGCCAGGGAAAAGAAGAGTACAACATATAAAGGAAGGCCTATTAGATTATCATCAGATTTCTCAGCAGAAACTCAACAAGCTAGAAGAGAGTGGACCCCAATATTTAAAGCCCTGAAAGAGAGGAACTTTCAGCCAAGAATACTATACCCATCAAAGCTATCCTTCAAGTACGAAGGAGATATAAAAACATTCACAAATACAGAAAAGATGAGAGAATTTATCAGCAGAAAGCCCCCACTCCAGGAAATACTAAAGGGGGTTTTCCAACCAGATTCAAAGAACAAAAGAAAACAACACTACAAGTAACAGCTCCACCAAGAACACAATAAAACCAAACTTAAACTGTGACAACAAAGAAAAAAAGGGGGGGAGAGGATGGAGATTAACAGTAGCAAAGAATGATGAAGTGCAGAAATACTCATAAGATAGGGTATTACAATGAATATGGTAGGTACCCTTTTCATTACTTAATGGTAACCACCCTTGAAAAAACCACCACAAAAACACTTGACTTAAAAAAGATAGCAACAGAGAAAAGAAGTATGGAACACAAACAAACAAAAACAAATGATAGAAAAACAAAAGAGAAGAATCAAACAAGATACAAAACAAACAGAAAGCAATTTATAAAATGGCAGTAGGAAACCCACAAGTGTCAATAATTACACTAAATGTAAATGGATTAAACTTACCAATAAAAAGACAGAGTGGCAGAATGGATTAAAAAAGAAAATCCAATTATATGCTGCCTACAAGAAACACATCTAAGCAACAAGGATAAAAACAAATTCAAAGTGAAAGGCTGGAAAACAATACTCCAAGCAAACAACACCCAAAAAAAAAGCAGGTGCAGCAATACTCATATCTAATAATGCTGACTACAAGACAGAAAAAGTACTCAGAGACAAAAATGGTCATTTCATAATGATTAAGAGGAAGTTGAATCAAGAAGACATAACAATCCTTAATATATATGCACCAAACCAAGGAGCACCAAAATATATAAGACAGCTACTTATTGACCTTAAAACAAAAACTAACAAAAATACAATCATACTTGGAGACCTCAATACACCGCTGACAGCTCTAGATCGGTCATCCAAACAGAGAATCAACAAAGATATAGTGGCCTTAAACGAAATACTAGAACACCTGGATATGATAGACATCTACAGGACACTTCATCCCAAAGCGACAGAGTACACATTTTTCTCTAGTGTACATGGAACATTCTCAAGAATTGACCATATTTTGGGCCACAAAGACAATATCAGCAAATTTAGAAAAAGTGAAATTGTACCAAGCATATTTTCTGATCATAAAGCCATGAAACTAGAATTCAACTGCAAAAAAGAGGGGGGGAAACCCACAAAAATGTGGAAACTAAACAACATACTTCTAAAAATGAATGGATCAAAGAAGAAATAAGTGCAGAGATCAAAAGATATATACAGACAAATGAAAATGAAAATACGACATATCAGAATCTCTGGGATGCAGGAAAAGCAGTAATAAGAGGAAAGTTCATATCACTTCAGGCCTATATGAACAAACAAGAGAGAGCCGAAGTAAACCACTTAACTTCACACCTTAAGGAACTAGAAAAAGAAGAACAAAGACAACCCAAAACCAGCCAAAGAAAGGAGATAATAAAAATCAGAGCAGAAATAAATGAAATAGAGAACAGAAAAACTATAGAAAAAATCAATAAAACAAGGAGCTGGTTCTTTGAAAAGATCAACAAAATTGACAAACCCTTGACAAGACTCACCAAGGAAAAAAGGCACAGGACTCAAATAAATAAAATCCAAAATGAAAGAGGAGAGATCACCACAGACATCATAGATATACAAAGAATTATTGTAGAATACTATGAAAAATTATATGCCACCAAATACAACAATCTAGAAGAAATGGATAAATTCCTAGAACAATACAACCTTCCTAGACTGAGTCATGAAGAAGCAGAAAGCCTAAACAGACCAATCAGCAGGGAGGAAATAGAAAAAACTATTAAAAACCTCCCCAAAAATAAAAGTCCAGGCCCAGACGGTTATACTAGTGAATTCTATCAAACATTCAAAGAAGACTTGGTTCCTATTCTACTCAAAGTCTTCCAAAAAATTGAAGAAGAAGCAATACTTCCAAACACATTTTATGAGGCCAACATAACCCTCATACCAAAACCTGGCAAGGATGGCACAAAGAAAGAAAACTATAGACCAATATCTCTAATGAATACAGATGCTAAAATACTAAACAAAATACTGGCAAACCGAATACAACAACATATTAAAAAAATAATACATCATGATCAAGTGGGATTCATCCCAGAATCTCAAGGATGGTTCAACATACGCAAAACGGTTAACGTAATACACCATATCAACAAAACAAAGAACAAAAACCACATGATCTTATCAATAGATGCAGAAAAGGCTTTTGATAAAATACAACACAATTTTATGTTTAAGACTCTCAACAAAATGGGTATAGAAGGAAAATATCTCAACATGATAAAGGTCATATATGATAAACCATCAGCCAACATCATATTAAACAGCATAAAACTGAGGACTTTCTACCTTAAATCAGGAACAAGACAGGGTTGTCCACTCTCTCCACTCTTATTTAACGTGGTGCTAGAAGTTCTGGCCAGAGCAATCAGACAAGACAAAGAAATAAAAGGCATCCATATCGGAAAAGAAGAAGTAAAGGTATCACTTTTTGCTGATGATATGATCCTATACATTGAAAACCCGAAGGACTCCACGAAAAGATTATTAGAAACAATAAACCAATACAGTAAGGTCGCAGGATACAAAATTAACATACAAAAGTCCATAGCCTTTCTATATGCCAACAATTAAATATTAGAAAACAAACTCAAAAAAATAATCCCCTTAACGATTGCAACAAAAAAAATAAAATACCTAGGAATAAACATAACAAAGAATGTAAAGGACCTATATAATGAAAATTACAAAGCATTGTTAAGGGAAATCGAAAAAGATACAATGAGATGGAAAAATATTCCTTGTTCTTGGATAGGAAGAATAAATATAATCAAAATGGCCATATTACCCAAAGCAATATACAAATTTAATGCAATTCCCATCAAAATTCCTATGAGATTTTTTAAAGAAATGGAACAAAAAATCATCAGATTTATATGGAACTATAAAAAACCCCGAATAGCCAAAACAATCCTAAGGAAAAAGAATGAAGCTGGGGGCATTACAATACCTGACTTTAAACTATATTATAGGGCCACGATAATCAAAACAGAATGGTATTGGCAGAAAAATAGACACTCAGACCAATGGAACAGAATAGAAAGCCCAGAAATAAAACCACATATATATGGTCAAATAATCTTTGATAAAGGGGCCAACAACACACAATGGAGAAAAGAAAGCCTCTTCAACAAATGGTGTTGGGAAAACTGGAAAGCCACATGCAAAAGAATGAAACTCGTCTACAGCCTGTCCTCATGTACTAAAATTAATTCAAAATGGATCAAAGACCTAAATATAAGACCTGAAACAATAAAGTACATAGAAGAAGACATAGGTACTAAAATCATGGACCTGGGTTTTAAAGAACATTTTATGAACTTGACTCCAATGGCAAGAGAAGTGAAGGCAAAGATAAATGAATGGGACTACATCAGAATAAAAAGTTTTTGCTCAGCAAGAGAAACTGATATCAAAATAAACAGACAGCCAACTAAATGGGAACTGATATTTTCAAACAACAGCTCAGATAAGGGCCTGATATCCAAAATTTACAAAGAACTCATAAAACTCAACAACAAACAAACAAACAATCCAATAAAAAAATGGGAAGAGGACATGAACAGACACTTCTCCCAGGAAGAAATACAAATGGCCAACAGATATATGAAAAGATGCTCAGCTTCATTAGTTATTAGAGAAATGCAAATCAAAACTACAATGAGATACCACCTCACCCCTGTTAGATTAGCTATTATCAACAAGACGGATAATAGCAAATGTTGGAGAGGCTGTGGAGAAAAAGGAACCCTCATTCACTGTTGGTGGGACCGTAAAGTAGTACAACCATTATGGAGGAAAGTATGGTGGTTTCTCAAAAAACTGCAAATAGAACCACCTTATGACCCAGCAATCCCTCTACTGGGTATATACCCCAAAACCTCAGAAACATTGATACGTAAAGACACATGTAGCCCCATGTTCATTGCAGCACTGTTCACAGTGGCCAAGACATGGAAACAACCAAAAAGCCCTTCAATAGAAGACTGGATAAAGAAGATGTGGCACATATGCACTATGGAATACTACTCAGCCATAAGAAATGATGACATCAGATCATTTACAGCAAAATGGTGGGATCTTGATAACATTATATGGAGTGAAATAAGTAAATCAGAAAAAAACAAGAACTACATGATTCCATACATTGGTGGAACATAAAAACGAGACTAAGAGACATGGACAAGAGTGTGGTGGTTACCAGGGGTGGGGGGAGGGAGGACATGGGAGGGAGGGAGGGAGAGAGTTAGGGGGAGGGGGAGGGGCACAGAGAACTAGATAGAGGGTGACGGAGGACAATCTGACTTTGGGCGAGGGGTATGCAACATAATTTGATGACAAAATAACCTAGACATGTTTTCTTTGAATATATGTACCCTGATTTATTAATGTCATCCCATTACCATTAATAAAAATTTATTAAAAAAAAAAAAGAAAAGGCAGAGAAGACATTGATGGCTGAGAACAAATCCTACTCAGAGATCAAGTCCCCAGTGCATTTATTTTAAACGTAATAAAACAGGAGTGAGCTGTACAGTGATAAGAATGACAAAGAGAATTAAGAAATTTGTGGTCTGAGAGATACAAAGAAAAGATGGGAATTTCAGTAGAAAGATCAATGGTCCCTCTCATTCGAAGGCCAGGGCCCTCTGAACACTCTCACAGAAAGTTCTCTATGCATCTTGCATTTTTAGCAGAGCACCAAACCAATTCGACTCTCCCAGCTCTCCAGTTCAAAAGGCTGGGTCTGAATGCCAAACCTCCCCCTCAGTAAGTGTACCACGAAGATGGGAACTGTACCAGAGTAGCAAGTTCCTGGCTCTGTGGCAGCTGCTTTATTACTTATTAACTTATTTTATATAGCCTTCAGCATGGCAAGAAAAGCTTCCTTTCATTATCAACAGGAATGAAAAGCCAAAAGGGGAAATCAGAGCCAGGGAATTGTGGCCGCGCTGATTACAAGAGTTCTTATCAAAGCTGACACAAGTGCGGGGTGTGGATGCCCCAGTGCCCTGGGCAGGCAGGAGATGGAAGGCTGGAGGACACTTTCCCACAGGGTCATTGTGCCACAGTGAGTTCTCAGCAAGGAGAACTTTTTCACTTCTTCCTTCCTTCTTTTCCACTTCAGAGGGAACTTGAACAGCAAAGTCGCCAGAGACAGAACATACAAAACGCAACCTTTAGGTGCAGGTGCCAACGTGACCGAGCAGGGTGACGCTTGGAGGTGGCGATGAGGGTAAGTGCAGCTGTCACTCAGCAGAAGTATCATCTAAAAGGAAGCCTCAAGTGTTTGCATCAAGTATCATCAGAGCCATCTCCTGAGCAAGCAGAGAAGATGAGTGTGTCTTGGTGAGCCAAGAACCCAGGGCAGACGCTGTCCCTGAGCCAGCATAGCTCTTTCAGGTCCTGTGGGTTTAAAAGTCATCATCAGAGAAACAGGTCCAGCACTGCCTTCTCATTAAAGTTACCAACATCTTCTTATCATTGTGTTTGTTCCTGTTTTACCAGCAAGGGCACTTCAAGGAGGGAAATGGAAGGAGATGCAACAAAATCTTGAAAAGAGATATTGGGCCTGACCTGTGGTGGCGCAGTGAATAGAGCATGGACCTGGAAGGCTGAGGTCACTGGTTCAAAACCCTGGGCTCGCCCAGTAAAGGCACATACAGGAAGTAACCACATACTATGAGTTGATGTTTCCCACCTCTCTCTCTAAAAAAGTCAATAAATAAAATATTAAAGAAAAAAGAGAAGGAGGAAGACAAAGAGGGAGGGAGGGAGGGAGGGAGGAAGGGAGGGAGGAAAAGGAAGGAAAAGGAAGGAGGGAAGGAAGGAAAGAAAGAGATAATGGGAGAACAGACGAGAAGTCACCACTTCACTAATGTCCCAGGCCCATGAGCTTTCCAGAATGCAGGATCAGGGGATTTTCTGATTTTGTGCTCCAGTGCAGTTTGTTGTGGACAGATGTCTTTGCCATACCCATGGCTGGACTCCAGAAGATAGCTTACTGCAGCACAGGACAGGGTACATGCGCAGGTGCAGGGGAGGTTGAGAAGCCCATTTCCATAGGCGCCTCCAGAGAGAAATTCCATTGCCTTGATTTTGGGAAATGTTAGCACATAAAGAAGGCCACCAGGGCCCAAAAAATCTTCATCACACAAAATTGAGTTGTGGTGGTGGTAGAAAAAGACTCTAAAAGTCCAGTCAGCCTGCCCATGTGACAGCCACCCAGGGAAGAGTGTGCTGAAGGGTGCATCTGATGGCTTGTGAAAACTCACATGGCGTGAGAAAACAATTAATGAACAACTAAGGAGCCGCAACAATGAGTTCATGCTTCTCATCTCTCTCCCTTCCTTTCTGTCTGTCTCTCACTCTCTTAAAAAATAATAATATTCCCTGGAAGAGGAGACACAGCTGTGGAAAGGACACTTGTAGGAAAGAGGTGACCAATAAAATGTCAACAGTGACAATTTGGAGAAACATTTTAAGACAGAACAAGATAGTGGAACTGTATTGAAAGAAAATGACAGTCAGGGGTGACTCTTCATGGCATTCCAGGACAATGCTGAAACGAGTAGGTGTGTGAAAGGAGAAATGATTAAGGAAAAAAGGACAGGAAGAGAAAATTTTATTTTTTATTTTATAAGAAGCTAAAATGTAATTGTATAAATGTTTGGCTTGCTGGACCAAGGAAAAAAAACTACATTTCTGTAGCACAGAAGTATTTTTTTAATAGGATATATCTGTGAGATAGAGTACATTGAAGCACTTCGACAAAATAATTTTTAACACAACTGAATGTGTACTTATTATCCAAGACTGACTTTTCCACAATTCTTCTTCTTTGGGCCCTTTCTTCTTGGTCTTCTTTCCATTTTCAAACATGTCTGAACTTCCTGATCTTAAAAACCATGTCAAAAAAAATAGTAAACACCTTATTTTAGTTCTTTCTCCTATCCTACCACCATCCATCTCACTTTTCACTCTCCCATAAAAACCAAAAACCTTTGCACAAATGGTCTTCAGCTGCTACCTTCAGTTTCTCTACAAGTTCTCTCTCCTTCCCTCACTTCTTCATTCCCACCCTTCTTGCTTCTAGATGATTGATGCTATTGCAATGTATGATTTTTCCATAGGCTCCTTTCAACTCTTTTTCCAGACTTTGTTCTTTCAGTTTCTCTGCTACACTTTAAACTGTTGAAAGTGCCATCCCTCTCCACTTCTGGGAGTCTCCCTTTCTCCTTTGTTGTGTCTTTCCCCAATCCCCCTGCAGAGCATTCACATTCTCTGTGCACAGCTGTTCCTACATACAGCTGTACTATTATGCAATCCAGTTCGAGAGAGCAGAAATACCCATGCAATCCCTCAGACCCATATGCTTTGGAGATATGTTCTAGTTGATTCTGATCCAGACAAAATATTTAAGAAGATGGATCTTGGCCAGTGTCCAGGGAGAACCCTACATTTCTCATTGTTGTTGTTTCCCTTGGCTTTCTTAGGATAGCTAGCTAGCACAATAACCCAAAAGATTCACTTACTTACTCTGAGTATTCTGATCAGCCCTGACTCTTTTCTCTTTTAGCTCTGCCTCCCAAAATGGTGTGGCTTTGTAGATCGTATAGCAGATGGCCGGGAGAGAGGAGCAAGACTGAGTTTTGTTTGCTGCCCCTACTCTCTGTTCCCTGATTTTTAGAAACAAGCAATTCCTGAGTTTTAGTCACCACCACCTACAATAAATACATGATAGCTTCATACTAAGTGTGTGTATTTGTGTGTGCACGTGTCCACAAGCAAATAAAGAACTTTGACAGTAAATACATCTGGGGAAGAAATTTGGGTGGATCAGTGAAAGGGGTGGGAAAGAGATTTACTTTTTATTGAAGCTTTTGTACCTTTTCAAATCCGTATATTCTGTGTATGTATTCTACATTCAAAGGTAATTTTTACATTGAAAATGCACAAAATATTTTGTTAGACACTGTGATCTAAACAAAGGGAGATTACTGGTCTCAAGTAGCATACAATTTCAGTGGGAAGATAGGACATTATCTTAAATAAATAATAGATATTTTTACTGGTCCCTCTGCTAACTTCTGCCTAATATTAACCAAATTTTTAAACTACTCTCACTTCAGTTTCCTTGCCTGAAATGGTAAGACTGAATTAAATAACCACTTATTTCATTGATCTATTAATTCATTCATTTTATTTATCTAGTCAAGAAATTTTTACTGAGCACTGTTATTAGTTGGCTTTTGCTGTGTATGTAACCATCTCCAAAACTTGGTACTTTAAAAACACTAACTAATTTTTTTATTGAATCTTATTGGGGTGACACTGGTTAACAGAATTACACAGGTTTCAGGTACCCAGTTCTACACCACATCTCTGTGCACCATATTGTGTGTTCACCCCCAAGTCAAGTCCTTGTCCATCACCATCTATCCCCTCATACTCTTACCCTTCCTTCCCCACAGGCAGTCACCACACTGTTGTTCATGGCTATAAGTTTTTTTCTTTCTTTTCTTTCCTTTTTTTTTTGGTCTTCTTTTGCTCTGTCCTTCCGCCTCCCTCATTCAACACCCCCAACCTGACAGCTGTCAGCATCTCTCTGTGTATGAGTCTGTATCTATTTTGCTTGCCAGCCATTTATTTAGTTCATAATTCAGCAGAGTGGCAGTTTGGGTGGGACTCAGGTGTGTGGTTATTCTGATAGTCTCAGTGGGGCTTCTTTCTATGTTATCATCAGCTGTCATGTCAGTCAGTGAAGGTACTCTGCTTCTAGTGCTAGTTGGCTATCAGCTGGGCAACAGGCAACAGAGGCAACTGGGCCACAAGGCTCTCATATGGCCAGCTGGCCTGAGCTTGTTCATATGTATCTTGGGATTTCAAGAGCAGTGTGTCTCAAAAAATAAAGCTCTTTTCAAGTCTGCTTGCATTATGTTAGTTAACCTACCACTGAGAAAATCAAGTTCAGCCTAGATCTAAAGAATGGAGAAAAAGACCCCAAACTTGAGAACTATAAAGCCAATGGCAAGGAGCTGTGGAAGAAAGAGAAGAATCATCTGTGGCTATCTTTGCAATCAACCACAAGCCTGTCTTTGGTGCCAAGTCCTTACCTTTATGGAGCTTACATTTTAACCTCTCTGCCACTGCAGAATTTCTACTGCTAGCAAATGTTAATTATGAAAATCTGGAGTGAGATGGATCCTGGAGCAAATCTCAGAAGAGAAATAACTAGGTCTATAGAATAATTAAGGTTAGGCAAACAAAACATTCTAGAGAGAGACTATTTTGGCCTGACTCTCCAAAAAATTTGTTCAGTTTTTATTAATTTTTTTTTCTTAAAATCTATTTGAGAGCCTTACTAGGTTTGGTCTCCTTAAGTGTTAAGGGAAGTAGGGTCTGGTAATTGATTTTCCTGAGTGGGGCTCATGAATTTTTTTAAATTACAACTCGTGAAGAAATAAGATATATGACCACCGGGAATGGCAGGAATTGATCCATTAACAATGGGTTCTAAACACAATGATCCTAGCACTAACCAGATATTACAAGAATAAAATGAGGCAAGTTGCCATTCCTTTCATCTGGGAAGGTTGGCATACAGTTTAAAAAAAATACATCCAAAGAAAGATAACAAACAATACCAGGTAGCAAACAAAATAAAGATGTTGAATCCACAGTTTCCTCCAAATATAAAGTTACTCCAGGTGTTCCAGCTGTTCTTACACTATCTGCCCCCCCACTTCCTGCTATGTCAAGTGTCCCATAGTAAATTACCCTGCAGAGAGGAAATGTTACTCAGCCTGACATCACTGTGTTCCATCACACCCTCTCACACACCTGCTCCCAACCTCACATCCCTCACACACCTGTCATCACCCACAAAACACTCCCCTCCTCTAACTTATACCTCAGCTTATAAATTCACATCCAAATTTCTCCTTTTAGATAAGACATCCTTTCCAAATACACAAACCCTTAATGAAAAGCTCTGTTACTTTTAAACATTATAGAAAACACACACTAGCTAAAGTTTCTACTTTTCTTCCTTTACAGTAACCCTGAGGAGAACCCAAAGTCCCTGTGGATAATGACCCAAAGAGCAGAAGAACCTCGAGAAGGGATGGTTGCCTAATGGAGAGAGTATTTCCAGGGACAGAGGGCCTGCATTCTACAGATAATGTGAATACTTTTCTCATGGTATTATTTGGGGCATGGTCATTGTGTGAGTTTTGTTATCTTTCCAATAAAAGCAATGAATATTGTATCTCCCCTATCTACCTCAAAAAGCTGTTATAATTTTATAATGTGATCAGTACGTAAACATATTCTATAAAATGTAAATTTCTGCATCAGTGGGTTAACAGCTTTGTTTAAAACCATGAGCGGGCTCCAGTTGGCTTGGCAGTAGAGTGTCAGCCTGGCATGTGGATGTCCTGGGTTTGATTCCCAGTCAGGGCACATAGAAGAAGTGACCATCTGCTTCAACACTCTTCCCCTTCTCCCTTCTCTCTATCTCTCTCTTCCCTTCCTGCAGCCATGGTTCTGTTGGAGCAAGTTGGCCACGGGCACTGAGGATGGCTCCATAGCCTCACCTCAGGTGCTAAAATAGCTCAGTTGCTGAGCAATGGGGCAATGGCCCCAAATGGGCAGAACATCACCTGGTAGGGGGCTTGCCAGATGGATCCTAGTCAGGGCACATGCAAGAGTCTGTCTCTCTGCCTCTCAGCTTCTCGCTTAAGAAAAATTAAAAATAAAACAGGAGTGATCCTCAAAATATTTATTTATTAATGTATGTTGGCATGAACTGATCAAAGAGGACACCTAGCAGTCAGAATAAACATCAGCCAACAGTACTGAAGTTTGTTTGCAGAATTTCAGCCCTATCTCAGCAGGATCCACCATTAACATAGAGGGGGAAGTGGTATAGCCAGCAAAATAGCACATGCACAAAGTCTTCGATGGGACCTGCCCCCACTTAAAAATAAGTACTTATTAAGGCACATATATATTCCTAATAGTAATATAAATTTTTAAAAACTTTGAAAGTTAAAATTTAAAACAAGCATGATCATAATACAATATTACTAAAATGAATTAAAATGTGACTTTAATAGTCACATTTCCACACATGTGTAAGCATCATTCACTGCCTAACAGTATAATGACTGTCTAGAAGCCTTTCACATAATTTCACCTTTAACCAGCTAAATAGCAAGCAGCCATCCACTGTCATACGAGTGTCTTATCTTCGCTGATGCCAACTGAGTTTTGTTTCCTTCAGGATAATGATCAAAGAGATTTCAGAAAAGATACCTACATACCCAAACATATCTGTGCGTGTTACAGTAGATCAACTATATGGCACTCTAAACCAGGGACTTCGGAGTAACTAATATGTCAGATGTGTTCTCATATAAGGTAGAATTAGTCAGAATTTAGGCCCCATAGATGCCTAAAAACCCCAACCACCAGGACCGATGCATATTGAGGCATGGCTGACATACTTATGTGCTAGACTTGCCAAATGTCTATTTGAATGAAGGAAAGAGAAAACTCCCAGGAGAGAACTCATTACAAGGGAAGGGAAGATCAAATAGATAATTGTGGTCAATGAGGTCAGGGAGGGGAGAGCTGTAAGGTAAGTATGGTGCCTGTCACTAGAACTTGAGTCCCGTGGATGTCGTGGCCGCAGGAGAGAGAAAGTGGAATCTTCAGCTGTTCAATTGGGATCATCCTGATACTGCTTTGGTAACCTGTAAACCCCCACATACACAGCACGACCATTTCACACACCTCGGTGACTTCTAGCATCTAAAATATCGACAAGCTCTGCAGGAGACTGCACTGTGGCATCCAGAGGGTGCAGCTGTAACCAGAAAAAAGCCCCAGGAGTGCCCAGCAGATGGCAGCAGTGCCGGGCCCAGGAAGCCAAGTCTGTGAGTGTCTGCATACCAGAAAAAAAAATTGCTCAGCACCCAGCAGACACTGCCTGGCAGCCATGCTGGAGGTGGCTTGCAGGGAAGGGATGCCCAGAGGCGGGAATGCATATTGATTAATGAGAATGTTGGCTTGCCCCCTTTGCTCACAGCTCAGTCCTGGGACTTTACCCTTTCTTCAACTCCTCTCATTTCCTAGGGGGTTTTAAAGCCCATCTCTATGCCCTTGACTTTAATTTTGTATCTCCATCCTAAACCTTTCTACTTCTGACTCCAGATTCATACATCCAACTGGTTGCTGGGTATTTCCATGTGGATGCCAAATGGAAAGTGTCCAAAATTAAACTCAATTTCTTCCCCTCAAAAACATCTTCAATTTACAGCCTTTTTTTTTATGTCACTTCATGGGACCTCCAGCCTTCAAATGAATCAGGTCAAAATTCTTGCGATCATTCTTAACTCTTTTATTTTCCTCATCTTTACATACAACTCATCAGCAAATACTAAAATCCAGTGACTACTCACCATCTTTGTAGTTTCTACTTCGGTCTACAGAGCCAGATCTCTTGCCTGGAATGCTTCAGTACCTTAAAATGGAATTGGAATGCAAATGCTTCTTAGTGCCAGAGACACAGGAGGAGAAAAGGCCCGCAATTTGGTTTCAATTAAAAAACTTGAAATTAGGAAACTCGTGAAATGACCTCTATAAGATTGTCCCTCAAATAGAATTAATGTGACACAGGGCCCCTCCTATCAAACCCTACCATCATTTTAGTGTTTAGCACACTTCTACCCTCCCGTGCAGTCTTTCTAACAACATAAGCCCGTTGGGACCTTTTATTGGCCTAAAACCTTATACCACTTACAGTGCATACAGTTTGTCTACCGTTTGATTACACTCTATCTCAAATTATGTGCTAATTTTTTCGTGGGTGTTAGTCCTGTTGTTCCGGTTGGGTAGGTAATGAGGCAGAGGTCCAGCCTGAACCAAAAGTGAGATTTGATACTTTTGAGCCCTCTGGCTCCTGTGATGACTATTAGGTGCAGCCACCGTAAGTTATTTGCATATGAGGTTTTCTTAGTTTTTTTAAAAAAATATTTAATTACGTTTGACATTCAATATTGTTTTATTATAGTTTCAGGTATATACATGTATGGTTTTTGCTGAAGATGGTTTTGAGCACATGGGTGTGTGTATGCCAAGGTGGAGGAGGAGAAGTCTGGGCACTGGGGGAGGCTGGCGACTGGCTTCAGACAGTAATTCCCTGTTCAGCCTGTAGGTCAGGTCTGAGCCCAGTGGAGAGATCTGCTAGTGGGCTGAGGGATATGTTTCCTGAACAAGCCTTGGGGCAAGGGAGCCAAGCTATTCTGCTTTGGTGATTACATGATACAGAGAACAGGGAACAGATGAGCCACACATGCTGCCTGATTCTCAGGATCTCAGGCTAGCAGGGAGGGTCAGGGAAGTTTGGGGCTACCAAAAGCAGATTTGGATCTCGAAAGAAAAAAAGGAAGGAAGGAAAGGGAGGGAGGAAGGGAGGGAGGAAGGAAGAAAAGAAAGAAAGAAAAGAAGGAAGGAAGGAAGGAAGGAAGGAAGGAAGGAAGGAAGGAAGGAAGGAAGGAAGGAAGGGAGGGAGGGAGAGGGAGGGAGGGAGGGAGAGAGAGAAAGAAAGAAAGAGAGAGAGAGAAAGAAAAAGAAAGAAAGATCACATCCTGTTCAATGACAGATGGGCTAAGTTATTTACTAACAGTTTACATTGGTAGTTTTCATATAGCTGGGCTTTACTCCCTTCTGAATCTCCATGTCCAATCATTTGTACTAGCTTCTCCCCACCTCTGTTACTCTGTTACCTTCCAGGTTGGTAACTTAGGGACAGAGCAAAGGCACCCTTGTCAACACAGCATTCCAGCAGGGCACTAATGGCTGTAGTGGTTGTCTTCATCTGGGGCTGCCCTGAGTTACCTCAAGCACCAGGGTCCCTGAAAGTGAGAAAATGAGAAGCTCGTTCATGAGCATTCATGGAACATGCCCAAAAGGAAATACCTCAGTGGGGGGCATTGAGGGCAGTGGGACATTGTATGCACATTTACGTTCTTACTTTTTTAAGGGAATTAACCTGATCTGGAGAAATGTCAGTGGTTTTTACAGTGATCTCATTGGCATCCACAGACCAGAGAGGCATGACGAACCTGAAGGTGATGAAGACTTCAGAAGTGGAAGGGGTGAGGGTGGGGGCGGTCTGGAGTGAGTGTCTGGCCCTGAGGGCCAGCCTGATGTTCAGACCTCTAGATTCATTGTAAATTGCCACTGCTGACACAAGACCAAAGCGTGTGACTTGTCCATGAGCAGAGTGACTACATTAAAGACCGATGCTGAACCTCAGGGCATCCCAGACCATTGATATGGTAGACTCGACTTGATTGGGTTGTTCAAAAATAGAAATAAGTTACAAGAGTCCTTTTTGAACCAGAGATATCAGAAGCCAAAGATGTGGAGGTCAGATCCAATTTCTTGCAGTGGAATTCGGAAAATCATTTAACTTCACTGAACTTTATCCTAAAATTTAAAAAATAGTTATTTCTGGTCTGGCATTTTTGAAGGTTGTCAAAGATAATCAACTGAGATCATGTATGTGAAAATGCTGTAAAAACTATAATGAGTTACCCATTTAAAGTATTATAATTCATATAAATAATGTGTTTAAACACATTCTAAGACTGAGTATGAATATAATAATTAGAATAATTTAAATTGTTTTAGTTTACCTATTAGCTAAATTTATTTGTAACAAAACATAGTTGATTAATTATCCAGTTCACTTTGCATCACTGAGATTGAAAAGATGGCCCAAGAAATAGGTTCTTGGCTTTATCAAGTGCTGAAGGCCAGTTACTCCTGATTGAAATGTCCCAAACATCATGAGTGTCTTAAAATCACAATTTGAAGTTTAGCTTATTACTTATGAAATAAAAGGTAGCCCATATCATTTATGTTGTTCTTATCTCTTCAGTGTTTTAATTCCAGATGATGTTTTGTATCCTTCAGACATGCTCATGTTACTTACTTAGACTGTTACCCTGCTCTCATTCTGACTCCCCCAGTTATGAAAGCTGAAGGACTTTGCTCAGTGCCTTCCTTCCCTGACACTGATGTCCTTCATGAGGAAACATAGCATTACTTAGACTTATATTTCTTAGGGCAGAGATGGCCTAATGGCTTTTTTTTTAGTGAGAGGAGGGGAGATAGTGAGACAGACTCCCACATGCACCCTGACTGGGATCCATCCAGCAATCCTGTCTAGGGTTGATGCTCGAATCAGCCAAGCTACTTTTAGCACCTGAGGCTAACGCTCAGACCAACCGAGTCTCTGGCTGTGGGAGGAGAAGAAGGAGAGAAGGGGGAAACAGATGCAGAAAGAAGCAGATGGTTGTTTCTCTTGTGTGCCATGATTGGGAGTAGAACTCAGAATGTTCATTAACTGGGCCAATGCTCTATCCACTGAGCCTACCAGCCAGAAGCAACTTTTTCTAATAGTACAATGATTACATGTTCCCTCAGGGAAATTACCTACATCTCAGCCTTTGGTTCTGGTGCAGCATAAATAATGGGCCGAGACCCTGTTCCCACCTGCATTTTTCTGACAAGGTCATTCCATCTGTGGCAGAATCTCAAAGACCTGAAAAAAGCACATTTCACCTTGCATTGATTCTTATTTCTTTTGTATTGGTATGTAATTAGCATACAACAGAATGCATAACTCTTACCATATAACCAGATGAGTCGAGATATAGAGTTGCCCGTATTAGAGAATTCCATCAGCTACATTGATGACAAGATGGTAAATCTGGCTTTCACAGCTTCTCCCTGAGCTCTGTTTAGGGCTGACATGCTGAATTTCCTGAGGAAATGAGAGTCAATTAGGTCTGTAGAGAAAAGAATCTCAACACTAATCCCGTCTAAGTCTGAGCCTAATTTGGAGTTCAACTATACAGTTCATTTGAACACATCCTTAGATATTTTCTGATTTTTGAGGGTAACTCATGTTTATAGCCAAAAAAAATCAGGAAATAGAGAAAGACAAGATGGCGATGGAGTAGGCAGACATACCAACTTCCACCTCCCAGAACTAAAGTGGATTACAAACTAATTTTAAGAACCATCATCTGGAAAAACCAACTTTGGACAAAACTAAGAGGACTCTTTAACCAAGGAACACTGAAGGAACCACACTGAGACTGGTAGAAAAAGCAGAAATGCAGAGAGGGCTGCCCAGCTCCCCAGAGCAAATGGCAGCCCAGAGAGACTCGAGGGCCGGAAGTGAGTTTAGCAGAGAGGGGAGGGTTCTGAGTCCCAGGAACAAAGCCCCAGCCTGCAGCTCCAGAGCGTAGAAGAGGCGTATGGACAGGATTTAGTTGGAAACAAGACAGGATATTGTTTGTGAGAAAGAGACTGATTTTGCAAACCCAGGATTCTTCTTAAAGGGACTGCAGAGAAAACCTCTCTCACAATCACTCATCCGGGGCTCTGAGGGATGGGGAGAAAGGAGAGGACTGGAGTAGCAGGAAGAGAGTGTAATCTAGGAGACACAGGGAGACACATTTGAGGGACAGCCACCCTAACCCCTGGGACAAGTCACTCCCCAAGTCTGAAGTGAATATTTCCCCTGGAAACAGCAATACCAGCAAAGGGAAGCAGGATACCAGCCACACAAACTCTCCTGCGGCACTCAGAGAAGAGTTGCTTAGAAGGAGGGAACTTTTGGGACTACAGTAGTGAGTCTTAGGCTCTGAGCTGCAGCACCCCCACCCACATGGCTGAGGGCTCGCTGGAGGGCTGGCGGCGGTGGGACGGGGAAGTGCAGTTCTGTTGGCAAGGGCGGAAGCCAGCTGGTCACCACTGAGGCTCAGGTGTGAGCTAAGTCTTGTGGGACTAGGGAGGAGGGGGCATACAAAAGCGGTCAAGCCCACCTGTGAGCTGCCAGCAATCCAGCCTGCGGGGGAAGGGCAAGAGCCCCAGAAGGGGAGGAGACCTGCCCTTGAGCAAGGGCATAGGAGCGCAGCCTTGCCCAGCCCTCAGAACCAAGGCTTGTGGCCTGACTTGGGAGCTGACTCCTCCTGCAGGGTGGAACCAAAAGCCCAGAAAGGCAAAGTCCCGCTACTGAGCATGGGCATGCAGTCCCGTCCATCCTGTGGAGCCAAGGCTTGCAGCCATCAGGTGAGTGGGCTCCTCCTTCAGGGGCTGGGCAAAAGCCTGTAATCAGGCAGAGACCCACAGCTGAGCAAAGGTGCTCACCCCTGCCCTCAGGGCCAAGCATAATGCCACCCATGAGGGCGGGGCAAAAGCCAAGGTCACCGAGGCTTGTACAACCGAGCAAAAAATCACAACTCCCATGAAGGAGAGGTGGAAACCACAACAACAACCCCAGTGGACAGGCACTGGCAGTGCCCATACCCATTTGCCCTAGGCAGCAACAGCAGAGAGGGTGGCAGGCCTGCAGACAGATCACACCTAGGGAAGACAGGGGCCACATCCAGTGGACTCCAGTGGCCAAAACCTTCTTTTACATAGACAAAATGAGAAGGCAGAGATATGCAACAGAAATGAATCAAGAGAAATTCCCAGAAAAGGACCTGAATGAGTCAGATATAACAAAATTACCAGATGCAGAGTTTAAAATAATGATTATTAGGATGTTCAAAGATATTAGAACAACAATAGATAGTCACTACGAACACCTAAATAAAGAGGTAGCAAATATAAAAAAGGACATTGAAATAATAAAAAAGAATCAGTCAGAGATGACAAATACAATATCAGAAATGAAGAACACAGTGGAAGGAATTAAAAGCAAGATGGATGAAGCTGAAGATCAAATCAGCAAGTTAGAGGACAAGATAAATGAAGGCACGGAAGCAAAGCAGAAAAAAGAAATGAGACTCAAAAAGTCTGAGGAAACTCTAAGAGAGCTCTGTGACAACATGAAAAGAAATAACATCTGCATCATAGGGGTTCCTGAAGAAGAAGAGAAAGAACAAGGGATAGAGACTTTGTTCAAACATATAATGGCTGAAAACTTCCCTCAATTAATCAGGAAAATGTCTCACACGTTCAAGAAGCACAGAGAACACCACTGAAGAGAAACCCAAAGAAATCTACACCAAGACACATCATAATTAAAATACCAAAGCTAAGTGATAAACAGAACATATAAAAAGCTGCTAGAGAAAAAAAGACTATCACCTACAAAGGAGCCCCCATAAGGATGACTTCCGACTTCTCAACAGAAACACTTGAGGCCAGAAGAGAATGCCAAGAAATATTTAAAGTAATGCAGAATAAGAGCCTACAACCAACACTACTTTATCAAGCAAGGCTATCGTTTAAAATTGAAGGAGAAATAAAAAGTTTTCCAGACAAAAAAAAAAAAAAAAACTCCCAAAATTTACTACAACCAAACCAATGCTGCAAGAAATGCTAAGGGGCCTGTTGTAAACAGATCAAAGGGGAAAAAGAATATAGCAAAAGAGGAATACAGTTTTAAAAAAATAAAATGGCAACAAACAACTACATATCAATAATAACCTTAAATGTAAATGGATTAAATGATCCATTCAAAAGACATAGGGTAGCTGTGTGGATAAAAAAACAGGACCCATACATATGCTGTCTACAAGAGACACACCTTAAAACAAAAGATGCACATAGACTGAAGATAAAAGAATAGAAAAAATATTTCACACAAATGGAAATAAAAAAAAAAGCTAAGGTAGCAATAGTTATATCAGACAAAATGGACTTTAAAACAAAGGCTATAGTAACAGATAAAGAAGGTCGCTACATAATGATAAAGTGAGTAATCCAAAAGGAAGATATAACCGTTATAAATATCTACGCACCTAATATAGGAACTCCTAAATATATAAAGCAGACATTGATGGGTTCAAAGAATGAGATCAACAGCAATACTATAATAGTAGGGAAGGGATTTCAATATTTAACTAACATCACTAGATAGATCCTCAAGAAAGAAAATTAACAAAGAAACAGCAGAGTTAAAGGACATATTAGATCAACTCGATTTAATAGATATCTTCAGAACCTTTCACCCTAAAGCAGCAGAATATACATTCGTTTCAAGTACTCATGGTACATTCTCTAGGATAGACCACATGTTAGGACACAAAAGCAGTCTCAACAAATTTAAGAATATTGAAATCATATGCCATGAAATCTCATCACAATGCCATGAAACTAGAAATCAACCACAACAGAAAAATGGAAAAATATTCAAACACTGAGAAACTAGCATGTTCTTAAATAAAAAATGGGTTAACAATGAGATCAAAGAAGAAATAAAAAAATTCCTAGAAACGAACGATAAGGAGCATACATCAACTCAAAATGTATGAGACACAGCAAAAGCAGTCCTGAGAGGGAAGTTCATAGCATTATAGGCATATCTTAAAAAGCTAGAAAAAGCTCAAATAAACAACTTGACCTTACATCTAAAAGAACTAGAAAAAGAACAGCAAGTAAAGCCCAGACGTAGTAGAAGGAAGGAAATAATAAAGATCAGAGCGGAAATAAATGACATAGAGGTTAAAAAAACAATACAGAGAATCAATGAAACCAGGAGCAGGTTCTTTAAAATGGTAAACAAGATCGATGAACCTTTAACTAGACTCACCAAGAAAAAAAGAGAAAGGACTCAAATAAATAAAATTAGAAATAAGAGTGGAGAAATAGCAATTGACACAAAAGAAATACACAATATTGTAAGAAAATACTATGAAGAACTGTATGCCAAAAAACTAGACAACTTACATGAAATGGACAAATTCCTTGAAACATATGATCTTCCAAAATTTAATCTGTCGGTGGTAGAGTGTTGGCCTGGCGTGCAGAAGTCCCAGGTTTGATTCCCAGCCAGGGCACACAGGAGAAGCACCCATCTGCTTCTCCACCCCTGCCCCTCTCCTTCCTCTATGTCTCTCGCTTCCCCTCCCGCAGCCGAGGCTCCATTGGAGCAAAGATGGCCCGGGCGCTGGGGATGGCTCCTTGGCCTCTGCACCAGGCACTAAAGTGGCTCTGGTCATGGCAGAGTGACGCCCCGGAAGGGCAGAGCATCGCCCCCTGGTGGGCAGAGCGTCGCCCCCAGGTGGGCATGCCGGGTGGATCCCGGTCGGGCGCATGCGGGAGTCTGTCTGACTTTCTCTCCCCATTTCTAGCTTCAGAAAAATAACAACAAAAAAAAAATTAATCTGGAAGAATCAGAAATCCTAAACAGACCAATTACAGCAAATGAGATTGAAACAGTAATCAAAAAACTCCCAAAAAAGAAAAGCCCTGGGCCTGATGGCTTCACAAGTGAATTCTACCAAATATTCAAAGAAGAACTAACTCCTATCCTTCTCAAGGTATTTCAAAAAATTCAAGAGGAAGGAAGACTTTCAAGCTCCTTTTATGAGGCGAGTATAATTCTGACTCAAACCCAGGCAAAGACAACACAAAAAAAGAAAATTATAGGCCAATATCCCTGATGAATTTAGATGATAAAATCCTCAACAAAATATTATCAAACCAGATCCAACAATATATGAAAAAAAATCATACACCATGATCAAGTGAGATTTATTCTTGGGAGGCAAGGCTGGTACAATATTTGCAAATCAATCAATGTGATTCATCACATAAACAAAAGAAAGGAGAAAACCACATGATAATTTCAATAGATGCAGAAAAAGCATTTGATAAAATCCAGCACCCATTCATGATCAAAACTCTCAGCAAAGTGGGAATACAGGGAACATACCTCCAAATGATAAAGGCCATCTATGACAAACCCACAGCCAACATCATACTCAATGGGCAAAAATTAAAAGCAATTCCCTAAAGATCAAGAACATGGCAGGGATGCCCCCTTTCACCACTCTTATTCAACATAGTTCTGGAAGTCCTAGACACTGCAATCAGATAAGAAAAACATAAAAGGTATCCAAATTGGAAAAGAAGAAGTAAAACTATCATTATTTACAGATGATATGATATTGTATATAGAAAACCCTAAAGACTCCGTCAAAAACCTACTGGACCTGATAAATGAATTCAGCACGGTGGCAGGATATAAAATTAATACTCAGAATTTAGAGGCATTTTTATACACTAACAATGAACTAACTGCAGAAAGAGAAATTAAGAAAGCAATCCCTTTCACCATTGCAACCAAAAAAATTAAGTGCCTAAGAATAAATTTAAACAGGGAGATTAAAGACTTGTACTCAGAAAATTATAAAACATTGATAAAAGAAATCAGGGAAGATACAAACAAGTGGAAGCATATACTGTGTTCATGGTTAGGAAGATAACATCATTAAAATGTTTATATTACCCAAAGCAATTTATAAATTCAATGTAATGCTGATTAAAATACCAATGACTTACTTCAAAGATAAAGAACATATATTCCAAAAATTTATGTGGAACCAAAAGAGAACACGAATAGCCTCAGCAATCTTGAAAAGGAAGAATAAAGTGGGACGGATCACACTTCCGGATATCAAGTTATACTACAAGGCCATTGTACTCAAAACAGCCTGGTACTGGCATAAGAACAGGCATATAGATCAATGGAACAGAACTGAGAACCCAGAAATAAACCCACACCTTTATGGACAACTGATATTTGACAAAGGAGGTAAGAGCATACATTAGAACAAAGACAGACTCTTCAACAAATGGTGTTGTGAACATTGGACAGCTACCTGCAAAAAAATGAAACTAGACCACCAACTTACACCATTCTCAAACATAAACTCAAAATGATAAAAGACTTAAATGTAAGCTGTAAAACCATAAGCATCTTAGAAGAAAACATAGGCAGTAAGCTCCCTGACATCTCTTGCAGCAATATATTTGCCGATTTATCTCCACGGGCAAGTGAAATAAAAGACAGGATAAACAAATGGGACTATATCAAACTAAAAAGCTTTTGTACAGCTAAAGACAATAAGAACAGAATGAAAAGACAAACTACACAATGGGAGAATATATTTGACAATACGTCTGATAAGGGGTTAATAACCAAAATTTATAACGAACTTGTAAAACTCAATACCAGGAAGACAAACAATCCAATCAAAAAATGGACGAAAGAAATGAATAGATACTTCTCCAAAGAGGACATACAGATGGCCAATAGGCATATGAAAAAATGCTCAACATCACTAATCATTAGAAAAATGCAAATTAAAACCACAATGAGATATCATCTCACACCAGTCAGAATGGCGCTCATCAACAAAACAACACATAATAAGTGCTGGCGAGAGTGTGGAGAAAAGGGAACCCTTCCGCACTGCTGGTGGGAATGCAGACTGGTGCAGCCACTGTGGAAAACAGTATGGAGATTCCTCAAAAAATTAAAAATCGAACTGCCTTTTGACCCAGCTATACCACTTTTAGGAATATACCCCAAGAACACCATAGCACTGTTTGAAAAGAAGAAATGCACCCCCATGTTTATGGCAGCATTGTTCACAATAGTGAAGATCTGGAAACAGTCCAAGTGTCCATCAGTGGACAAGTGGATTAAAAAGCTTTGGTACATATATACTATGTAATACTACTCAGCCATAAGAAATGATAACATCGGATCATTTACAACATGGATGGACTTTGATAACACTATACTGAGCGAAATAAGTAAATCAGAAAAAACTAAGAACTATGTGATTCCATACATAGGTGGGACATAAAAATGAGACTCAGAGACTTGGACAAGAGTGTCAGGTTACGGGGTGGGAGTGAGGAGAGGGAGGGGGTTGGGGAAGGGGAGGAGCACAACGAAAACCAGTTAGAAGGTGACGGAAGACAATTGGACTTTGAGTGATGGGAATGCAGCATAATCAAATGTCAGAATAACCTAGAGATGTTTTCTCTGAACATATGTACCCTGATTTATCAATGTCACCCATTAAAATTAATTTTAAAAATCAGGAAATACAAAATATCTTTTAAAAAATAATACAAAGAGCTATTTTATAAATTCAAAATATATTGCTCACAAACATTAGGGGATATTTTATTGCTTCACATTCATTTTTAAATATCCCCTAATGTTTGTGAGCAGAATATTATTTCTTCGTAATACAAAGGAAAACATCATCCATAATCCTATCACCCATACCAAAATTTGTGTCTTAAAATATTTTAAATACATATTTTATAGATAAATAGCTATGTGTGTCATGTATTTTATTTTATTTTTTTGAAAAAACAATCAGATCTTTATGCAAATTGTTTCATGTTTTTAAGTGACATAAGGAGTTTCTGGCTTGAAATTCATCACCCACTGCTCAGCTGCACGTCTCTCTTCACAGAGGCTGGAGTTTATTGGAGAAAACAGGTTGTCAGTAGCTGTCAAGGCCACCTAGCCCAGGACACAGCCTCTGGAGAGGTCTGCAGCAGCTCAGGAGTCACTTGAGGGTGTGTGTGCAGCATTTTGTAAACTGTCTTAGGAAACTGGTAAAACCTTCTGAATGTCAAATACAAACTTGTAAAACACTGAGGGAAATAGATATCAGTATGCATAAGCCTCTGTCTTCTGGCCAATTACTGAGCTCCCTGTGTGAACAAATGCTTCTTAGCAGTTTCTGGCACGGGGCGCCCACTGCTGGTGCCATAATCACTGCCTGTGAAGATCAGCATGAGTGTGTGAGTATTTCTAATCCTGTCATTGAAACGCAGTGTGATTCTAGGGCCCCATGCACTGAGGAACTGATTTCCAAGGCAAAAGGACTACTACAGTATAAACCAATAAAGATGAATTTCTGAGGGAAATGTATTCAAGGTCATTATTTTATCTGTTTCTTTGTTAATTTCACAGAACTTCACGCTCCACGTAGTCCAATTATCTCCACCTTCAATATGATATTTCTTTTCATTTTTTGCTAAGAAATTTTAGTTTTTTAATCTTCAAGTAACATCCCCATGCACACATACACACCCAAAAATACCCCCCCACACACCCCGAACAGAGCAGATAGCCCAAGAAGAATGAACTAACAAGAGATCCTCTTCAGGACATATGTTAAGATAGGGGCTGTGTTAAAAAAAAGACAAGAAAAAAAAAGAAAAAAAAATTGATTCACAGTGAATTCAGCAAAAGAAAGCCTGTGATTCAGCAAAAGAAAGCCATGGACCATTATGGTTAGCTCACAGACACGCATCTAATTGCAGCTGGGAAAAGACTGCTCCCTAATCACAGCCTTCGCAGCCTGCCAGGAGCAGGAAACATGACTCATAAGCTATTCTTTCTTTCTTTTTAGGAAATCCAGCTCCAAGGGAAGATCCCATGCTGTCAAAAATAAGCTACCTATGAAGAAAAATGAGAACAATTAAGCCCTAAATCTGTACAAGAAACTTGAACAGCTGAGACTCTAAAACAAAAATGGAGATAATGCTAATGATTATGTTTTATAGCCTCAACATGCCTCACATCTGGAAGAGTTCCAAAGCCCCTCAGCAGGTTGTCACACTGATAGAAGGGGCCCCTGCTGAGCTGCAGCTGCTTCTGGGGAAGAGCCGGCATCTGGACAACATCTGCATATCAATCCCCAAAACAGACAGCACAGGAAGACTAGGGAGCCTGTGCAAGGGCAGCCCTTCACCTGGAGCCTCCCTCCCCGGTTCCCAAGGTTCAGGAAGGCTGAGACACCGCATTTGCTGATGCAAATGCAATAAAAGCTTAACTATCTGTAAATTTTGGGGAAGGAGACAGTCTGGGCAGTCAAGCTTACTAGTTAGCTGAAGGATTTTAACACATGTAAGCACCAACTTTTGTTTAACATTACGGATGAAACTTTTCTAAAATATATTCCTGGATTCTCTTTCTCAATTCAAATTAAGCATAAACACCTGATGTTACACTTTCAGTCCATCCAGTACCCATCTATATGAAAAGATTTATGATGTATCAGTGGGTTTTTGTTATAGAAGGCCAGCCAAAGCATTCTCTACGGTGCATGTGCTTGCCCGAGTGTGCGCGCGCACGTGCACACACACACACACACACACACAAATTCATGCACAGGTTTAGGGAGAGGAATGGACAAAGGGAAGCACAGAGAGAAATGACATTGTAACAGGAATAAACAGACTGCATTTCCAGCTCCAACCTTCCATTAACTAACACTGTGACCTTGAATTACTCATCTCAACTCTCAGTGCTAAAATGAGGGAGGATGGCTAGATGTTCATTGAAGTCTGATCAAATTTTAATCTTGATGATTCTTTAGTAATTATAATTATTATAATTCCTAATATAATGAATATAGAGTACCACATTTATTCCTTCCTTTTTCTCCCTTTCTTTCTATTCCTTCATTCTTCCTTCTTTTCTCTTTCCCTCTTTTGTTCTTTACGTCCTTTTTCCTTTCTTCCTTTACCTTAATCCCTTGTTGTTCCTTATTGAAGTGTTAAAAAAAAAAAGTGAACTAAGTGAGCCAGAGATGCAATGCAGTCCACATGAACTCAAAGGCACAAAAGCGGTGCCTGAAATTGACATGTGCATTTTCAATTAAATGGCACAGGACCTCCCCTCAAGGATCCTAAATTTCATTAAGCCCTAAAGGATCCTAAATCTCATTAGGATCCTAAATCTCGTTAATACAGTACTATAACACCTTTTAATGACCATAGTTCCTCTGTTTTCCCCAATATTTGGAAATCATATTCATTTGGAATATAAGAAGAGGAGCTGCCCTGGCTGGTTGGCTCAGCGGTAGAGCATCGGCCTAGCGTGCGGAGGACCTGGGTTTGATTCCCGGCCAGGGCACACAGGAGAGGCGCCCATTTGCTTCTCCACCCCTCTGCCGCGCCTTCCTCTCTGTCTCTCTCTTTCCCTCCCACAGCCAAGGCTCCATTGGAGCAGGGATGGCCCGGGCGCTGGGGATGGCTCCTTGGCCTTTGCCTCAGGTGCTGGAGTGGCTCTGGTCGCAACATGGCGATGCCCCAGAGGGGCAGATCATCGCCCCCTGGTGGGCAGAGCCTCGCCCCTGGTGGGCGTGCCGGGTGGATCCCGGTCGGGCGCATGCGGGAGTTTGTCTGACTGTCTCTCCCTGTTTCCAGCTTCAGAAAAATGCAAAAAAAAAAAAAAGAAGAAGAGGAGCTCACCATGGCTGAAAATAGCCAGAGAGGTCTTCTTGGAAGCAGTGTATGAAATATGTAAGATTTGAAGTAAGTAAGGGTAGGAAGGATATACTAGTTGACACAGCAATACACACAAAGCCAGGGGCATATATTTCACAAGGTCTGCATAGCTCATAGAAAGAACTAGAGCAGGGGTCACACACTTGGATGCCCTTCAGGTAGCCAAAACAATCAGGGTCCTGCAGAGGGGAGCAGTGCACACTGCACAGGACTAGACTGCCAGTCATGGATCTGCAGAGGGGAGCAGTGCACACTGCACAGGACTAGACTGACAGTCATGGATCTGCAGAGAAGAGTAGTGCGCACCGCACAGGACTAGACTGACAGTCAGGAATCTGCAGTGAGGAGCAGTGCACACTGCACAGGACTAGACTGACAATCATGGATCTGCAGAGGAGAGCAGTGCACACTGCACAGGACTAGACTGACAGTCATGGATCTGCAGTGAGGAGCAGTGCACACTGCACAGGACTAGACTGACAGTCATGGATCTGCAGAGGGGAGCAGTGCACACTGCACAGGACTAGACTGACAGTCAGGAATCTGCAGTGAGGAGCAGTGCACACTGCACAGGACTAGACTGACAGTCAGGAATCTGCAGTGAGGAGCAGTGCACACTGCAATGGACTAGACTGACAGTCATGGATCTGCAGAAGGGAGCAGTGCACACTGCACAGGACTAGACTGACAGTCAGGAATCTGCAGTGAGGAGCAGTGCACACTGCACAGGACTAGACTGACAGTCATGGATCTGTAGTCGGGAGCAGTGCACACTGCACAGGACTATTCTGACAGTCATGGATCTGCAGTGGGGAGCAGTGCACACTGCACAGGACTAGACTGACAGTCATGGATCTGCAGAGGGGAGCAGTGCACACTGCACAGGACTAGACTGACAGTCAGGAATCTGCAGTGAGGAGCAGTGCACACTGCACAGGACTAGACTGACAGTCATGGATCTGTAGTCGGGAGCAGTGCACACTGCAACGGACTAGACTGACAGTCATGGATCTGCAGTGGGGAGCAGTGCACAATGCACAGAACTAGACTGACAGGGATCTGCAGAGGGGAGCAGTGCACACTGCACAGGACTAGACTGACAGTCATGGATCTGCAGAAGGGAGCAGTGCACACTGCACAGGACTAGACTGACAGTCAGGAATCTGCAGTGAGGAGCAGTGCACACTGCACAGGACTAGACTGACAGTCATGGATCTGTAGTCGGGAGCAGTGCACACTGCACAGGACTATTCTGACAGTCATGGATCTGCAGTGGGGAGCAGTGCACACTGCACAGGACTAGACTGACAGTCATGGATCTGCAGAGGGGAGCAGTGCACACTGCACAGGACTAGACTGACAGTCAGGAATCTGCAGTGAGGAGCAGTGCACACTGCACAGGACTAGACTGACAGTCATGGATCTGTAGTCGGGAGCAGTGCACACTGCAACGGACTAGACTGACAGTCATGGATCTGCAGTGGGGAGCAGTGCACACTGCACAGAACTAGACTGACAGGGATCTGCAGAGGGGAGCAGTGCACACTGCACAGGACTAGACTGACAGTCATGGATCTGCAGTGGGGAGCAGTGTGGATGGTGGAAACTATGTAGCCCCTCCCTAGCCTGAGTACTTCATTTGAATTTTTATGAAATATTTATTGAACAAAACAAGTCTTCAGGCAGCATAAAACCATAAGACCAGAGCTTATGACCTGCCATAATTATTTAAATGAATTGCTCTTTTTTAAAAATAAAAAGCAAAGGAATAAAAATTATTTTGTCTTCATATAAAATTAAGACAACTTAAGGTCTTGATGAATAAAACATGATATGACTAAATCCCTTTATGCTATCTGTCTCCTGGAGAAATTTCCATTGCCCTTGTACAATACTGTAAGTTATCACATTGGCAAATTTTTGCTCATCTATAAATAGCTCCTTCACCCATAACCCAGGGATGACAACCATTATTATTTAAGCATGCCTCCAACTATGACAAAGCTCTTTCCAGGAAGTCCTTTTTCCACAGAAGTGTTGCTGTCACTCTGGAACGCATATATATGTTGGGCAAATGTTGCAATATAGTTTTCGATGCTGAGCTTTTTTCTGATTCAGCAAAAGCAGGAAGAACAAGAAAGGAAACTGGCACCCTACAGCTGGGAAGAAACCTTGGCAGCCAGTGCTCAGGGTAATTACAAAAACAAGAGCCAAAGAGGTTTTGTTTGTTCTTCAGAGGATCCCCAGGATGGGCCAAGAGATAAACCAAACCTACTGCAAAGATCTATATTGATAAACTATGTTTACAGTTAAAGTGAAATGATTCTGTAAATTCAATTAACCCTTCTGTGAGAAACCTGGTCTGGAAAAGAGAAGGTTTTAGCCATGAGAATTTTAGCATTTTCATTCGGAAGTGAAGTTATCACTAAAGATGGGGCTGGAAGCAGAGAGCTGAAGGCTGTAAGAACTGAGTATTTCCAGTTATGTTGGCAAGACCAAGGCCAGGACACATTCCGGGTCTCAGTCACAGCCCACCAAACACCCCACTGCCAGCTGCACACCCCGAGGCTGGCAGGCTGGGCCCACGTCTGAGAAGTGCTGTGGAGTTGCAGACATCCTGCATCAGACTGTGCACTGAGGTCAGCCTTGAGAAAGCAGGTGTCCCACTACCGAGGCTGTGAGCCGGCCTTCGCACACAAGACCTGGGCCCCTCATCATGTCTCGGAAATCTGCTTGTCAGCAACTCAGACTGACAGCCTCTCCCTGGAGCTTGCCTGAAAATAAAAAAATAAACTAAAACTGAGAACACGCAGTTAATCCAGAGTGAAGCTCCTTTTTCCAAAGAGACCAGTGTCTCTATATCCACCTGAAAAGCGGCATCCTCAAAGATGCAGTTAATCTAGGTCTCAGCAGGCTTGTTCTGATGCTATTTGGTGATGCCATTGGAGGTGGGGAAGGTGAAAGCTCAGACCTCAGAGTCATGTGGCCTGGGTAAAATTGCAGCTGTCATCTTCTAGCTGTAGTAGTTCAGCTCTTTTCTGCCTCGGTTTCCCTATTTGCAAAAAAAAAGAAAATACAGTACTAGCAACACCTCCTGGAGATGTTGTGAGAGATAAAGCACAGGAAGCACGTAGAGCAGAGCCTAGTTGGTACTAGGCCACGGCTGGCTCTTCCTACGTTCATCATCTGTCAGAAATTGGCCAGGACTTATTCTTTTGGAGAGATTGTGGCCCACTCACAGTCTCACAACCCTCTTCTCTGTCATCCTTGACTATAGTCCGCTCCAGCATTTATTGTCTTATAGTCAAAGGTTTCTGCTCCTCTGACCACTCCTCCAAGCCTCCCTCCCCTTCCTGACCTTTCTTCCACGCCCCTAGCATCCTCTCCTCCAAGATAATTTTTCTTCCAGTCTGGCCTCTGCTAGTGTGGTTTAAACACCTACATGAGTGATGGCACATCTAAGTATCAAGTAAAGGATGGTGACCTTAAATGTCAACAAGAGTGAGACAGAGAGTATGAATGAACAAAACGAGAGCTAGAGAGTGAACACGAGACAGAATGACACAGCAATGGTATTGGCGACACCTAAGAGCAGTGGAGAGAGTGACAAACTGGATGCACCACCCCCACCTCCGCCCCCACAGAGGGAGGCCACTCTCTCAGCTCCAGCACCACAGGCCACATGTGAATGCTGCTTTCTAGAGAAAATAGAAATCCAGGAATGTTGAAGACAGGAATCCAGGATTTTTAAACATTGGCAACTTTCATTTTAAATAAATAAATAAAACAGAATGCAGGCCAAATAAAATAAGGTCAGATCTTGTTCATGTGCAGCGAGGTATAAAACAGCGCCTGCTCCTTCCTGTCTCCTAGACAGAGTCCTTTCCTCCTGACTTTCATGGCATCCTTACCCTATCCCTATCTCTTCTTTAACCCCATCTTATCCTCCAGAGCTTGTTTCTTCTTTCTTTATTTTATTAAGTGAGAGGCGGGGAGGCAGAGAGACAGACTCCCACATGCACCCCAACCAGGATCCACCCTGCATGCCCTAATGCTCTGCCCATCTGGGGTTGCTCCTCGGTTACTCCACAATGGAGCTATTTCAGTGCCTGAGGCCATGGGGCCATCCTCCCCTCCTGGGCAAACTTGCTCGAACCATTTGAGCTATGGCTGTGGGAGGAGAAAAGAGAGAGGAGAGAGAGAGAGAGAGAGCAAAGGGGGAGGGGAAGGAGTGGAGAAGCAAACAGTGGCTTCTCCTGTGTGCCCTGACTGGGAATCGAACCCAGGACTTTCATATACCAATGCTCTACTGCTGAGCCAACTAGCCAGGACCTCCAGATCTCATCTCAAATTTTATCCCAACTTCTCACTTCCTGTCACTAAGGTATTATAACTTCTCACTTTTTATTTCCTATTTGCATATCTATCTGAATGTTTTTCTAGGTTGTCAGCCCAATAGAGGCGGGCACTCGGTTTGTTTTACTCACCACCCCCCCACACACACACACACATGTCATTTGGCAGAGGGCCTGACACACTGGCAATGCTCAAAAGAAAGTAATTGTGAAAGGAATAAAAAAAAAGAATTCATCAATCCTTGGTTTGTACTCTAATTTCAATCCTGAATTCCATATGCGTATTTCCTAGTCTCCATTGACTGTCTTCACTTAGATAGACTCTCAGCAGCTAAAATGTATCACATTTACTGTGGCTGTAAAATTATTGTCCACAAATTCTTTCCCTAAGAGAGGCAGGCCTTCATATCCTTCCCTTTAAGTATGGGCAGGATATAGTGACTGCTTCTAACAACAGAATGCAAATGCAGCAGGATTTCTGCTCAGTCACTTCTAAGACAAGACTGTCTTAGTTCATTCATGCTGCTATAACAGAATACCTGACAAGGGGTGGGCTAATAAAGAACATAAATTTATGTCTCACGGTTCTGAAGGCTGCAAGTCCAAGACCAAGGTGTCAACATGGTCAAGTGAGGGCTTGCTTCCAGGTCATAGACTTCTTGGGATATTCTCCCATTATAGAAAGGGGTGAGGAATCTCTCTGGGGTTTCTTTTACAAAAGCACTGATCCCATTCATAAGGTCTAATCACATTCCCAGGAACCCACCTCCTGATACTATCACCTTGGAAATTAAATTAGATTTCAATTTGTGAATTTGGGGGGGGGGATATAGACACCAGCAAAAACTATGACTTCCATTTGGGCTCAAACTCTTATCTTCTTCCTTCCCTCTTTCCCTTATCCTTTCCTCCTCCTTCTCACTCTCCTTCTTCCTCTCACCCCCTTTTCTTTCTGCCTCTCTCTTCCCTCACTTGCTTTGAGGAAGCCATTCTTTAAGAGTCCTAGGATAATGTCCACATGTCAAGAAACTAAACTTCCTACTAACAGCCATGTGAGTAAGCTTGGAGGAGATCCTCCAGACCCAGTCACATCTTCACACAACAGCAGCCTTTGCTGACCACTCAACTGAAATGTATGTAGACATCTTGAGCCAGAACCACCCAACTGAGTCACTCCCAGATACTGGACCTGAGAAACTGTGTGAAGGAATACATGTTGGTTTTAAGTGACCAAGTTTTAGGATATTTTGTTATGCAGCAAGAGATAACTAATAAAACATCTCAAAATGAACTCATTACTATCTTTCCTTCTTCTTCTCCTCTCATATCTAAACTTAATCCTTCTCTGAAGTTCTCTGGTTCTATTAATAGATCTGTCTTTTCAAATCACCAAGGCTTTTCTCTGAATCTCCTCTGAGATCTCTTGTGCCCCCAATCTTGTTAGTAGTCAAAACCTGTTTATTATAACACTGCCACATACTTGACCCCGTGCTCTCTATCCATCCCCATTGCCACATTCCTGCTTTCCACTCTTCTGACTCTCGCCCTGGACCTCCCACCTGACTTCTCCGGCTCTATTTTTTGTTTTATTTTGTTTTGTTTTTCCTCTCTGATGCATCAGCCAGACTTATAGGTGAAATTTTATTCAAATAGTCATTTTCTTCATCAAAAATTTCAATAGTTTTCCATTACTAATGGAAGGAGATTCCAGATGTCTTAGAATGAGACAGTCTGGCCTGCATTCTCTTTCCAACCTTACACTCCACTACCATTTTGTATATCTTCCAAGCCCATGCAGCAAATACCCCTGGAATAGATTATGGCTTTGTAAGAGCCAATTATTTGGTGCAGCTTAAAAACTACCCTCAAAACTTATGACTTAAGCAACCACTTTTGTTTATCTGATTGCATGGGTCAGGAATTTAGGAAATATTTGATTGACTTGTCACTGATCCACATGACATCAACTAGGCTGAGGAACCTATTTCGAAGGTGACTTCTTTGCCCATGTTTCAGCCATCTTGGTGCCCTTTGGCCTCTCTCTGCACATGGTGCTCACCATGTGAGTTGGGTATCTCACAGTATTGTGGTCTCAGGATAACCGAGTTGTTATTCTGTTTCATGGTGGCTATTTTCCAACAGGGAAGTTTTTAAGACTGAATATTCCAAGAGACACAGAAAGAAGCATGAAGACTTCTTATGACTTATTCTTAGGAGTCATGCAGCAATCACTTCTTTATTGAATAAGTTTTGTTAAATCTGGACAGCGAGGAAACAAACCTTTTGCCAAAAAATTAAGTAGCCAAATTAAGGAGCCTTTAATGTAATGCTGGCAACCACGAGTGGATTCACATCCTAAAGAACTCGCGGCACCAAACAAATTGAGGGGTTTGCTTTTAAAGGCAAAACGAAGAGAGGGGCAGGGGTGAGCACCCAGCCAAAGCAGTTTTACAGAAGTGAAACAGGCTTTTGATTATCATTGGAACAATCTAGGGAGAGAGTGCTCAGCGAAGCATTTTACAAAACGCAAAAGAATGTGCTCAGTTATCTTGGCCTTTTACAGAGGTGGTTAAGGCAGCATCCTGAGGGCTTTCCGGAATCCAGACATTAGTGATCATTTATGGCCTTTACAGAACTCTTTTCATTTACTCACCTGCAAATCTTACAAAACTCGTTCTATGGACAGGGATATGGTGTTTCTACATTTCAGCTTCAAGGACAGTCTAGATTTGAGAGAGAGAGAGCTATGCGAAGGTGTGACCAGGTAAGGTGTGGTTCTCTAAAAGGGCGAGTCATCTTTGAAGACTAACTACCACTATACTCTTTACCCCAGGGAAACCTCTCAGGATAATGTGAAGATTCAGGGAGGGGGGTTCCAGAAAGAAAGACAATGGACCATAATTAGTATACACAGACACTTTTCTTTTCTTAGAACTCAGGAGCAAGAATTGATGAAGTGCACATACACACACGCACACACACACACATAAACACACACACACACACAATGTGTTGCCACATATTATATCTAGAGGACAGAAAAGTAGCACATGAAATTTTGAATAGTTTTTTAAATGAGATGTTATTCACAAAGTATAAAATTCACCCTTTGGTTTTTTGGAAAATAAATCGGGAACAGAACTACAGGAAATTTATTCAAGGTGAACACCTAATCCACTCACCCACATGCCACCTCTATAAACTAAAATTTCATTTTTAGATAATAACTCCCCAAATCCATTTCTATTCTGGATAGAGATGGACTAAAATTTTCCTATCTATTGCTAATCCAAATCTAATTACCCTTCAATACCTTAATGAGTCCCCTCTCTTCAGCAACTCTTCCAAGGACACCCCCAGCTTGCCACGATTCTTTTCCTTCTTGGAAAACATATACATATCGTCCATGTCTTATTCTCACAGTACACTATAAATCATTTAGCATGTTGTCTTGCTTTTTAATGGAATCAGGAAAAAAGAAGAGCTGAATGGCAATGAAATATTATTGAGGCCAATCATTTTCAGATGAGAACATTAAAGCTCATATAAAGTTGAATGACTTGAGCAAGGTCACATCATGAGCAAAGGACAGAGCTAACCTCTAAGCTATTTTTCTAATGCTGTGCCCCTAACAGAGCATGTATGCACAACAATCCTATTTTTCTAGGAAGGGCAGAAACCTCTTCAGCTTCTCATTATATCTCTGACACGGCGTGTACTTCATGGTTGGAAGTTCCCTTTAGTCCAGCTATAACAGTAGTTTAAAAGGATGCTGTTAGAGTCAAACCACATTGCTAGCATTGTCTGAGATAGCTAAGAGAGACTAAAGAGCCCTGAGGATTGAATAAAACAGAGTCTAAATATTAAAACAGTTGGTAAGGCCCTGGCCGGTTGACTCAGTGGTAGAGCGTCGGCCTGGAGTGCGGGGGACCTGGGTTCGATTCCCGGCCAGGGCATATAGGAGAGGCGCCCATTTGCTTCTCCACCCCCCCCTCCTTCCTCTCTGTCTCTCTCTTCCCCTCCCACAGCCGAGGCTCCATTGGAGCAAAGATGGCCCGGGCGCTGGGGATGGCTCCTTGGCCTCTGCCCCAGGCGCTAGAGTGGCTCTGGTTGCGGCAAAGCGACGCCCCGGAGGGGCAGAGCATCGCCCCCTGGTGGGCAAAGCGTCACCCCTAGTGGGCGTGCCAGGTGGATCCCGGTCGGGCGCATGCGGGAGTCTGTCTGACTGTCTCTCCTCGTTTCCAGCTTCAGAAAAATACAAAAAAAAAAAAAAATTAAAACGGTTGGTGAGCAGGCCTGCTCCTAAGATGACAGGTCTACTGCAGGTAAAGGGAGAACAGCTGCCCTCCACTGAGGTCACGGTGGCAGTTATAGTGGCAGCCACCAAAGCACAGCTGTGCTAGCAGTCTGGGAGTCCGGAGACGAGAGCCTCATGGAACACTACAGTGACACATGCGGGGGAACTCTCACAAGTGTCTGGGGGATGCCTGGGAAAGGGTAGGGGCTAATATCCCACACCAGCACCATGGGTGTTTGTTGAATTACAATTAGAGTGACAAAAGATTTAACTTATGTTCTAGATATGGCTTCATAACCATGGGTCACTTTATGCCTTTTACCATTAGTAGTGAAAATGGCTTCCAAACCATTCATGCAATACTAGTACTGCTGATTGGCTTGAATTCACTGATACAGCAGGACTAATTATTATTTCATGTCAAAAGCTATTCTGGTCAGTTGCCTGCTCTTACAATCTGGTTACTATGACCCATTCTCTAGTCCCTCACAACGTCAGTCCTAATGTTCTGGTGTCTGTGATCTTTGTTCATCTTAGGTGGTAGAAGTACTGAAGGCGCAGAGTGAGACAGCACAGCCTCTTCCTGGCACCAACGCCATGCACACTGAGAAATGCTCAGTAACTCTTTGCTGAGACAGTACAGTCAACCGTAGACAGACTTGGCTCTGGAGTCAAGTTCCATGTGCCTTTGAGATAGTTTGCAACCTCTGTCAGTACTAGTTTTGTCCTCTGAAAAAAATGGGGTAATAATATCTTCCTCATAAACTTGTTATGATTCAATGAGAAAAAAATGCATGCAAAACACAGCCACTAAAGTATAGAACCCAGTAAATGAATGAAAGTTATTATTATTTGGGGCATGCTATCTGTTTGCCATGAGCCAGCCACCTCCCTTCTCCCCCACCTCAAGGTGGATGAACTCTTAAAGAATTTTAAGGGCTGAGAATATTTCTGGCTCTCCAACATTGAGGCTTAGAGACGGGAACCATTACAGACTTAACTTTCATGTTCACCTGAATCCCTTCAACTGGACATCTTGTGAGAGACATACCTCATGGTCCTCACATAAATTCACTGCTATCACATGATGAAAGAAAACCACTCAAAATGTGTTTCCTGTGTGAGCTCATGTGTTGGCTAGACTCTTCCAGAAAGCTCTATTAGAGAGACAAAGTCTTCACATCCTGCCAGGAAGGAGGTCAAGGAACGGAGTCAAGGGTGGTACACATCTGATTCTCCATCACACTTGCTGGATCTTTCTTGCTCCCGTGGTTCAGAGTTTCCAGAATTCTAAGCTTTTACCTCCTTCTATTCACAAAGGATTTTATTACTTTTCACCCACTGCCTAGCAACCCTGAGAAAATTCCCTTCCTCCTGAGGCTTTCTGGCACTGAACATAGGCCCATCCAGAGAGAGACATTTCTCCAAACAGCTCTTCCATGGTGTGTACCGCTGGACTCAGCAGCACCAGGCACTGTCCCCTAGGGGCTGTTCCCTCAGTGGTTCATGTTCTCAGCCACTTCAGCCCTGTAATTTTCCAGACAACTTCAGGCTTTGAAAGCAAATGAAGCAATGAAACTGCATCCGCCACTAAATTCCTCCTGGACACATTTGGAAATGACAAAAAGCTTCCATGTACAGCGAGATGCGTTTTACAGAGACTTTCTATTAGTTTTCCATCTAAAGTTGTTAGTTGTTCCCAATGTCCTTGGAGATCAAACACAGCTCTGTCCTGGGTGTCTAGAAACAGAGAGAGAGCCCCTTGTACTAGACCATAGCCAATTCATAATATATATGTGACATTTTGTATGTACGGGGAGCTTCCATACACATCATACTCATTTGATTGTCACCATTCTCTGTCAGGTAGGGCAGGCATTATTGTCCCCATCTATAGATGAGGACACTGCAGCCAAGGTATTGCCCTGTAGAAGAGCTGAAACCAACTTAAACCTTCTGATTCCAAGGGCAGCGTCCTCTCCAGTACAGCACAGCGGCCCAGAGACCCAGACTGAGTCTCGTATGCCTGAAGGTAATGAGGCCGTTTTATCTATAATTCTCCATTTGTTTATCTGTAACTCCTTCATCTTCCCCACTGGTCCCTATTCTTGATGAGATACCTCATGTTTTGTTCATGCTGGTATCTTAAGGACAATGTTAAAAGTAAGTGCTCCTTTAATCTTAGATACAACCTCTAGCAAGCCGAGTAGCACACTATCCATATTCTTTCCTTTGAACACAGAGAGACACAAACTATACTTCCTTTTAGAGAGCAGGTTAACAGTGCCTGTTCCTGCCAGATATAGGCAGACACGGAGGGCACTAAAACAGCTACAGGAAGAACTGATGTAAGTGTTGCCCGGCAGAGAGTGTGTTTATACCAGGCAGTCAGACAGCACAGTGAGATGTCCCTATCATTTTCATATGAACTGCTCTCCTCTGTGGTCAATGAGATGTCCTCTGTAAGGCATGTGACCTTTAAGACTGAAGCAGCTCGCCCTGGCCGGTTGGCTCAGTGGTGGAGTGTCAGCCTGGCGTGCAGGAGTCCCAGGTTCGATTCCCGGCCAGGGCACACAGGAGAGGCGCCCATCTGCTTCTCCACCCCTCCCCCTCTCCTTCCTCTCTGTCTCTCTCTTCCCCTCCCGCAGCCGAGGCTCCATTGGAGCAAAGATGGCCCGGGCACTGGGGATGGCTCCTTGGCCTCTGCCCCAGGCGCTAAAGTGGCTCTGGTCGTGGCAGAGCGACACTCCAGAGGGGCAGAGCGTCGCCCCTGGTGGGTGTGCTGGGTGGATCCTGGTCGGGCGCATGCGGGAGTCTGTCTGACTGTCTCTCCCCATGTCTAGCTTCAGAAAAATACAAAATAAAAGAAGCCTGAAGCAACTCAGCCAAGGGTGCCACATGCTTTGCAGAGAGGCACCATCCATTGCCTATTCCTGCTCCCCCTACCCAGTCTCTGCAACCAGACACCTGCAGTGGGCAGAGACCATGGGACCTGCAGCTGGCCAATTTCCAGGTAGCCTTGAGAAAGTTTAGACATATTAATAAGCAAATAAACCAAATGTGACTGAAGGTTACTCAAAGATGTTTTACCTCTTAAACCAATTCATAAGCCTAAGGAAACGTTCTTCCCATTTAAGATGAATAGAGATTAAGGCTATGATACACAAATGATCATAGCGATTTAAAAATTAATAAACATTGTTCCTGATCAGGGAACAATGATCCTCCTGTTTATTTCTTCCTTTTATCAGTAACCAGTAGTTTTCAAATACCAAGAGGAACACTGCATGTGAGTTTTAGTAGATTCAAGGACAAAGAAAGAGGTGGACAACAGCCCAGAATTTCCAAAAAAAGCAACTATATTGGCTCCCCAGGGCTACCATGATAAACTGCCACAAACTAGACAAGGAGAGGTGGTTTAAAGTAACAGAAATGTATCCTCTCATAGTTCTGAAGGCTACAAGTCTGAAATCAAGGTGTCAGTGGCATTGGTTTCTTCAAGGGGCCCAGGGCAGAATATGTTCTATGCCTCTCTCGTATCTTCTGGTGGTTGCTATCATTCCTTGGCGTTCCTTGGCCTGTGGCAGCGTCATTCCAGTCTCTCCATCTTCCATGACCTTCTTCCCTGTGTACCTGTGCACCCACTCATCTCTCCATAGGGATACCAGTTGTCACCAAACTTAGAGTCCATCCCAAAAAGGTATGACCTCGTCTTCATTTAATCACACCTGCAAAGACCCTATGTTCAAATATTACATTCCGAGATTCCAGGTAGACATAAATTTTGAGAGGACAATATACAACCCACCCACTACAGCAACTACATTGTAAATCCTTCCTTCTCCCTGTTGGATGTCCTGGGGCTGGAGCCATAGGAAGGGTCACAGAGAAGATCAGCCTGGTCCTTTCGGTTCATCATTTATAACATTTCTCATTCACTTTTACCTTCTCCCCCTAAACAAAGAGATTCCCAAATGGCAGGGGTAATTTCTTATTAGTACCCCTATGCCAGTATTTAAAAACATTTGTTCAACAAATGAATTTTCACAGGAACAGAATCTCTAAGCCCTGCATTGAGATTTCTGTGTGAACCTGAGATCAATGAGTTTCTACTACTTTGATGGCTGGAATTACTCAGATCACCAGAGAAGTTTTATTTATTCTTCTTATTTTTTTATTTTTTATTTTTTTGTATTTTTCTGAAGTTGGAAATGGGGAAGCAGTCAGACAGACTCCCACATGTGCCCGACCAGGATCCACCCGGCATGCCCACCTGGGGGCGATGCTGTGCCCATCTGGGGCGTTGCTCTGTTGCACCCAGAGCCATTCTAGCACCTGAGGCAGAGGCCACAGAGCCATCCTCAGCACCCGGGCCAACTTTGCTCCAATGGAGCCTTGGCTGCGGGAGGGGAAGAGAGAGACAGAGAGGAAGGAGAGGGGGAGGGTGGAGAAGCAGATGGGCACTTCTCCTGTGTGCCCTGGCTGGGAATCAAACCCAGGACTCCTGCACGCCAGGCCGATGCTCTATCACTGAGCCAAGCAGCCAGGGTCTTATTTTTTTTTTTCTTCAAGGAGGAAACAGGAACATGAATCAACCCACAGGAACACTCCTCTTGATGGCAGAAACCAAAATTTCACGTGACTCAGTTGTGGCAATAGAAGGCGGGTCCTACAGTTTTAAAGTAAGACCCTTGTTGCCATTTCCTCCTTTCTTCCCAGATATCTGGTTTGGGTTTTCCACTCCATTCCAGGAATTCCCCTGCAGCCTGCTAAATTGTCTGACCCACATTGTGCTTAGTCCTAATACTCACTTCCTTTACTTGAGGCATGTTTGGGTGGAAGGTGGGAGAAGGAACAGCAGACATGTCACTGGGAGGAAAACATATCCGTCATGCATTTGGATGAAGTATTACAAAGGCAGAGTTAAATTCAGGAAACACAGCAACTTAATTCATGCCTGTTTCTTATGCTGCCAGAAAACACGCAATTTAGTTTCAAAAGTTACCAGACAGGAAAAAAACGTTCCCACTGGCACCATTCATGGTCAGAGTATAATCTTGGTCAGATCATATTCTCTAGTTCTGTCAGTAACCATTAGCACAACACTGAGCTTGTCAGAACCTTGTAAAAATAAAAAACTCAAGGGGAAAAAAATGCAAGTTAGTTTATTGATTTCTTCCAAGTACAAGTGCTTGGGAATCAACTCGGCTCTCACTCCCTAGAAGGTGATCGTTCTTAATGAAGTAAGGAACTGGACCTTGAACCAATCAAGTCAGCAAAACTGGTCTTCAGTTATTCTTACCTCAGCTTCCCAGTTGTCATTCTATCTGGGTCAACATCCCTTCCCCAAAGTCCTCCCGCACTGATCAAAATCCGTGCTCAAACCCCATGGTTGGCTTAAGTAAGAACGACCAGCAGCAGTTTAAAGCAATGGCTCTCAGCTGTCATGTCCACCAGAACCATCAAGGATACATGATTTTTAATACAGATTCCCAGGCACCATCCTCAGATGTGCTGAGGCAGCAGGTCTGGGGTGGGCCTCAACATCTACACCTTCTCCAGGTAATCTATGGACTCCAACAAATGCTCCGGACTATGGAAAATAAAGCTTCCCCATTATTCCTAAAATCATGACCCCACTTTGGTTCAACACATCTGTTTTACGCCAGGCATAGCAATCGAGGGAAACTTGACAAAGGAATAGTCCCTGATGAAATATGACTAAAAATTTCCATTTTAATAGAGGCTTGACCCAGAAATTTCCAAATCAGTTTCACTTTTAGACAGGTGAGGATCACTTAAATAAAAATATTGGAAAATAGATGCTCCCATAAAGCAAACTGTCCTTGGGAATGGACAGCCAATGAACTTCAAAATTCCTGCAAGTTCACATCACCTAGTGTGTGCCAATCACTGAATTGGAACTTCCTCACATGTTATTATTCCATTCAATCCTCATAGGAGCACTGAAATGACAATCCTATGAAGCAGATGTCGTACATCCAGATTTTAGTAGAAAAAGAAACCAAGGGTCAGAGGGAGAACTGGCTTGAACAAGGCTGTAGAGTTGGGAGATGGCAGCATCCAGTCTTATTGTAAGTTTCCTGGCTTGAATTCCACAATGTGTTATATTAGATCCAATAGCTGCTTTTAATTGCTGGCCCAAGCATAGCTAGAAGGCAATGACCTAGGAACCAAAGCACTGAAGTGAATTAGAGTTGAAATTAGATTATTAGATGACTGATAGGCCAATCCCCAGATATCAGGCTTACTTTGCAAAATGCAGCACCTCAACATTGCTGCCTTTTCCTTCTTTCCCCAGGATATGGGAATAGGAACATCCTCATCTTCCCCTACATGCCCCAGCCTACCCCACACACAGAGATTCAACCCAAACTCCAGACTGCTAAACAAAAACTACAGGGTTCTAACAAAAATGGCTGAATCAACTACATACAAGCCCATAAACACTCTTTTATCCCTCACACAAGGAGCATTCCAGCAGAATCCTTCAAGGATAGACTTTTTACTGTCCAAAACTTCGGATAGTTTATACTGACAACAGCTGCCCTTGAAGTCATGTTAGCTTCTACCTGTATGAAGCAAACAAACAAACAAAACAACAACCAAAAAAAAAAACCCCACAAAAAAACAAGGACGAGAAGAGCACAAAAATGTGATTTTTCCCTGAACCCCATACCTTCCAGAAATAGCCCTGATCTCAAGTAATAAAAGTAAAGATAACATTTCCAAGGTCAGGGGTAGGGAAATAAGCAAAAAATAGAATGTTTAATCAATGCAAACATGCTTGGAATCTAAAACATCTGGGCAAGCTGGGGTGGCTGTGGTAGGAGCCAGAAAAGGGGGAAGGGCTGGTTAGGGACTGTATATTCTTGTAAAGTGTTTATCTAAAGCAGGAGCTGAATAACCGGCCCTGGCTGCCCCAGCCAGCCCACGTGGGAGTTCTTCATCTCTGTTACTAAGTACAAGGATATTCAATCACCTAACTTTACCAGATTAATATAAATTAGGGACTGATTACTTATATATGTTTAGAACTGCCTAAGCATATTTAACCCACAACTGCCCTAGTAGGTTTAATACACACACACACCTACACACACACGTTTTTTTTCTTTTTTTTTTTTTGCATGTTACTACTTAGAAAACTTACTGTTGTGCAAAATAAGGCCTTCTGCACACTGGAAGTTTAATTCAGAGATACTTTCCTGAAAGCTAATGGTAGACATGTAGGAATATTAGGCGAACTAAACAGATATATCTACAAATAGACATACTAGTCATTCTCTCCCCCTGACCCCCTGCATTTTATACCTCTCATCCCTAGAATACTCTTGATGGTAAAGAAAATATATGATGAAATGCATAAGCCAACTTATGTGAATTGAGGGGAGATAACTCTTGTTATGGCTCCTATTTGTTAACCTGCCATTCAAAACAGATCTGGCCTCAGGTCATCGAGGTCGAAGGTAGCTTCAACTCTAGCCCCAAGAGAGCCACATTTCACCTCAGGTGTGCTACAGCAGGTTGGGCCTTCTCTATGCTGTCAGGGACTGTCTTGTCTACTGCTACAGCCCTGGGCCCTAACGCATAGTAAGTAAAGAAAAAAAAAAAAAAAGCATCTTTGAAAGAACAGGTGCTTAATAAGTGAATAAAATATTATTCTAATCACCTTCATTCCCCTCCTCCACCTTCCCCATATATCGGCTCCCTGACCCTCATCTCCACCCTCAGAAGTAGGTGCTATCATCTCCAACCCACAGAAGCAACTCTGGGAGTGCGAGGAGCTAGTCCAAGGTCTCTTACCTGGCAGGCATGAAAGTGAGGCGTAAACCATGATTTCTGAGCCACACTTCTGGCATTACACCATGCTGTGTTTAGTCTATTACTATTTTTGCTCCTTGACTTTTGCCCTCAAAACCAGGACCCAAAGCCCTTATGTTCGGTTCTTTCATCTCCCAGCCAACAACTTTTGCCATGAAAGATGTCATTCTTGTGGTAAAGAAAGAGCAGCAATAACATAAGAATTGCCATGTTTTTCTCATGTCTGTGTTGCTTTATGCCTAGCACAGTATCCCAGAGTAAGTAAAATAAGAAATCAATAAAAGAATAATAGTATAGCTAGTGAGGCAAATACTATGAAAATCATCAAGTTGTAGGAGCGAACAGAGGCAGAGAGGTCAGGGCAATTGTTTACCCTGCACTTTGTTTCTGCCTTGCTGAGATGGTTCTGTATCTTTATCCTCAAGGACCCCACAGCCTCTTCTCAGAAGAGCCTGATCCTTCTGTCACAGCTGCTCACTCATCTAATCTGTTGCCACCCAAATTCTCAGCAGCCAACAGATGCCCTTGGCCATTCCCATCATGGTGTGACTTCTGTATTCTCTTTACTACACTTATATTAAAGAGAGATTGAGAGACTGAGAACTAAGGGATTTTGGGGGAAAATAATCAGAGCTTTCCTTTCACTATAGGCATCTTCTGTATCACAGAATGGATCTGTGACTGCAGAATGGCTGGGAAGCATATCTGTGTAAAGTAAATCTTGTTTCTTTATAGCTTCTTTTTTTTAATGTGTTATTATCATAAAGTTTTCCATGAGGCTAAATTGACAATGTTTGGTGTGGAAGGGGCTAGAATTTGGCCAATTATATGGCAGGATAAGTGTCTGCCCCAGCAGTAGATATACAATGACAACGGTGACAGCATCAGAGACTTGTGGAACTCTGATTCCTGGTTAGCATTACCCTTTCCTTTGTAGAACTAGGAACTCCCAACCCTTTCCTGACTCTGGACATCTGCAGCTCATCCGCTTTCCCAGATCCTAGTACTTGTCCCCAGAGTGGGAGGTTCCTTGACTCTACTCTCCAAAATTCCCAGAATTTTGTTTCCATCTTTCCTTTGGCAAGATATTTACAATGTTAGATAGTGAGGACCACAGATTCGATTATGCCTGTGCAAAGTGAATAATTTAGTACTCTAGAAGTACAGCAAGTTCAACATTCACTTGGAATGAAGGCTGTCCATAGGGGTGTTATTATTTTATTTATTTATTCATATTAAGGTTCTCCCTGAAATTAAAGGTGTCCCTTTATGATGAACGGTGGCAAAATATCTATATTATACTGCTGACAAAAACTAGGGGATATTTCAAAATAAATATGAAGTGATAAAATAGCCCCTAATTTTTTAGAGCAGTATATTTTTTCTCAACTGAAGTGTCAGTTAAGTCACTACTAAATGTGTAGTTCCTAAGAAATCAACTCATATTCAAGTGTACAAATAAGTAGACTTTAATGCATTTTAAAGCTCCAGAACAAATAAACATTTTACTTAGTCCTATTCAAGGCTAAAATATTATTTATAATAATGACATGATGAACAAATGGCTCAGGGCCTATCTGCCATAAACAGAGAGTAAACAACGAAAATTAAAATGGACCAGTAAGAATGTGATTCCTCTCCTAGTTCTGAATAGCTTTTTGACTTTAACTACTTGAGGACTATACTAAGCATTTTATATTTATGATCTCATTGAAATATCTCGGCAATTCTATAAGACCATTATTAAGTATTTTGATGATAAGCTGACCCTAGGTCATATCTAAGAATGTAGAAATAATATGTTTGGCTGTGGACTGAGGCATTGAATTTTCCAGTAATGTATACAGGTAAGAATATTCTACTAGAAATATGGGCTGAATGTTGACTTAGGCAGCAAAGATAAATCTCTCACATATTGTGTCAAGCAAAAGAAGCCAGACAAAGAAAGAATGCAAACACTATGTTCTATGTTTATGAAATTCAAGGACAAGAAAAACTGATCTATGGTCAAAAAGTTTAAAAAATGGTTTCTTCTGGAGGTAGTACCACTGAGAAGAATGATGAGGGGACTTCCCAGGATATTGGGCACATTTCAAACTTTGAACTGGGTAGAGAATACACATGGGTGGACATTCATTAACTGTACACTTAAGATTAATGCCTTCAATAGACAGAATGTATGCATCCCCACAAAATCCGTATGTTGAAGCCCTAATACCCAGTGTGATGGTGCTTGGAGAAGGGGTTTTGGAAGTGATTAGCTCATGAAGGTGGAACCTCCTTATGAGATTAGTACCTGTGGAAACCAGTACTTGAGACCTTGCGTTTCCCCTTTCTCTCTAAACCCCCACTGTGTGAAGATAGAAGAAGAGGAACGAGGAAAGGGGTTCTCACCTGGAACTAAATCAGTCAACAACTTGATCTTGATTTCCCAACCTCCAGGACTGTATAAAATAGGTTCTATTGTTTAAGCTACCCTGTCTATGGTATTTCTGTTACAGCATCCCAGCCTGACTAAGACAGTGCCTTTGGCATAATTTACCATAGGTATGTGTTAACTCAATTTTTGAAAAAGAAAAGAAAAAAAAAGAAGTCTAGGCCTAAGGTTCAAGAGTAAGAAGGAGAGTCACTGGCTTAGCATTTGATAAGACTTCTCAAGAAAAGCGGAACAAACCACATAGACCTCAGCTTCATCTGCTGTTCCCTGGTGTTGGGAAATTAGCAACATTCACACCCAAGTGCAGCCATCCTCGGGAGAGCATGTGGAAGGAGGAGAGCATTCTGTGAGTCAATGAGGAGCATGGAAACCAATGGGAACATCAGATTGTGAAGGACAGATGGAAATAAAAGAAACATCAGAAGAGGCACATGTACTGCAGGAGCCTGGGTGCTGCCTCCCAAGCACACAGACGAAGGAGAGGTGCAGACTTAACAAATGCCTGGACACAGGAGAGCCCAGATGAGACTAACCACCATCGCTTCCCCAGCTGAGCAAAAGAATGCAGTAAAATGTTTATAAGATACCAACTGTGAAAAAGCAGCTTTAAAGATGTGAGGGGAAAACAAGGAGACCAGGTTCTGGTCTGGACAGGGCAGGGAAGGGGGACCAGAGACAGAAGCAAGGCCCTGGGTGGGCTGCTAGGTGGCCAGGTCCTAAGGAAGAGCAATGGGCCTTGGAAAGAGACAGTAGGCACTTGCTCAAGATAAAGCCCCACTTTCTTCGTACATTTGTCCTGAAGACCAGCTCAACCTGACAAAAAAGGAAAAAAAAATAAAGACTGTATTTGAAGTGAATGAAACCACATTGCTGTTTCTGACTCATCCACTTCCCAAAGCAACTTCAGCTTTGGAAGAGCTCGATTATGCTGTCAGGGTGCAATTTTGGGAAAATGGAATCCACTTTTTAGAATCTATGACCAAGCAAGGTCCCTAAAGCAAAAGTCTGGGAGTATTTCTTTTTTGTTTTTTTCCAATGGATCACCTGATGGAGATTTAACTCTCCCATCACATCTTTCTTCAGGTAGGAGAGTTGATAACTGCAGAGAATGAGGTTAGTCCAGGCTTGTAATGGAGCAGCCTGGGGCCTGAACAATCAAATATTGCTCAGGCGGTGTTTGGCTCTCCAGGGCTACCTTTCATCTGGAGTATCTTGTAGCCCCTTACAGGAGATAGTTAATTAGACTTCCTGAGGCGTGGGTGGGAACACGGTTCCCAGACTGCTCTGACGTCAGTGAGGACCTAAGAAGAAATGCCCATGGGCTAATTGCTCTGGGTTTGTATGTATCATCTCCTTTCACACGGGATCCCACAGTCATTTCCCAAAGTATGGAAGGGAGTGAACAGCTTTGTTCCTGGGAGGTAGACAGCCCCTCTGGGGCAGGAGGATCTACTCACAAACTTTCTTCTTATGTCTCAAGTTGAGACAGGGGTCCTTGAGCATTGAGAATGTAGAAGAAGAAGGAAGACTAAGATAGGAGCAAAGCAGTCCAGGGATGACCTGCCATGGAATCATAGAATGTTAGAGTTGGATGGGCCTTTCAACAACTAAATTCCCACTGTCCAACATAGTAACCCCAGACCACGTGGGGCCACAAAGCACTTACAATGTTCCAGTCCTACTGAGATGTTTCAAAGTATAAACTACACACTGGGCTTTGAAGAGTTAATACCAAAAAGGTATAACATATCTTATTGATAATTATTTTCATCGATTACCTATTGAAATGATAACAATTTGGATATATAGAATTAAATAAATTATTATAATTTTACTTGCTTCTTTTGACTTTTTAATATGGCTGCTAGAAAACTTTAAATTCCCTATAGTTCTCATATTATCTTTCTACAAGACACTGCTAATCTGCCTGACAAAGTGGTGGCGCAGTGGATAGAGCATCAGACTGGGATACAGAGAACCTAGGTTCAAAACCTGAGGTCACCAGCTTGAGCGCTGGCTCATCCAGCTTGAGCATGGGTTCACTTGCTTGATCACAGGGCCATTGGTTTGAGTGTGGTATCATAGACATAATCCCATGGTCAATGGCTTGAGCCCAAAGGTTGCTGGCTTAAAGCCCAAGGTCACTGGCTTGAGCCCAAGGTGTCTGGCTTGAGCAAGGGGTCACTAGCTCTGCTGGAGCCCCCAGTCAAGGCACATATGAGAAAGCAATCAATGAACAATTAAGGAGACTAAAGAGCTGCAATGAAGAATTGATGCTTCTCATCTCTCCCTTCTGTCTGTCTGTCTGTCCCTATCTGTCCCTCTCTCTGTCTCTGTCACACACACACAAAAAAGACACTGCTAATTTAGATAACTTTTCTCATTTTAAACATAACTAAGCTAACACCTAAAGAGAGGAGAGTCTGATTGGCTGGCCTAAGGTAAGACTTAGCAGAGTTAGGACAGGAACCCAGGTGTTCTAACCTCCTCAGTGAGTATGTTGTCAGTTTCATTTCAGCAAGCAATTTCTCTGGCTTCTCAAACCATCTTCTCTTAAGAATTGACACGATGGAGTTGCTGAGGGGACTTGGGTGCCTTTTCCCACAATTATGATCCCCACGTCAACCAAGGGACTCTAAAAGCAGTAGATCTTCTACACCTGACAAACCTCACCCAACCCAGCATACTCTGACCTTCCCCCACCCATGCTCATGCTGCCAGCAGGTTGCTCCCCAAGACCCCGCCCATGTGGAAATTCTAGAGTCAATTCTGTCTTATATGGTGTTCTCTCCCTCAGCCAAAGTTAAAGTTTAAAAGCTCACCTGTAGTTGTAAAACCCATCACTATCTCAAAAGTCACTTAGGCATCATTTCAGCAACGTAAACTTTCCCAAGTGACATTAAAAGGGACAAAAAACAAAACATAACAAAACAAAAACCCTATCCTTCCCTAAAATTCTGCTCACCAGCTTGATATCAAGGGAATTTGCAATTGGGAATTATTTTTCTTCTACTGGATACTCTTCCTCTGGATTGTCCATTGAAGCCAGGGACAACCTTTGACCTGATATTCCTAGATGTTCAAACTTCCCCTTGCGCCATCTCAAAGGGACCTCACGAAATCTCACGTTCCTAAGTTTGTGGGTGTGGTGATCAGACGGAAGCTTTCTGCAGCACATCAGGGCTCTGGGGGGACCAGACGCTGCCTGAAAGGAAACCGCACAGTCCTCTCCCATAATCAGGTAGCCTTTGGCAAGAGTCAGTCTTCACTTTGTCTTTCCTTTGGAAACACTAAAGCATTTGTGTCACTGGAGCAGTCAATGTCATCCATGGCCATCAAGCTCATGCAACTGATAAATAGGAGAAAGGAAACTAACCCATATTGAGAACTTCTATCTCCGATCCCCCTGGAGTTTACCTTTGAAACTCCCACCAAACAGGTGAATAGGTCTTCAGCTGCCTGCCTTCCCCTCGATGGGTCTCCCTTTCTGCAGTGGCAACCCACCTTCTGTCCACCAGCGTCTCTGGGTTATAGTCCAGTTTCCATAACTAAAATTTTCATGCTTTCACACATTTTTTATGACTTGTCTCTTCATTAAATACTATAAGATAGGTCTACATTACAGAAAGCTCTTGTTTCATGGGATGAAGGGTCTCTCCATGGTGGGACTTTACCAAACAGGGAAGCATACACTGAGTGCCCGTCAGTAAACTGCCCATCACAGTGAGGTGAGCAGAACACGGATGCAGTCACAGCACGAGTTATCCAAATGTTCAATTTTCCTTTGCTTTTATTTTGCACCCTGATGAAAAACATCTCTTTTGCACAGTCACTGAAAAACATGACAATTTATGAGGTAGAGTGTCCGTTGGGTGTCTGTGATCACAGGTCCGGTGCAGCACCCACAGCAGCTCTGACACTTTGGCAGTGGCTCTGCACCATCCTGGAGGAAGTTTGTGATCTCTGCGACAGTGCCATTGCCTGCCTGCAATCACTCCTCACTGGACAAAGGCTCCTTCTCGTTGTCCATTGTCTTCTGTTGTATCTTAGTAATTTTACTAGTTTTATAACAGTTCAAGAACATTAGAAAGATGGTCTCAATTATATGTGGAACCTGAAATGCCTCTCTCAGTTCTGTCCCACATGTGTGTCCTTCATCTCCCTCCCTTTTTCTCTAATAAAAATGAATGAGCAGATGACCACGTGCAAGTCAATGAATGTCTCTAAAGAAAAACAGAACAAGGGAAGCTCACAGTCTCCCAGAGCTCAAACACGCCTGTTCAGAGGAGGGGTAATGTCACTGACCTATCCGTGGCATGTGCCTTTAACTTCGGAGTGGAAGGAGTCTGCTGAGATGAATAGATTTGTTTGTTGATGTGTCAAACTTGCTCTGCATAGAAGGATCACTATGTCTTCCAATATGTAAAATCTCCAAAAATGTCACACAAAAGTGTGGTAGTGTAGTATTACTCATAAAAAGAGAGGCCATGAGGTGTGACTTCATATAACTGCATGTTGTTGGGGAAGGCAGTTAAGGGGGGCTGCTGGAGCCATAAAGCAAGTTTATGGAAGGAATAAGGATTTTTTCCTCCTAAAGACAGGTGGGTTTATTGAAGCAAATGGAATGGGGGAAAGGGTGAAAAAGAGCACATTTTCTAGATGTGACAGGACATTACAGAGTTATAGCCTTAAGAGTATGAAGTTGATAGTAGCCTCCCATTGACACATCAGAAAGGCTATAGCCAAGTAGTATTCCACTGTGTAAATGTACCACAGCTGTTTTATCCACTCACCTATTGGACACTTGTGTTGCTTCTGTATGTTGGCTATTGTAAATAATGCTGCAATAAACATGGGGGTACACATTTCAAACTAGTGTTTTTGGGTTTCTTCAGATGTAAAATCACTGGATCATAAGAAAATTTCATTTTTAATTTTTGAGGAATCTCAATACTGTTTTCCACAGTGGTTGCATCAGTCTGCATTCCCACCAACAGTGCAGGAGGGTTCCCTTTTCTCCACATCCTTGTCAGCACTTGTTTGTTGATTTATTGATGATAGCCACTCTGACAGGTATGAGATGATATCTCTTTGAGGTTTTGATTTGTTTTTCTCTGATGATTAGTGATGTTAAGCAACTTTTCATATGTCTATCAACCCCCTGTTTGTCTTCCTTGGAGAAGTGTCTATTCAGGTCTTCTGTCCACTTTTTAGTTGGATTGTTTGTTGGTTTTTTTATGTTGTCTGACTACTTTGTTGTTCATCTGAAACTAATACAGAGTAATATTGAATGTGAACTGTAATTGAAAAAAAAAAAAAGGCTGTGGGACTTCCTCCAGTGCTTCTCCAGGGAGTGCCAGCCTGCACAGCCCATCCCTTGTCATCCTGACGAAAGAGTCAGGGGCAAGTCTGAGCTTATAAAATGGGAACCTGTGTTCGATACATAGACCCTCTGCTTTCTGAGCCTCGAGACACACTGAATAAAAAAGCTAACCAACAGAAGTCCTGTTTGGGAATTAAGGTCAGATTGCTTGTTTTTGTTAGGAATGGGGGTTATGGAAAGTGGTGTTGAAGATTTTACCTTTTCTGCCAGAGGGGGAGGGGGAGACAGAGTCCTGCCATCTCTAGGAGTGACTAGAATAGCAGCAGGACAGAAAGGGGACAGTGACGGAAGAGCTCTGGCGTAATGTCAGCCCAGGGCCCAGGAATAGAGCACAAAGGACAAAGGCAGCAGTGAGAAGTGGCTCAGCAGGGAAGACAGGTGACAGATGACAGTAAAGGGAAAAAAGGAACCCAAGGATAGGGGCACTGAGGAACCTGCTACCAGGCAGTCGCAGCCCCTCCAGCAGAAGGGGCTCTCACTGGCAGAGCAAGGTGCTAATGCAAAGTGCAGCCCGGTACAGCTGGTGCCTTAAGGCCTGGGGGTTGGAACTTAACAAGGAACCTGTCAAGGTACAGAAAGGCTTGAGGAATAGGTGCAGAGTTTTCTTAAACTGTTTTTGAATTATAACTAGCTTTTTGTTTTCCTCTTTAAAGAAATTTAAATAAATGGCTTGGCTTCTTTCTACTTTCCTTTCAGTCCACTGTCTAAACTCTGAATTTAGGCATTCTGGCATCCAGCTACGCTTGCAATACTTCCTCCGTATTAATGTGTAGAATATCTGTAAGTTCAAGCTCTCTATTTTTTTTTGTTTGTTTCTCTTAATTTAAAAATAATTTTTATTGTAGAGAACTTAGACTATCCATGAAAATAAAACTTGGATTAGCTAAATTATTATTGCTATTTTTGTAGTGTTTCATACTATTCCTTTTCTATACACTTATATTTCTTACATAATTGAAATCACTATATTATTTTAGTATTCTTTTTACCCCTTGACATTGTATTTCTAGCATTTTTATTATTAATTTTAATGTAATGACATAGATAAATCGAGGTATATATGTTCAAAGAAACCATCTCTAGGTTATTCTGACATTTGATTATGTTGCATTCCCATCACCCAAAGTTCAGTTGTCTTCCGTCACCTTCTAACTAGTTTTCTTTGTGACCCTCCCCTCCACCAACCCCCTCCCTCGCCTCACCCCCACCCCGTAACCCCCACACTCTTGTCCATGTCTCTGAGTCTAATTTTTATGTCCCATCTATGTATGAAATCATATATTTCTTAGTTTTTCTGATTTACTTATTTTGCTCAGTATAATGTTATCAAGGTCCATCCATGTTGTTGTAAATGATCCGATGTCATCATTTCTTATGGCTGAGTAGTATTCCATAGTATATATGTACCAAAGCTTTTTAATCCACTCGTCCACTGATGGACACTTGGGCTGTTTCCACATCTTTGCTATTGTGAACAATGCTGCCAAAAACATTGGGGTGCATTTCTCCTTTTGAAACAGTACTATGGTGTTCTTGAGGTATATTCCTAAAAGAGGTATAGCTGGGTCAAAAGAAAGTTCGATTTTTAATTTTTTGAGGAATCTCCATACAGTTTTCCACAGTGGCTGCACCAGTCTGCATTCCCACCAGGAGTACAGGAGGGTTCCCTTTTCTCCACATCCTCGCCAGCGCTTATTCTGTGTTGTTTTGTTGAGGAGTGCCACTGTGACTGGTTTGAGGTGATATCTCATTGTGGTTTTAATTTGCATTTTTCTAAGGATTAGTGATGTTGAGCATTTTTTCATATGCCTATTGGCCATCTGTATGTCCTCTTGGGAGAAGTGTCTATTCATTTCTTTCGTCCATTTTTTGATTGGATTGTTTGTCTTCCTGGTGTTGAATTTTACAAGTTCTTTATAAATTTTGGTTATTAACCCCTCATCAGACATATTGTCATATATGTTCTTCCATTGTGTAGTTTGTCTTTTCAGTCTGTTCTTATTGTCTTTAGCTGCACAAAAGCTTTTTAGTTTGATATAGTCCCATTTGTTTATCTTGTCTTTTATTTCACTTGTCCATGGAAATAAATTGGCAAATATATTGCTGCGAGAGATGTCGGAGAGCTTACAGCCTATGTTTTCTTCTAAGATGCTTATGGTTTTACAGCTTAAATTTAAGTCTTTTATCCATATTGAGTTTATGTTTGAGAATGGTGTAAGTTGGTAGTCTAGTTTCATTTTCTTGCAAGTAGTTGTCCAATGTTCCCAATACAATTTGTTGAAGAGGCTGTCTTTACTCCATTATATACTCTTACCTCATTTGTCAAATATCAGTTGTCCATAAAGGTGTGGGTTTATTTCTGGGTTCTCTATTCTGTTGCATTGATCTATATGCCTGTTCTTATGCCAATACCAGGCTGTTTTAAGTACAATGGCCTTGTAGTATAACTTGATATCCGGAAGTGTGATACCTCCCACTTTATTCATCCTTTTCAAGATTGCTGAGGCTATTTGTGCTCTCTTTTGGCTCCATATAAATTTTTGGAATATGTGTTCTATATCCTTGAAGTATGTCATTGGTATTTTAATTGGTATTGCATTGAATTTATAAATTGCTTTTGGTAATATACAATTTTAATGATGTTTATTCTTTCTAACCATGAAGATGGTATATGCTTCCACTTGTTTGTATCTTGTATCAATATTTTATCATTTTCTGAGTACAAGTCTTTAATCTCCCTGGTTAAATTTATTCCTAGGTATGTTATTTTTTTGGTTGCAATGGTGAAGGGGATTGCTTCCTTAATTTCTCTTTCTGACAGTTCATTGTTAGTGTATAAATATGTCTCTAATTTCTGAGTATTAATTTTATATCCTGCCACCTTCCTGAATTCATTTATCAGGTCCAGTAGTTTTTTGACTGAGACTTTAGGGTTTTCTATATACAATATTATATCATCTGCAAATAATGAGAGTCTTACTTCTTCTTTTCCAATTTGAATGCCTTTTATTTCTTTTTCTTGTCTGATTGCAGTGGCTAGAACTTCCAGAACTATGTTGAATAAGAGTGGTGAAAGGGGGCACCCCTACCATGTTCCTGATCTTAAGGGGATTGCTTTTCATTTTTGCCCATTGAGTATGATGTTGACTGTGGGTTTGTCATAGATGGCCTTTATCATTTTGAGGTATGTTCCCTGTATTCCCACTTTGCTGAAAGTTTTGATCATGAATGGGTACTGGATTTTATCAAATGCTTTTTCTGCATCTATGGAAATTATCCTGTGGTTTTCCTCCTTTCTTTTAAGTGATGAATCACATTGATTGATTTGCGAATATTGTATCAGCCTTGCCTCCCAAGAATAAATCCCACTTGATCATGGTGTATGATTTTTTTCATATATTGTTGGATCCAGTTTGCTAATATTTTGTTGAGGATTTTAGCATCTAAATTCATCAGGGATATTGGCCTATAATTTTCTTTCTTTGTGTTGTCTTTGCCTGGTTTTGAGCCAGAATTATACTCGCCTCATAAAAGGAGCTTGAAAGTCTTCCTTCCTCTTGAATTTTTTGAAATACCTTGAGAAGGATAGGAGTTAGTTCTTCTTTGAATATTTGGTAGAATTCACTTGTGAAGCCATCAGGCCCAGGACTTTTCTTTTTTGGTAGTTTTTTTGTTACTGTTTCAATCTCATTTGCTGTAATTGGACTGTTTAGATTTTCTGATTCTTCCAGATTAATTTTTGGAAGATTATATGTTTCAAGGAATTTGTCCATTTCATCTTGGTTGTCTAGTTTTTTGGCATACAGTTCTTCATAGTATTTTCTCACAATATTTTGTATTTCTTTTGTGTCAGTTGTTATTTCTCCACTCTCATTTATAATTTTATTTCTTTAAGTCCTCTCTCTCTTTTTCTTGATGAGTCTAGTTAAAGGTTCATCGATCTTGTTTACCTTTTTAAAGAACCAGCTCCTAGTTTCCTTGATCCTCTGTATTGTCTCATTAGCCTCTATGTCATTTATTTCTGCTCTGATCTTTATTATTTCCTTGCTTCTACTACATTTGGGCTTTACTTGCTGTTCTTTTTCTAATTCTTTTAGATGCAGGGTTAAGTTGTTTATTTGAGCTTTTTCTAGCTTCTTGAGGTATGCCTGTAATGCTATGAACTTCCCTCTCAGGACTGCTTTTGCTGTGTCCCATGCATTTTGAGTTGATGTATGCTCCTTATCGTTCATTTTTAGGAATTCTTTTATTTCTTCTTTGATCTCATTGTTAACCCATTTGTTATTTAATAACATGCTAGTTTCCCAGTGTTTGAGTATTTTTCCATTTTTCTGTTGTGGTTGATTTCTAGTTTCATGACATTGTGATCAGAGAAAGTGCTCAATATGATTTTATTCTTCTTAAATTTGTTGAGACTGCTTTTGTGCCCTAACACGTGGTCTATCCTAGAGAATGTACTATGAGCACTTGAAAAGAACATATATTATGCTGCTTTAGGGTGAAAGGTTCTGAAGATATCTATTAAATTGAGTTGATTTAATGTATTCTTTAAGTCTGCTGTTTCTTTGTTAATTTTTTTCTTGAGGATCTATCTAGTGATGTTAGTGGGATACTGAAATCCCTCCCCTACTATTATAGTATTGCTGTTGATCTTGCCCATTAAACCCATCAAAGTCTGCTTTATATATTTAGGAGTTCCTATAATAGGTGCGTAGATATTTATAAAGGTTATATCTTCCTGTTGGATTACTCACTTTATCATTATGTAGTGACCTTTTTTATCTGTTACTATAGCCTTTGTTTTAAAGTCCATTTTGTCTAACTATTGCTACCTTCGCTTTTTTTTATTTCTATTTGCGTGAAATATTTTTTTCCATCCTTTTGTCTTCAGTCTATGTGCATCTTTTGTTTTAAGGTGTGTCTTTTGTAGACAGCATATGTATAGATCCTGTTTTCTTATCCATGCAGCTACCCTATGTATTTTGATCGGATCATTTCATCCATTTACATTTAAGGTTATTATTGATATGTAATTGTTTATTGCCATTTTATTCTTTAAAACTGTATTCCTCTTTTGCTATATTCTTTTTCCCCTCTGATCTGTTTACAACAGGCTCCTTAGCATTTCTTGCAGCATTGGTTTGGTTGTAATAAATTCCTTGAGGTTTTTTTGTCTGGAAAGCTTTGTATTTCTCCTTCAATTTTAAACAATAGTCTTGCTAGATAAATAGTGTTGGTTGTAGGCTCTTGCTCTGCATTACTTTAAATATTTCTTGGCATTCCCTTCTGGCCTCAAGTGTTTCTGTTGAGAAGTTGGAAGTCATTCTTATGGGGGCTCCTTTGTAGGTGAAAGTCATTTTTTCTCTAGCAGCTTTTTATATTTTCTCTTTATCATTTAGCTTTGGTATTTTACTTTTTAATTAATTAATTTATTTATTTATTTATTTATTTTTTCCAAAGTTGAAATGGGGAGGTAGTCAGACAGACTCTCGCATGCGCCTGACCGGGATCCACTCAGCATGCCCACCAGGGGGCGAGGCTCTGCCCATCTTGGGGCATCGCTCTGCCACAACCAGAGCCATTCTAGCACCTGAGGCAGAGGCCACAGAGCCATCCCAGCACCTGGGCAAACTTTGCTTCAATGGAACCTTGGCTGTAGGAGGGGAAGAGAGAGACAGAGAGGAAGGAGATGGGGAGGGGTGGAGAAGCAGATGGGCACTTCTCCTGTGTGCCCTGGATGGAAATCGAACCTGGGACTCCTGCACGCCAGGCCGACACTCTACCACTGAGTCAAATGGCCAGGGCCAGCTTTGGTATTTTAATTATGATGTGTCTTGGTGTAGATTTCTTTGAGTTTCTCTTCAATGGTGTTCTCTGTGTTTCTTGAACTTGTGAGACATTTTCCTGATTAATTGAGGGAAGTTTTCAGCCATGATATGTTTAAACAAAGTCTCTATCCCTTGTTTTTTCTCTTCTTCTTCAGGAACCCCTATGATGCGGATGTTATTTCTCTTCATGTTGTCACAGAGCTCTCTTAGAGTTTCCTCAGACTTTTTGAGTCTCATTTCTTTTTTCTGCTCTGCTTCTGTGTCTTCATTTATCTTGTCCTCTAACTTGATGATTTGATCCTCAGCTTCATCCATCTTGCTTTTAATTCCTTCCATTGTGTTCTTCATTTCTGATATTGTATTTGTCATTTATGACTGATTCTTTTTTATTACTTCAATGTCCTTTTTAATATTTGCTACCTCTTTATTTAGGTGTTCATAATGACCATCTATTGTTGTTTTAAAATATTTGAGCATACTATCAATTGTTATTTTAAACTCTGATTCCGGTAATTTTGTTATATCTGACTCATTCAGGTCCTTTTCTGGTGATTCTCTTGATTCATTTGTGTTGCATTTCTCTGCTTTCCCATTTTGTCTGTGTAAAAGAAGGTTTTGCACAGAATAAGTGCTGGCAAGGATGTGGAGAAAAGGAAACCCTCCTGCATTGCTGGTGGAAATGCAGACTGGTGCAGCCACTGTGGAAAACTGTATGGAGATTCCTCAAGAAAGTAAAAATTGAACTGTCTTTTGACCCAGCTATACCACTTTTAGGAATATTTCCCAAGAACACCATAGCACTGTTTAAAAAGAAAAAATGCACCTCCACGTTTATGCCAGCATTGTTAACAATTACAAAGATCTGAAAACAGCTCAAGTGTCCATCCATGCACGAGTGGATTAAAAAGCACTGGTACATATATACTATGAAATACTACTCACCCATAAGAAATGATGACATCAGATCATTTACAACAACATGGATGGACCTTAATAATATTATACTGAGTGAAATAAGTAAATCAGAAAAATCTAAGAACTGTATGATTCCATACATAGGTGGGACATAAAAATGAGACTCAGAGACATGGACAAGAGTGTGCGGTTATGGGGTGGGGGAGAGGAGAGGGAGAGGGTTGGTGGAGGGGAGGGGCACAAAGAAAACTAGTTAGAAGGTGACGGAAGACAACTGAACTTTGGGTGATGGGAATGCAGCATAATCAAATGTCAAAATAACCTAGAGATGTTTTCTCTGAACATATATACCCTGATTTGTCAATGTCACCCCATTAAAAATAATTTTTAAAAAAAGAAAAGATCACTGGGAAGGGAAAAAAAAGGTTTTGGCCACTGGAGTCCACTGGGTGTGGCCTCTGTGTTCCCTAGGTTTGGTCTGTCTGCAGGCCTGCCACCCTCTCTGCTGCTGCTGCCTAGGGCATTCGGGTATGGGTGTTGCTGGTGCCTTCCCACTGGGGCTGTTGCTGTGGTTTCTGCCTCTCTTTCATGGGAGGGGCTGTGATCACGTGCTCAGGTGTACAAGCCTTGGTGAACTCAGCCTTTGCCCTGCTCCCACAGGTGGGGTTATGTGCTGTGCCCAGCTGCAAGCCTTGGCCCTGAGGGCAGGGGTGAGCACCTTTGCTCAGCTTCAGGTCTCTGCCTGATTCTGGGCTTTCACCCTGCCTCTGCGGGAGGAGCCCACTTACAGCAGGGTTGCAAGCCTTGGCTCCATGAGCCCGGCAGGGCTGCGTGCCCTTGCTCAGTCATGGAATTCCGCCTGTTCTGGGCTTTTGCTCTATCCCCACTGGAGGAGCCAGCTGATGCATCAGGCTACAAGCCTTGGTTCCCACGGGCCAGGCGAGGCTGCACTCCAGTGCCTTTGCTCAAGGGTGGGTCTCCGCCCTTTCCAGGGCTCCTGCCCTTTTCTTGCAGGCTGGATTGCAGGTGGCCTGCATCTGGGCCTGACCACTTTTGCGCATCTCCTCTGCCCCATCCCGGCAAGACTGAGGTCACACCTGGGCCTCAATTGTGGCCAGCTGGCTTCCGCCCTTGCTGATGGAACCACGCTTTCGCGTCCCGCCACTGCCCACCCTCCGGCGAGCCCTCAGCCGTGTGGGTGTGGGCACTGCAGCTCAGACCCTAACACTCAATACTGTAGTCCCAAAAGCTTCCTCCTTCTAACAACTCTGCTCTAAGTACCGTGGGAGAGCTTGTTTGGCTGGTGTCTTGTTTCCCTTTGCTGGTATTGCTGTTTCCAGGGGAAATATTCACTTCAGATTTGAGGAGTGACTTATCCCAGGGGTTAGGGTGGCTGTCTCCCAAAATGTTTCTCCCTGTGCCTCCTAGATTACACTCTCTTCCCACTGCTCCAGTCCTCTCCTCTCTCCCTGTCCCCTGGATGAGTGGTTGTGAGAGAGAGGTTTTCTGTGCTGTCCCTTTAAGAAGAATCCTGGGTCTGCAAAATCAATCTCTTTCTCACAAACAGTATCCTGACTTGTTTCCAGCTGAATACTGTCCATACATCTCTTCTAGGCTCTGCAGGCTGGGGTTTTGTTCCTGGAGCTCAGGACCCTCCCCTCTCTGCTAAACTCACTTCCCGCAACATGAGTCTCTCCAGGCTGCTGTTCACTCAGGGGAGCTGGGCCACCCTCTCCACATTTCTGCTTTTCCTACCAGTCTCTGTGTGGCTTCTTCAGTGTTCCTTGGTTGAAGAGTCCTCTTAGTTTAGTCCTAAACTGGTTTTTCCAGATGATGGTTCTTAAAATTAAGTTGTAATCCATTTTGGTTCTGGGAGGTAGAAGTTGTTACGTCTGCCTATTCCATCGCCATCTTATCCTTTTCTTCAAGTTCTCTTAAATAAAGTCTTTATTTTAGAATTACTCTCTCTCTCTCTCTCTCTCTTTTACTTCTTTGAATTTTAAAAGTAGATATTTCCTTTAGTATCAATGTTATTGGGCTAGTGATATCACATGTTGGGAGTGCTATCAACTACAATAAAGTTCTAACATGTTTTTTAGATATTTACCACATGAGTCTGGGTATCTAGAAAACAACTGTGACCTAGGAAAAGAAAAAAATTTATCACATGAATACAGTAAAATTTACATAATATGAAAGAAAAACTGAACAAGCAGGGTCACAGGCCCACATTTGTGAGGATAGGTGGGTGATAATATTGTAATTAACTGCTCCCCTTTAGCATGAGAGATGTAGGCATAGATGTTCCTCCACAGGGAAGGGGTGGTGTTAAGGGAAAACAAGAGAAAGGATGTTGGCAGACCAGAACAACACACGGGACGCAATCTATTCAAATTCAAACTCTTCCTGATGAGTAGAAATTTCTATCTTTAAAATGAGCCTTACTCTTCTGACTACCCACATTGGATGACTTAGACAGAAACACACAGTCAATCTCATAGAGATGACAATGCTAAATAGTCATCTCTCCTTTCCCTCTCCCTGGGGTTTTGTCTTACCCTCATTTATTTTCCACAAGCACACAGTTCATAAGGCTTTTAAAAAAAATAATTTGGTGTAAAATCAAAACACTACTCTTAAAAAGAGAATACAAAAAAAGTAATTTCTATTTCCCCAGGCTCTCCCTCCAACTGTCCCTTCACCCTGTACATCCAGTAACATTCAACTTAGGGAGGGAGGAAATATATTTTTATCTTATCCTCTGTGTACATCTTGTCAGTCTTTCCTTTCCTGGCTATCTCTCTATTTCTTTCCCTTCGGTATGTCTTCAACATTCTCTCTGAATATTTTCTGAGAAAGATGCTGCAAGGAAATAGACTGGAAGTTGGATCTCAGATTGCATTCATTTCACTGCCAATTTTTACATTCCAAGAGAGGAGATCAGTAACCAGAAATGCTACTATATGTTATCAAAAATGTCAAATTTTTACAAAAAAAAAAACCCTAAAAGTTATGGGACCTGAAAAGAAAAAGGAAGATATAACTATACACAGGAAAAGCAAGCTAAAGAAAGTCTTATCTAAATAATTAAAGAAGGCACAATGACAGTGTCTCATCACATAAGAGAATACCGATATTAAATAAAAAATTATTTTTAAAATAATTTTATAGAAATTCTGGAGATACAACATACAATAAAAAATAAAAAATTCACTAGAAGGGCTAAACAGTAATTCTAAGATAATGGAAGGAAATATTGGAGAAACTTTAAAATAGATGAATGGAGATTATGCAATCTGAAAATGAAAAGAAAAAAGAATGAAGTGCAAGGAGCAGAACCACAGACACATGTGGGCAGTATGCAAGCACTCAAACATGTGCTAACTGGAAGTATCAGATAGAGAGGAAAAGAAAGAGGGGAGTATAAAACTATTCAAAGTAATAATAGCTGAAATCACAAATTTGATGAAAATATTAATCTACATATCCAGAAAACTCAAAGAAATCTAAGTAAAATAGATGCACAGAGCTCTATGACAAAATATATTATAATCAAATGTTGAAAGACAAAGAGAAAATTATGAAAGCAGTAATAGAATATTAATTCAATATATGGAAAGAAATCTCAATGAGATTAACAGTTTACTTTTCAGAAAATAGCAAGAGGCCAGAAGTCAGTGGATAACATTTTCAAAGTATTTGGTCAATCAAAATATTGTATACAATAAAACTATCTTTCAAAAATTAAGGCAAAACAAGGACATTCCAAAATTACAAAAACTGAGAGAATCCAATGTTAGCAGACCTGTCTTGTAAAAAAGAATGAAAATAGTTCTTCAAACTGAAAAGGAGTAACACCTAACAGTAATTCAAATCCACAGGAAGAAAACAAAAGGTCCTAGTAATGGTTATTATGTAGTTAATCATAAAATACAGTATAATTAAATAGTCCCTTTACTTCTTCTCCAAAGTGATTTTAAAAGTGATTATATATAGCTATATCTATATCATTTATTGTTGGGCTTACAAAATACAGAAATGTAACATATTTGACAAATATTTATAGGAACAAACCTGTTTTCAAGTAAGTAACATAGGTGGTAACTCAAACCACAAGAAGAAATTAAAAGAATCAGAAATGGTAACTAAAAATATAGATATTTTTAAAAACTATAAATGTATTTACTCTTTTCTCTTAGCTCATTAAAAATTTTTAAAAATATAAAGTAATAATATCAACATGGCATAGTTGGGTTAAAGATGTGAAATGTTATAAAAAATAATGCCAAAATGTGGGAGGGGAAATAGAGTTATATATGGGCAGTTTCTCTAGCTCATTGGGATTATGTTAGTACAAATCTCATTCTAATTTATTAACATACATTTTATGATAAAGTAGTTTTACTGTAATCCTTAGAGTAGCCACTAAACCACTAAACAATTAGCTCAAAAATAGAGTTTCAAACATTATTAAAGAAATTGCAATGTTACACTAGAAAATATCCATCCACTCTATGCAAGTATAGAAATATAAAAAACAAAAGCAAAATGGAAGACATAAATCAAACCACATCACTATGAAAATTAAATGTCAATTAACTAAATGAACTAAAAGTCAAAGATTGGCAGAATTAAAAAAAATACAAGGAGACACTTTAGATTCAAATATATGTACTTTGAAAGTAAAACAACAGAAAAATATATCATGTGAATTTAAACCATAAGAAAGCTAGATTGACTATACTTTGAGACAAAATAAACTTTAAAAAAAAGAAAGACTTAACTAGAAATAAGGAAGGACATTGTACAATTTTAATATACTCAAGCCACCAGAAAAATATAACAATTTTAAATATATATGCATCTAGCAGGAGATCCCCAAAATACATGAAGCAAAAATAGATAGAACTAAAGGAAAAAATATATAATTTAATAATAGTTAAAGACTTCAATACCCTACTTTAAATACAGGATAAAACAACTAAACTGAAGATCAACAAGAATATAGAAAATGTAGACACACTATAAACTCATTGGACCTAAAAGACAACTGTAGAACACTCCACCCACCAGCAGCAGAATATTCATTCTTCTTATGCACATATTCTCCAGAGTAAAACATCTAATAGGCTATAAAAAAGCTGCAACAAATTTAAAAAGACTAAAATTATAAAAGTATGTTTTGGACTGCAATGAAATGAAATTGGAAATCAATTACAGAAGTTTGGAAAATGTACAAATATATAGATTTTAGAAAACACACTACTAAATAACCATTAATGAAAGAATTACAAGGGAAACAGAAAATACTTTGAGAAAAATAACAACAAAAATACAACATACCAAAACTTATGGAATTTAACAGTACTTAGAAGAAAATACATTTAAAAAAAAATACCTTAATTCAGTAGTTTAGCTGTTGATGTAAGAAATGAGAAAATAGAAACAAACATCCAAAGAAAGAAGAAAATAATATTAGTGGAAATAAAATGGAGAATAGAAAAACAATAGGAAATTAACAAAATCAAAAGTTGGTTCTTTGATATTACAAACAAAATTAACAAACCTTTAGCTATCCTGAATAGGAGAAAACTTAGATTACTGAAATTAGGAATAAAACAGAGACCATCTCTACAGACCTTGCAGAAATAAAAATAATTATAAGAGAATATCATGAACAACTATGTGTTACCAAACTAGATAACTTAGATGAAATGGACAAATACCTAGAAGGACATAAATTACAAATATTGTCAAGAAGAAACAGAAAATCAGAATGGACCCATAATGACAAGACTTAATTAATAATTTTTAAACTTTCAGCAAAAAGAAGCCTATGCCCAGATGGCTTCACTGTTAAATTCTGTAGGACAAAGAGGTTTGAACACCAGTCTTTCACAAACTCATCTGGAAAATAGAAAAGGAAGAAGAACTTCTGCAGTCATTCTATAAAACCAGTATCACACTAACACCAAAGCTGAGAATGTCACAAGAGAAAAAAAATTAACATCAATATTTCCTATAAACATAGATGCAAAAATGCTCAACAAAATACTAGCAAATTGATCCCAGTCATATGTAAAAGAATTATTCATCATGTCCAAATGGGTTTTATCTCAGGGATACAAGGTTGCTTTAACATCTGAAAATTAATCAGTGTAATGAACAATATTACTAGAATAAACAACAAAACCACATGATCACCTCAGTAGACATAGAAAAGCCTTTAACAAAACTCAGTGATCTTTAATGATAAAAAAAAACACTTAAAAACACTAAAATAAAACAGAACTTCTCAAACTAATATAGAACACCTATGAAAAGCTATAACCAGCATAATATTTAAGAGTGAAAGACTGAACATTTCCCCTTTAAGATTAGGGACAAGACAAGGATGTCTGCTCACCATTTTTATTCAGCATTGTACTTGAAGCTGTGACTAGGTCAATTATGCAAGAAAAAGAAATAAAAGATATCCAGGTTAGAAAGGAAGAGGAACACTGTTCCTGTTCACAGATGGCACAGTCATGAGCACTGGAAATCCTGAGGAACCTCTATTAGAAAAAACAAGTTTGGCAAGGTTGCAGGATATAAAGTCAATTTGCAAAAGTCAGTTGTATTTCTGTAAACTAACAATGAACAAACCAAAAACAAAATTTAAAAACAATTTCAAATACAATAGAACTTAAAAAATAAAATTCTTAGAAAAAAAGTTTAAAGAAGAAAACTTATACATTGGAAGCTACAGAACATTGCTGGAAAAAAATTAAAGGATATCTAAATACTCTATTTCCCCATGTATAAAATGTACCTTATTTTGGGGGCCTGAAATTTGAAAAAAAAAAAAGCGTTACATAAAGTTATTGAACTCAAGTTTCATTCATCATAAAATTTATATTAATACAACTCCTTTATCACTGTCAAAACTCCCATCCATTAGCTTCTCCTCATCTGTGTCTGATGACAAATCACTGACTTCATATATTGCCTTGTCCTCAGTTTCATCTATGGCATTTGAAATGCCACACTTCTTAAATGACTTGACAATGTTCTCAATTTTGATATTATCCCAGGATCTTCCCACCCACGTACAAACTTCTCCTATAGTTGTTTTCTTCACTCTTTCTGCTGGTGTCAAATTGTCCCCAGAAGACTTCATTCATTGGTTCCATTCATCTCCCATGGCAGCTTGGAAGGGTTTGTTAATGCTGACATGAAGTGGTTGGAGCTGGGATGTCTGGCATCCAGGTATGATGGCAAGTTTTGTTTTTTGCTCTGCAGCAATCTTTGTGTGTGTGTGTGTGTGTGTGTGTGTGTGTGTGTGTGTGTGTTTTTATGTGTGCCCTGAACTGATTAAACACCAATAGGGCAAGATTGCATAAGAGCCCACCTGGTCTCCTTCTTCAAACTTTCTCAAACCAGATCTTCATCATATCCTGATCCATCCAACTCTTGTCCTGAATGTGGACAATCACTCCTCGAGGAACAACTTCTTTTGGCATTGTTTTGCATTTGAAAATCAGCATAGGAGGCAGCTTGGTTCCATCAGCACAGCAAGCTAGAACAACTATATAATGGCTTTTCTTATGTCCACTTGTCTTCACAGTTACAGTTTTCACCCCCTTCTTATCAACAGTTCTGTTACTTGGGACATCAAATTGAAGGGGGACTTTGCCCATATTTTCAATCTGTCCCAACTCAAACTTATGTGTTTTCCAACATTGAATGATAAAATGATGAAATTCAAGGACCTTCTGCTCATAGCTCTCAGGCATCTTTTAGGCAAGTCTGGTGTGGGTATGCATGCTTAGTTCATTCTATTTCATGAACCTGAAGTACTAAATGTGTCCTCCTTTGAAATTAGTAATTTCTTTTTCATCAGCAATTCTTCTTGCTTCACACTGAACCATCCTTGTGGACACAGGAATTCCAATTGCCCTTTGCTCTTCAATCCATATCTGCAGTTCCCTCTCTAAATCAGGCCATTTTGCTGACTTGCCTCTCATGACCTTCTGCTGCTGTGATGTTTTCAGTAGGGTTTCTTCTTCCCGTAGCCAGTCCCGGATTGATTTCTCAGTTGGAGGAAGACCAAAATTATGTTCATCAGCACAATTTCCATTCACTTTTGCAAACTGGATCACTTTTCACTTGAATCAGCACTGTACAAAAATCTTTTCTGAGCCATTTCTGGGTAGAAAGTGTGAAAAAGTAACCTGATGTAATATATCAGTAACAAGTGCGAAACAATGAGCACAAAGACAAGTGTGAAAAAGCAGGAAGTGCAAGTAAAATATCTACAATAATGAGCACAAAAACAAGCACAAAAAAGCAGGAAATGCAAGTAAAAAAATCTACAACCACTGTATAAGATGCACCCAGTTTTTAGACCCCAAATTTTTCAAAAAATGCATCTTATACATGGGGAAATATGGTAAATGAAAAGAAATTTCCATGTTTATAGAGAATACTTAATATTATAACATGGGACTACTCCTCACATTGATGTACAGATTCAATACAATTCTATCAAAATTCCACCTGCTTCTTTACAGAACTTGAAAAGCTGATGCTAAAATCATATAAAATGCAATAACCTAGAATAGCCAAAACAACCTTGAAAAATCACAACAGACATGTGGTGGCACAGTGGATAAAGTATTAACCTCGAATGCTGAGGTCACCAATTCAAAACCCTGGACTTGCCTGGTCATGGCACCTATGGGAGTTGAAGCTTCCATCTCCTCCCTCTTCTCTCTCTCTCTCTCTCTCTCTCTCTCTCTCTCTCTTACTTGCTCACTTCTCTCTCTAAAATAAAGAAATAAAGTCTTTTTAAAAATCTTTAGAAAGAAAAGAAAAATAACAACAAAGCTGAAGAACTTATACTTCCTCATTTCAAAACTTACTCTAAAGCTACAGTAATCAAGACAGTATGGTACTTGCATAAAGATACATATAGATTAATGGAATAAAATTCAAAGTCTAGAAATAAAGTTTTACATTAAGGCTTAATTTATGTTCAACAAGTGAGCCAAGACAATTCAATGAACAAGGTCTTTTCAGCAAATGGTGCTGGGACGCTACATATCTAAAGGTTAAAAAAAAAAGAAGAAGAAAAAGAGAAGGTAGAAAAATTAACTCTGAATGGGTCATAGATCTAAATGCCAGAACTAAAAGTATAAAACTCTTAGAATAAAGCACAGGAGTAAATCTTCATGATCCTAGATTAGCCAGTGGTTTTTTGGAAGACAGATCACTACCAAAAAAAGAAAAAAGAAAAAACAAACAAAAATGAAACAAATTTTTTAAAAAGATAGAACACCAAAAGCAAAAGAAAAAAAAATAGATAAATTTAACTCCATCAAGATGCAAAAGGTATCATTAAGAAAGCAAGAAGACAACCAACAAGATGGGAGAAAACATTTGTAAATCATATATCTGATAAGGGACTTACTCTAGAATATATGACACACTACTACTCAAAAATAAAGAGAAATCAACAAAAAATGTGTAAAGGCCTGAATAGACATTACTCCAAAGGAGATATAAAAATGGCCAATAAGCATATGAAAAAATGTTCAAAACAAAAAATAGCCATTAGAAAAACATAAATCAAAACCCTAATAGATACCACCTCACAGGTGCTAGCATAATTATATCAAAAAGACAGACCATAACAAGTATTGTCCAGAATGTGGAGAAATTGGAAAGCTCATCTATGGCTGATAAAAATGCAAAATGGTACAGCCATTTTGGAAAACAGTTTGGAAGTTCCTCAAATTGTTAAATGTAAAGTTATCATATGATCAAGAATTTCCATTCCAAGATATGTAAAACATATGTTCAGACACATAAAAACTCATGAATGGATGTTATGGTATATGTATTCATAGCCAAAAAATGGGAACAACCGAAATGTCCATCAGCTGATGAGTGGCTAGATAAAAATGTAGTATGTCTACACAATGGAACAACATTTACCAATAAAAATAAATGAACTGTAGATACATGCTACAGCATGTATGGCTCTTGAACACATTTTTCTAAAAAAAGAAGCCAGTTTTAAAAAAACATATACTATATGTTTTTATTTATTTAAACCGCTCAGCATAGACAAACCTCTAGAACAGAAAGTAGATTGGTAGTTACCTGGGCCTAAGAGAGAAGGAAGAGAAGTGGAAAATCGCAAAAGTGGGTTTACATTTTATTTCTGGGGCAATAAAAATTTTCTAAAGTTAAATTGTGGTTGTATTAGTTTGTTATAGTTGCCATAAAAGATGTACAGACAGGGTGATTTAAAAATAAGATACTTATTTTCTCACAGTTCTGGAGGCTAAAAGTCCAAGATCAAAGTATCGGCAGATTTGGTTTCCTCGGAGGCCTCTCTCTTCAGCCTCTGTGTCCTCAAGTGTTAGCCCCTCAGTCTGAGGTCTGTGTTCTGATTTCCTCTTCTTAGGAGGACATCAGTCATACTGACTCATATGAACTCATCTTAATTAGCTTTTAAAGGTCCTATCCCCAAATACAGCCACAGTCTAAGGTAGTGGGATTAGATATTCATTCAACATAAGACTTTTAGGGATGCACAATAGTCCAGAACAGTGCTGATGGTTGTACAACACTGAGTATACAAAAAAAACCCCACTGAATTGTACAAATTAAATGAGTGAATTTTGTGGTATGTGAATTATATCTGAATAAAGCTACCATTTAAAAAAGAGAAATAAGAGAGGCATTTAAGATTTTCAAAAACGTAACTAAAACAATCCAATCTAAGTTTTCTAAACTAATTTTCTGTCAGCCCCTTCTAGGAGACTGGGAATAAAGCGGCCACTAAGGAGATTATTGCAATAATCCAGATTGAATGTCTTGGACATCTCAGCTAGACCAGGGGCACTAAAACAGAAAAACGCAGAACATAGAAATGGCTTTGCCTGGGTAGATGATCACCTACCAGACAACAACTCTTAAGAGCCGCTACAAGGTTGACTCCATGGCAGGTGGAACATGCTACTGAGGAGGTGGAAGGATTCTGAGAAGCCTCAAAGAACTCTGAAGCCCGGGCCAACATCAGTGCCTGAACCCTCATATTGCTTTGTTTTAAATTGTGTATAAAGCTTTGGGGGGGAGGCAATTTTTTATTTATATGATTAAATTTAACAGGGTAACATTGGTCAACTAAAGTATACAGATTTTGGGTAAACATCTCCACGTCATTTGGACAGTCGATTATGTTGTATACCCATCATCCTAAGTCAAATCATCCTTCGTCACCTTATATTTGTCCCTATTTATGTCCCTCCCCCTCCTCCCACCCCTTCACCCTGGTTACCACTGCACTCCTATTTATGTCCATGATTCTCAATTTTGTGTCCCGCCTACGTATGAAATCATACAGTTCTTAGTTTTTTCTGATTTACTTATTTCACTCATATAATGTTATCAAGGTCCATCCATGTTGTCGTAAATGATCCGATGTCATCATTTCTTATGGCTGAGTAGTATTCTATAGTATATATGTACCACATCTTCTTTATCCAATCTTCTATTGAAGGGCTTTTTGGTTGTTTCCATGTCTTGACCACTGTGAACAATGCTGCAATGAACATGGGGCTGCATGTGTCTTTACATACCAGTGTTTTTTAGTTTTGAGGGTACATATCCAGTTGAGGAATTGCTGGGTCATATGGTAGTTCTATTCTTAATTTTTTAATAAACCACCATACTTTCTTCCATAGTGGTTGTACTAATTTATATTCCCACCAGCAGTGAATGAGGGTTCCTTTTTCTCCACAGCCTCTCCAACACTTATTACCTGTCTTGTTCATAATAGCTAATCTAACAGGCATGAGGTGGTATCTCATCATAGTCTTCCTCTGCATTTCTTTAATAGCTAGTGAAGATGAGCATCTTTTCATATATCTATTGGCCAGAAATAATTCGTATTTATTTTTGGGAGAAGTGTCTGTTCATGTCCTCTTCCCATTTTTTAATTGGTTTGCTTGTTTGTTGCTCAGCTTTGTAAGTTCTCTATATATTTTGAATATTAACCCCTTATCTGAGCTGTTGTTTGAAAATATCATCTCCCATTTAGTTGGCTGTTTTGTTGTCATTTTCTTTTGCTGTGCAAAAGCTTCTTAGTCTGATGTAGTCCCATTCATTTACTGTTGCCTTCACTCCCTTGCCTTTGGAGTCATAAATTCATAAAATGTTCTCTATGGCCAAGGTCCATGAGTTTAGTACCTATGTTTTCTTCTATGCAATTTATTGTTTCAAGTCTTATATTTGGGTCTTTGATCCATTTTGAATTAATTTTTGTGCAAGTGGACAAACTGTAGTCAAGTTTCATTCTTTCACATGTGGTTTTCCAGTTTTCCCAGCACTATTTATTGAAGAAGCTTTCTTTTCTTCTCTGTGTGTTTTTAGCTCCTTTATTAAAGATGATTTGACCATATATATGGGGTTTTATTTCTGGGCTCTTGATTCTGTTCCATTGGTGCATGTCTCTTTTTCTGCCAATACCATGCTGTTTTGATTATCGTGGCTCCGTAGTATAATTTGAAGTCAGGTATTGTAATATCTCCAGCTTTTTTTTCCTCAGGATTACTTTGGTTATTCAGGGTGTTTTATATTTCCATACAAACCTGATGGGTTTTTGTTCCATTTCTTTAAAAAATGACATTGGAATTTTGATGGTAATTGCATTAAATTTGTATATTGCTTTGGGTAATATGGCCATTTTAACTATATTCATTCTTCCTATCCAAAAACATAGGATATTTTTCCAGTTCATTGTCTTTTTTTAATTTTCTTTAATAATGCTTTGTAGTTTTCAGTATATAGGTCCTTTACATTCTTTATTGTGTTTATTTCGAGGTTGTTTTTTATTGCAACTCTAAAAGTGATTATGTTTTTAGCTCATTTTCCAAACTTTCATCGTTGGTGTATATGAAAGCAATAGATTTCTGTATATTAATTTTGTATCCTGTGACCTTACTGTATTGGTTTATGGTTTCTAGCAGTCTTTCTGTGGAGTCTTTAGAGTTTTCTTTGTACAGGATCATGTCATCTGCAAAAAGTTAAACCTTTACTTTTTCTTTCCCAATATGAATGTCTTTTATTTCTTTCTCTCGTCAGATTGCTCTGGCTAGACCTTCCAGCACTACATTGAATAGGAGTGGAGAGAGTGGGCAACCTTGTCTTGTTCCTGATTTTAGAGAAAAAGTTTCCAGTTTTTTACCATTTAGTATGATGTTAGCTGATGGTGTCATTTACGGCCTTTATTATGTTAAGGTATTTTCCTTCTATACCCATTTTGTTGAGTGTTTTAAACATAAAATGATGTTGTATTTTATCAAATGCCTTTTCTGCATCTATTGATAGGATCATATGGTTTTTATTTTTTTGTTTTGTTGATATGGTGTATTACACTAATCGTTTATGTATGTTGAACCATTCTTGTGCTTCTGAGATGAATCTCACTTGATTATGATGTATTATTTTTTAATGTGTTGTTGTATTCTATTTGCTAGTATTTTGATTAGGATTTTTGCTTCTATATTCATTAGAATATTGGCCTGTAGTTTTCTTCTTTTGTATTGTCCTTGCCAGGTTTTAATATGAGGGTTATGTTGTTTTTATAAAATGTGTTTGTAAGTCTTGTTTCTTCTTCAATTTTTGGAAGTCTTTGAGAATGACAAGAATCAAATCTTCTTTAAATGTTTGATAGAATTCATTAGTGTAGCCATCTGGACCCAGACTTTTATTTTTGGGGAAGTTTTTGATAGTTGTTTTTATTTCTTCCCTGCTTATGGGTCTATTTAGGCTTTCCATTTCTTCATGATTCAGTCTAGGAAGATTGTATAGTTCTAGAAATTTATACATATTTTTCTAGATTGTTGAATTTGGTGGCATACAGTTTTTCATAGTATTCTACAATGATCCTTTATATATCTATGATATCTGTGGTAATTTCTCCTCTTTCATTTCAGATTTTGTTTATATGAGTACTTTCTCTTTTTTCCTTAGTGAGTCTTGCCAGGAGTTTGTCAATTTTGTTAATCTTTTCAAAGAACCAGCTCTTTGTTGTATTAATTTTTTCTGTACTCTATTTCACTTGTTTCTGCTATAATTTTTATTTCCTTTCTTCTGCTGGTTTTGGGTTGCCTTTGTTCTTCTTTTTCGAGTTTCTTTTTTTTTTTTTTTTTTGTATTTTTCTGAAGCTGGAAACGGGGAGAGACAGTCAGACAGACTCCCGCATGCGCCCGACCGGGATCCACCCAGCACGCCCACCAGGGGGCGATGCTCTGCCCACCAGGGGGCGATGCTCTGCCCCTCCGGGGTGTCGCTCTGCCGCAACCAGAGCCACTCTAGCGCCTGGGGCAGAGGCCAAGGAGCCATCCCCAGCGCCCGGGCCATCTTTGCTCCAATGGAGCCTTGGCTGCGGGAAGGGAAGAGAGAGACAGAGAGGAAGGGGGGGTGGAGAAGCAAATGGGCACCTCTCCTATGTGCCCTGGCCAGGAATCGAACCCGGGTCCCCCGCATGCCAGGCTGACGCTCTACTGCTGAGCCAACCAGCCAGGGCCCTTTTTCTAGTTTCTTAAAATGTGATGTTAAGTTGTTTACTTGGGCTCTCTCTTGTTTTTAATATAAGCCTGTAATGATATGAACTTCCATCTTATTACTGCTTTTGCTGCATCCCAGAGGTTCTGCTATATCATGTTGTCATTTTCGTTTGTCTACATATATCTTCTGATCTCTGCTTTTATTTCTTCTTTAACACAGTCATATTTTAGAAGTATATTGTTTAATTTCCACATTTTTGTGGGTTTGTTTACTTCTTTTTTGTGTTGACTTCTAGTTTTAAAGCTTTATGGTCAGAGAATATGCTTGGTATAATTTTAATCTTTCTGAATTTGTTGATGTTAGTTTTGTGGCCCAACATATGGTCTATTCCTGAGAATGTTTCATGTAAGCTGAGAAAAATGTTTACTCTGATGTTTTGGGATGAAATGTCCTGTAGATGTCTACATATCCATCTGTTTTAGTGTTTCATTTAAAACCAATATTTCTTTATTGATTTTCTGTTTGGCTGAAGGATATAGAACCATAAGTGGTATACTAAGATCTTCAAGTATGACTGTGTTTTTGTTGGTTTTAATTTTTAGATCAATTGGATCTAAAATTTTTTAGAAGACTTATATATATATATTGATGCTCCCTGGTTTGGTGCATATATATTAAAAAGTGTTATGTCTTCTTGATACAATGTCCCCTTTATCATTATGAAATGATCATCTTTGTCTCTGGTTACCTTTGTTGTCTTATAGACAGCACTGTCAGATATGAGTATGGCTAACCTGCATTTCTTTGGGTATCATTTGCTTGGAGAATCATTTTCCAACCTTTCATTTTGAATCTATTTTTATCTTTGTAGCTTAGATGTGTCTCTTGAAGGCAGCATACAGTTGGGTTTGCTTTTTGATCCAGTCTGCTACTCTGTGCCTCTTTGTTGGTGAGTTCATTTACATTTAATGAAATTATTGACACTTGAGGGTTTCCTATTGCCATTTTATATACTGATTTCTGATAGCTTTGTGTCTTGTTTTGTTCTTCTCTTTTGTTTTTCTGTCATTTGCTTTTGTTTGGTGCTATTTCATATTTCTTTTCTCTGTTTATTCTTTTCTTAAACTATTTGTTTCAGTAGTGGCATTTTCAGGGGTGTTTACCATTGTGGTATTAAAAGAAAAATTATCATATTCATTGTAGTCCATTATCTCATGAGTGCTTCTGTACTACATCCTCCTTTGCTACTGCTGATCTTTGGCCTCTCCCCTTTTATGTTATTGTTGTCACAAATTATCCTTGTTTTTATTGTGGTCTTTTTGAAGTTTTTACTTGTAGTTTTATTTTGTTCTTTGTATCTGGTCTGAATAGTCCCTTTAGTATTTCTGAAGTGGGGGTTTTCTGGTGATAAATTCCCTCATCTTCCCTATATATGTAAATGTTTTTATTTCTTATTCATATTTGAATAGCTTCGATGGAAGTAGTATTCTTGGTTGGTATTTCCTTCTTTCAGTACTTTAAATGTTGGGGTCCACTCTCTTCTGGCTTGTAGAATTTCTGCTGGGAAATCTGATGATACCCTAATGGGCCTTCCTTTATATGTTGTATTCTTCTTTTTCCTGGCTGCCTTGAGGATTTTTCCTTTGTCATTGATTTGTGTTAATTTCATTAAAATGTTCCTTAGAGTAGATCTGTTTAGGTTGAAGTAACTCAGTGTTCTGTTTGCTTCTTGGATTTGAGACTCTAACTCTTTCCACAGGCTTGAGAAGTCCTTATTATCTGTTTGAATATGTTCTTCATTCCCTTTTCCCTCTCCTCTTCTTCTGATCTACCCATTATTCTTATATTGCTCTTTCTGATGGAATCAGACAATACTTATAGGGTTTTCTCATTATTTTTAATTCATAAATCTCTCTCTTCTTCTCTCGGTAGTATCTCTAGTTGCCTGTCTTCAATGTCACTGATTCTCTCCTATATCTGATCTGTTCTATTAGCTATGCTTGTTACCTCATTTTTCAGTTCATGTATTGAGTTTATTTTAATTATTTTTATTTATTTATTCACTTTAGAGAAGAGAGACAAAGAGAGAGATAGAAAGAGAAAGAGAGGAGGGGGAGGAGCAGGAAGCATTAACTCCCATATGTGCCTTGACTGGGCAAGCCCAGGGTTTTGAACCAGCAACCTCAGTGTTCCAAGTTGACACTTGGTCCACTGCACCACCACAGATCAGGCCATGTATTAAGTTCTTCATCTCTATTTGGTTCTTTTTTAAAGTTTCAATTTCCTCAAGGAAGTACTCTTTTTGCTCATTAAATTGTTTTTTGAGCTCACTAAATTGCCTTTGTGCTTTCTTGTATCTCATTGAGTATTTTTAGAACTTCAATTTTGAATTCCCTGTCATTTAGCACCTACATTTCCATGTAATTGAGGGTTGTTTTTTTCTTGAGATTTTTCATCATCTGAGCTATGTCTCTGTCTTGTGTATCCATGACATTTGATTTCTTTCCCCTTAATGGCATTTGAGAGTGGTACTGTTAATAACACTAACAAAAAATAACTAAAAGAATAAAAATAAAAATTGAAAAAATACAGGTAAAAAATTAAAATTCTATAAATAATAATAAGTGAAATTAAAACTACAAAGAATAAGAAGCAGTAGCTGAGGAAAAATGAAAAAAGTGAGACAAAATGAAGTAAAAAACAAGCAAAATGCCACAAAAAATAATTATGAGTCCAAAATATAATAATTTGATGAAAAATGTTCAGATGAGAGGAAAGAAAGAAAAAAAGAAGAAAAAGGAAAATAAAAGGAAGAAGAAGGAAAGGGAAGATAGAAAAAAAGAAGAGAAGGTATCAGAAATAAAACTCTCACAAAAAACAAGAATAAAAAATGTAACAACAGCCCTGGCCGGTTGGCTCAGCGGTAGAGCATCGGCCTGGCGTGCGGGGGACCCGGGTTCGATTCCCGACCAGGGCACATAGGAGAAGCGCCCATTTGCTTCTCCACCCCCCTCCCCTCCTTCCTCTCTGTCTCTCTCTTCCCCTCCCGCAGCCAAGGCTCCATTGGAGCAAGGATGGCCCGGGCGCTGGGGATGGCTCCTTGGCCTCTGCCCCAGGCACTAGAGTGGCTCTGGTCACAGCAGAGCGACACCCCGGAGGGGCAGAGCATCGCCCCCTGGTGGGCAGAGCATCGCCCCTGGTGGGCGTGCCGGGTGGATCCCGGTCGGGCGCATGTGGGAGTCTGTCTGACTGTCTCTCCCCGTTTCCAGCTTCAGAAAAATACAAAAAAAAAAAAAAATGTAACAACTATGAATAATAAAATTCAAATGGATAAAAGGAAAGAAGAAAAATGAGAAAAAGCAAAAAGAAAAATGTATTCTGCTCACAAAAAATTAGGGGATATTTTATCACTTCATATTCATTTTGAAACATCCTCTAATTTTTTTGAGCAATATATTTTCCAGTTTTGAGAGTTACTTTTCCCTTTTTCTGGCAAATGGCACTGTACTACAAATTTGCCTCTGAGGGGTTCTTGGGCAGCTTTCTGCGGAGGCACCGCTGTTGTAATGATGTAGGCAGGACCACAGTTGCATTGGTAGGAGGGGCTTGTTGTTACAGCTTTGCAATTTTATGGCTCTAGCAATGGCAATCTCAGGTCTCCAGGTGCCTCTCCCCAGTCCCAACAGAGCAGGGGAACAAACGTCCAGCACCTCTTCCTCTCACTGGAGTGAGCGGCCTGGAGACTCAGCTGTGAAGGATCCACTACCGCCACTGTTCACACAGCAAGGGGAGCAATGCACAGCCAGGTCCTTCCTCCAATGCCATTCAAAGTGTGGTCCTGGGCAGGGCAGAGGCTGTGCTGGGGGAGTGACTAGCTTCAGGAGCAGGAAGGGCAGAGTGCAGATTGCAGATCAAGCACACCCTGGCCTCACGCAGGCCAAACTCCATGGGTCATGAAAGCGGATGGAGCATGCCCCAGCACCCCACGGCAGATCTCCATGGGCTATTTGTGCAGGCCTAAGGAGCCCGCCATAGGCTATATGCACACCCAACGTCCGTGACCACAGTGATGCAGGCAGAAGCCTGCACCTGCCCGTGTTCCTGCTATGCATGCACCCAGCACCTGTGATCTCAGATGGAACTGCACGATGCAGGCAGACACTGGAATGGCCGTGTTCCTGCTCTTGTTTGTGCACCTGCCTTAATTCAGCTCCTTCCCCTCTATCCCTCAATCCTCCACTTCTCCCAACTCCAAAACAAAATCCACATTAAAAGTGTCACCCTCCCTCAGATCTGTAAGGAAAGACAAAAACTCCGTCCTCCGGCTTTTTTCCGTGAGCCAATTCTATGTTCAGCCACCTTTTTACCCACTCATACCTTTATCTGGTGTGTGTATATTTCAGGTGCTCCTTGGGTTTTTCCTCTGCATTTAGTTGAATTTGTTGAAAGGGGAGAGATCAGGAGTATTTCTCATGCCGCCATTTCTCTGACATCACTCTAAAGCTTTGAATAAAGTAAAATCTTAAGTTCTCTGTTACTCAGAAGGAGCAGCTCATTAAATCATGACCATTTACTAATGTATTCAGCACAGGTGATGCTGAAGGATCTGTTGGTCACTTGGCAGTCTCTGAGGGCTGGCACGGTCTGGCAGTTTCTGCTAAGAGGAAGGTAAGAATGGGAGACACCGTACATGTGCAATGATGCATTCACAACAAACTACCTGTTGGTCACCAGAGGGAACAAGCATGGGCAGCTCAGAGAGGAGACTAGGAAAGAACTTGGACACCATGTTTCCTGGGCCCAACACTGTACTGTGTTGGGTCTTAGTGCAACCTTGACTTAACAAGCAGAGTGATTTTATCTGGTAATTCTGCATTATTCCTTTTTAGAACTTATTGAACTGCTACAGCAGGAGCTCAGTGCAACAAAATTAACTAAAAAGGTATCTACATAAGGTAATGCTCACTAGGTGTGCAAGTATGTGTATGTGAGTTTGCCTCCTCTCACACATACACTTATACCTAGAAAACTTGAAGCACATTTTGTCGCTGGGCCCCCAGTCCTCATTTACACTTCCTTTTCTCTCCTCTCTCAAGAGCTTTCTCAGTTCCCTCCATGCTTCTCCTCCTTCTCCCTCTCACCATCCACTTTTTTTAAAAAATTGGATTGTAATCATTTAAAGAAACAAGTCAGCTCATTGGAGTAAAAAGAGCAAGAAGTTTGGCACTTGAATATCTCCATCTGCTCTAGCAGCTCTGTCTCTGACCACATGTGTAACCTGGGGATTCTCTTGCTGTCTCTGACTCTTGGTTTCCCCATCTACAAAAATGACCATACCAACATCACCTCCTTCATGGGGCTTTTGTGATGCTCTGTGAAATTACAGGTGTGAAAGGACATGCGAGGCTCTAATTAAATGAGGCATTATTTCTTTCCGCTAGGTCGCAACACCTGAACTGCTTTACACTTCTGTGGCAAAGAGGTTAGCCCTGAGCCAGGAGGTAAAAATATATTTGGGGTTAGGGCAGGTCTCCCAGAGTTCACATGTAGACAAGTGCCTCTTCTCTGCCTATGTAGACTACCTCTCTTACACACACATTTTTAATCCCTAAATATACCCCAGAGCTTCTATTCAGATCTGCAGGGTACATTTTCATACATTTCTGGCTGAACTCAGAAGTGGAAAATTCCCAGAATGAAAGTCCTCTCCTCAGCTGTCCACTTTCAGGTTTGATAAGTGTAATGGCCACACCAAGGACGAGTGTCTCATTTATTTTGCACCATCTGGTGGACTGTGCCTGGAGGTACAGCGTTTGCCCTGGAATGCCCACACAGCTGCAGAACCTGCCAGTCATTGCTCCAGGGAAGGAGGGGGAGGTAAGGCCGGGATGGCTGGCAGGCAAGTCAGCATCAATGGGAAAAGAAGGTCCAGGGAAAACAAGCCACAATTTGTAATAAGGTACAAGTAACTGAATTGACCTCTGCTACTCAAACACTGCAGAAGACTGTCTGGTAAGTCCTTTATAGATGACAGCACTCACACCGGTTCTTCTTCCCAAGTGTAAGTTTCTTGAGGGTAGACTGCATCCTGGTCATCTTTGCACTTCCTTCCTCCCCTTCAGCTTCTGCCTCTACACATGCCTGAGTACGTGCACACACACATACACATGCATGCACACACCACACTTCTACACTGGCCTGAGGACAGGACTCTAAATGCTTGCAGTGACACTGAAATGAGCAGGCAAGGGCCTCTTCAGCATCAAAAGATTTCAGATTAGCTTTACAACTACCTGAGGTTGTGCAACTGGGAATGTGGGTTGGTCCTCCTTCCTTTTCCACCCTCCAGTGAAATGGGGACCTTAACAGTCAGTGATGACCTAATGAGGTTACAGATGTACATCTAAGCAATAGTTTCTTGTTTTGTTTTGCTTTTTTTAGCAAGAAAGAGAGACATAAAGAGGGACAGACAGGAACAAACATCAGTGATGAGAAGCATCAACTCATAGTTGCATCACTTTAGTTGTTCACGGATTGCTTTCTCATACATGCCTTAATAAGGGGGGGGGATCTCCATCTGAGCCAATGATTTCTTGCTCAAAACAGCAACCTTGGGCTTCAGGCCAGCAACCTTTGAGCTCAAGCCAGCTACCCGGGGTCATGTCTATGATCCCACACTCAAGCTGGCAACCCGGCACTCAAGCCGGATCAGCCCATGCTCAAACCAGATGAGCCCACACTCAAGCCGGCGACCTTGGGGTTTTGAACCTGGGTCCTCAGCATCCCAGGTCAATGTTCTATCCACTGACCCACCACCTGGTCAAGCTAAGCAATAGGTCTTACTCAGAATTCAACTGATCCATCAGCAGATATTTACTGAGTGTATACTCTATACTGAGTATTGCGTGACATGGTATGGGAAATGGATGGGAGAGAAAGGGGAAGCAGAGAGTAAAACCATGTGCTTTTGCCTTCAGAGAACTCAGAGGCTCAATTAGGAAACAAGATAAACTCACAGTACATAAGAGCAAGCTGTTAACAGTGAGTAACGAATGGGCTACTCGGCTCTATCTGCCACGCCAGAGCCTAGGATGGTCAGTGAAGTATGCATAGAGGAGATGCTCAGGTCTATAGTCACGCCTGCAACCCAATGGAAAAGTTCTGCTGATTGCTGTACCTTTCAGAGTGGCCTAGGGCTTCCTAAGGGGACTTGGTAACACAGCACCTGGACAAATACCGTGTTTCTGGTCAGGCCTTTTCCCTACATGATTGCTTTCTCTTGTCCTCTCACTCTTTTCCAATTCTATTCATTCTTCTAGCTTTATTTCCCACCTTAGGAAAGTCTTTCCTAATCACCCCAGGCTCGCTGAAGTCTTCTTCTCTAAATGCCTACAATACCTCAAAAATGATATCCTGTGACAAAGCACACAATCATAATCTCATTATTTTCTGATACATCATATGTCTGTGTCTCATCTCTCATCTCAACTAGATTGTTAGCTTACTAAGGGAGGAGTGAGTCTGCTCCCCCCCCCCCCCGGTGCTGGAAGAGAACTGTACACACAGGATGGACTCAGTACTTGCAGATTCCACGCTCTGTGGCCTCCAGCAGAGAAGAGAAGCGCCCCCTCCAGGCTGGGGAAGAGGCTGCAGTCGTGTTCCTGGGCAGTGACTCATAAGGGGTAGGAGGCCCACAGAGCTATACTAATGCAGGGGTAGCCCATGCCAACAAGCTGTAAGTTTGACCTTCCTGCATTAAGATACTTCCCCTACGACTCCAAGTGGCATGGTTTATGGACATCTTTTCCCCTTCAGGACAAGCGCTAATACCCACTTTAACTGGTGTTCACCTGGACAGCAAGAGAGGAGCTAAGAGATGCCCCAGCCTGGTGTCCCTCTGGCTCCAGAAGGCTATCCTAAGAGCCAAAGCTTCAAAAGAGTGTTTACACTCTCAAGGACATTCTCCCAAAGTATGTTTCACAAACTACTAAGACAAATAAAAAGTAATCTAAGTCAAATATGTTTAAAAACATTGAGTTAAAACAATTAAGACCAAATTTGTGTTTTGTTTTTCTGCAGAAAGTTCCAGAGTCATTAATGGACATTATAAGCCTCCAAGAAGGGGCTGGAGCACATCACTCCAAATGCATTTGGCCAAGGAATGGTTTTTCCAAGACTGCTTCCCACAGAATGCTTTAGGAAACACTGCTCCTGGCTTTCCTCTCACTGTTGAAAATTCCCCACAAGTTTTCAGAAACGCTTCCCCGACATTCTTTCTTTTAGAAGTTACAATGCAGACAAAAATGCATACATATGAAATACATTTTTCTGGGTATCAGATACACTTGTGACAGAAAAAAATGTCATAATGGAGAATAAAGAAATATATCAATAAGGAAAAAATTTAAAACCATGGAAAAATGAAGAGCATTCTAGTCCTACAAGCACTTTCTATTGAAAAGGAATGAATCCTGCAGAATTTCTGCTACGTGCAGAGACCTTTCCAGACGAAATCTTGCCTTTTCGTCCCAAAAGGTCACAGTTGTGCTCCCTCCTCTACTTCCTCTACTGAACACCACTGAGCAAAAATCAATGCCACCCCGGCACAGCCCCCGGCATGCCCTGGTCTTCATCAAGCTTAGCCCCTCAGACATAAGAGCAAATACAAAATCTGCAGTAGGTGAAGTTACCCACTGGCTACAAGAGAGCCCAGGGCCCAGGATGAGGGTTGTCCCATTTCACTGGGCACCTTCAAGTTGTTCAAATAGAACCTAGTGGAGGCTATTCACAGACATGGAAAGATTCCCAGTGTGAGGAGTCCAAGGGGATAGAAAGAGGGATCTAAATGTTGGGTTCCCTGTGGGCAAAATAAAAGGATTGGAATCCACTGTAGCTAAAGTCACTTCCAATGTGACTAGCCAATACAGCTGCTACTGCTAAATTTTTAGAGCAAAACCATTATCTTGAAAAATGCCGAAAAGGAAGTAGTGCGAACAGTAGAGAAGGCCAAACCTACCATCCATCTCAAGTCATGAAGTTGTCCATCCTTCCCCCCTTCTCATCTACTTTTCCCAGATGAAATCATATTTCCAAAGAAAGAGTTTAACAGATAGAAAAGTTACCAAAAGACAACATGCATGCAAGCTGGAAGGTCTGTAGCAGAAACACTGCAGCAGCACCACGTGGCTGCACCCGGTTCTGCTGGCCCCGCCCACACTCTAGGACTCTCACCTAACAGTGCAATAACCTCTAGGCCAGATAGGAATAAAACTATTAAATGAGATAATATGTAAGTTGCAAGAAAAAAATATGTTACTCGTGATTTTAAATACATACTTTCAAGAAATTATAAAATTCTAAGGCCTGGCCTGACCTGTGGTGGTGCAGTGGATAAAGCGTCGACCTGGAATGCTGAGGTTGCCGGTTCAAAACCCTGGCCTTGCCTGATCAAGGCACATATGGGAGTTGAAGCTTCCTGCTCCTCCCCCCTTCTCTCTCTCTCTCTCTCTCTCTCTCTCTCCCCCCTCTAGAATAAATAAATAAATAAAATTAATTTTAAAAAAAATTCTAAGGCTTGGAACCAAACAAAGGAAACAATATAAAAATATTGTTTGGTTTTAGTCACATGATGACAAAGAAGTCTGTTCCCTTCATCACCCACCAGCTGGGCTCTCCTGCAAAGATCCAGGCAGGATGTCATTCAAGAAAGGTAATAGCCAGGACTAGAAATTATATAAGAGCCCCCAAGACCAATCAATTTCTTTAGAAATGTCTGTTAAATCAGTTCTTCAGGGTTTTCCTCCCCTGCAGTCAGCATATGCAAATTCAGTATCTTTGTTGCGATTCCAGCAGTCTGCATGGGGCTTCCGGCTACCAGCCTTCCTCCGACCTGCCCTCATCAAATCAACGGTCTTAATTTGCAAATTCCATCACCTTCCTCCTGTACCAAAATTCTTGCTCCATCTCCCACAAGGTATAGAATTAAATCCAAACTCTTCAGCCTAGCACATGCTGCTCTCTGCAATCTAATATTCCAACCCCTTCTTTGCTTTCATTTCCAGACATTGACTGGGCTCAACAAAAGTCACAGGTGAGGCAGCCGACTCCCGCAACCCCTGAGGCACAGAGCAGCTGCGGAAGGGTAGGAAGATCTGCGGAGGAAATGGAGAGCAACCAATGCAGAAACTGCAGCCCGAGGTACCTGGAAAGAGTGGGAGCCACTATTCACATAGCCCAGGGAAAGGCCTTTCGAATCATGACCGAAAACAATAAAGCTTGGGCTGGACCAACAGGCACTCTGTGCCTTACATCCTTAAATATGTAAATGTATGCAGGTTAAAATAAAGAGCTTTTACAGATTAAAAAAATCAGTAAGTACGTTGTAAAAATCCAAAAACTTCAATTTCAGTAAAAGTCAAATAAATGTTAATTCATGTTAATTCATAGATTAAAAAACTATTTTAATCTATAAAATTGGCAAAGCTTTAAAATAATCTATCACCTACTATTGTCCCAAGTATGATTCAGCGCGCAGCTCTCCTGGATCAGTTAGACAACAAATATTAAAACCTTTAAGTTTTTGCTAACTTTATACTTTGATTCTAAAGAATAAATTATGAATTTGCACAAAGACTTGACAAGAAAGATATTTAGGGCAGAAGTGTTTAAAATGATATAAATTAAATATTCCTTAAAAATAAAAAACCAGGATAGTTAAGTAAATTATGCTCTGGCCAGATTGCTCAGTTGGTTAGAACGCCCTCCCCAAGTACAGAGGTTGCTGGTTCAATCCCCAGTCAGGGCACATACAGGAACAGATCAATGTCCCTCTTTCTCTCTCTCCCTCTTCTTTCCTCACTAAAATCACTAAATTAAAAAAAAAAAAAATTTAAATAAATAAATTATGACAAAATACTGTAAAACACTATGCAAACAAAATATGATATTCTAGAAGATTATGACATGGAAAAATATTTAGATATATTTTTGAGAGATAAAGGAATTCAAGAGATCTTGTGAGCAGCATAAAACTACTTATGTTAAAATATACATTTTAAAAGCCTAAAGGATAATATAAAATGTTATCAGTGGATATCTATGGTTGACAAGATTCAAGTAATTTTTATGCATTTATTTGTTGCTTACCTGTACTTTTCACTTTTTCATGAAATACTTTTGTTTTAACAAAAGCACATTAAAAGCATTATAAATTAATAGAAAATGGGTATTTTCTATGAATAGTTATTTTATACATGATCCTGAGCTGTGAAATGATGCCACCCAGGCTGATGCCACCCAGGCCTCATGGAACTCCATCAGGCACATTCTCCAATAAGTCAGAACTTATTCCCAAATCAAATGTAAAACAATGATAATAATCAACCATAATTCGAAATAATATTTCCAAGTGCAAGAAAGGGACAATAAGAGGTATAAGTGACTTCATCACCTCAAAACCCAACTACAGGCCCTGGCCGGTTGGCTCAGTGGTAGAGCATCGGCCTGGCGTGCAGAAGACTCGGGTTCGATTCCCGGCCAGGGCACACAGGAGAAGCACCCATCTGCTTCTCCACCCCTCCCCCTCTCCTTCCTCTCTGTCTCTCGCTTCCCCTCCCGCAGCCAAGGCTCCATTGGAGCAAAGATGCCCCGGGCGCTGGGGATGGCTCCTTGGCCTCTGCCCCAGGCACTAGAGTGGCTCTGGTCGCAACAGAGCGACACCCCAGAGGGGCAGAGCATTGCCCCCTGGTGGGCGTGCCGGGTGGATCCCGGTCGGGCGCATGTGGGAGTCTGTCTGACTGTCTCTCCCGTTTCCAGCTTCAGAAAAATACAAAAACAAAAACAAAAACAAAAAAAAAACCCAACTACATGAAGCCAAGGATACTGACCCCCTCATTCACCCTTCTGGGTTGCAACCTTGATGCTACTTTATACCAAAACGTCCAATGCCTACAAAACCCTTTGTGAACTATGCCACAGAAAGAAAGGACCTTTGTCTAGCAGCTAAAGACAATCTGCCAATTTATTCTCACCCTTCCTCTAATTCTCAGTTGGCCACTAAGTGAAAAAGGTAACCAGAGACAGGGGAAAGGGCCACTGATAAGAATGACAGATAAATAAATAAAACACTCATATGAGTCAGTTCTCTGGGTCTCAAACCCATTTTATGTGACTCGCAATGAATGTGGCTGTTTAAAGAAACAATGTTGCATAAAAAAAATGGGCAGTGGGACAAACATAATGGCATAGGATGCAGATGTGTATATCATAAAACATGAAATATGAGGTGAGAAGAACCTACCTAGAGCAGGCCTGCTCCATGCTAGAAGATCCTGAGTCCTCCAGGCCTTCTAGAAGACAACGTTGTCTTGTGCTATTTGTGATGCTGACCATGCTGGGTGTAGGATGCTTGCATTATGTCCCTACTGTGACTTACGTGGGCGAATCAATTTCTGTTTGTTTTATCTTGTCATTTAGTCGAGTGTTTAACGGGTAGTAGGCTTTTGGCATCCCTATGTGAAATAGATTCTTCTCCAAATGTACAAAAGATCATTCGAGACTTAAGAAAATTCTTTTTGATGTTCAAGTGCTATATGATCCAGTAGAGGTCAGCCTCTCACAAATGATTTAAGGACTCCGGGAGGCCCCTCCCTACTGACCATATCACCCTCAAAAATCCTCCCCTTCTAGCTGATGGTACAGTAGAAAGAATCCCACAAACAAAAGTCATTACATGATTACTGGGGTAGGCGGACAAGTTATTTAACCTCTCTGTGCTCCAGGACAAAGGGAAAGGGAAAGGGGGAAGAGTTTTATAAGCAGAGTTACGTAGTGGAATCCAACACAGCATCTGACCAAAAAAAATACATGCCTTTGAATACAGTTTCCTTGCTCTCTTTCCTTCTCTCTTAAAATCTCTCCATTCCACTACCAGCTATAAGACAAATACACTCCAAGAAGCCCTGATTGGCTTAGTCAGATCCTTTCTTGAAAACTGTTTCTAAAAGGACGGGGGAAACAGGTGCCCGCCAGAGATGGAAGAGAAGGGTGGAGGGGCTGTGGAAGCACCGGAACAGGGTAGAAAGGAAACAGTTGTGTTGACAGCTTACTTAACAGCATCAACGAGCATTACTTCTCAGGACACCAAAAGTGACTATACAAAATATTCTTAACGTCAAAATCACAAAAGACATTGGAGAACAGGTATTGGGAGCCTGGGTCCTTATCCCCAATCCCCATCCCTGCAGGAGCTGAGTGGTACACTTGTGAAGGGCAACAAACATAGGTACATAGTTCTAATCTCCATCCTGCCCTCTATATTGTGTGACCTTACACAAGCAGCCTCATCCTGCAAGGCCTCATTTCTCCCATCCTTAAAATGGAGATAACAAGGACTTACTACTGAACAGATAAATAAGATAATAAATGTACAACATTTAGCAGGAAGTCTGGACATTTAGGTTCTCGAAAAATGGCAAATCTTTATTAATTATCATATGATTCTAGGAAAGCACTTTGTCCTTGGACATCAGTTTCTTCATCTCTAGAAGGGAGAGCAAAAATTGAAAGATAACCTTTAGCTCCTTTCAAAACTAAAACTTCCCTGATCCTCATGCAGAGGCCAGCCTCCCTCTGGTCAGCTCTGTGGCAGAGCTGGGCAGCTTGAGCACAGGGACATGCCCCAATGGCCATAGCCTGAGGTCTCACAGCTGCTCCCAGCCTGCAAGGCAAGAAGACAATGTGGCAAAAGAATTGTGAGAGAGAAAGATTCAATCCAGGCCAATTTGAAGGCAAGACTTTATCAAAATCATTCAGAAAATGAAACGTGACTTCCTCTTTTTTTTTTTTTCCTTTTGTTTGTTTGTTTAAAGTCAAGCAATGAGAAGGGAGACCAAGCTGAGCTTAGTCTGGGGGAGGGGGGGGTTCTGTGGGATCGCATGTCTCTGCAGAAATGCCGTTTTAACTGATATAAGTGTGAAGGAGTTGGAAACCCCAGGGATTAAATTTCTGCTGAAATACACATGTTTTTTCAGGGGGGAAAAATGAGCTCTTGACCTGGGGAATGCAGAGCCTTTTGGAAAATTGTTCAGAGCCTGATAGCGAGGGTATCAGATGCTGCTGGCCCTTTCGGGGCCCCCTCATGTTGTAGGTCAGCATGAGATCACACCTGGCCATGCTGGCCTCCAGCCGGGGGAGGAGAGAGGGACACCTGTCTTAGCTTGTCTCACACACACACACACACACACACACACACTCCTAGGTCTGGGAACCCTTTTCCCCTACAAAGACATGTTTTATGACTACACTTGTATTTTTATGACAGAACAATCTCACATTCATCTGAGAGGGACTGAGGTCTAAGTAGCCTGGGAGACTAGACACCTGAGCTCTGCCAGCTCAGTGTCGTGACAGCATCCTTCCCTACCCTGGGCCTCTGGGCCAGGCTTCTCCTCTGTAGGGAGTCGGGGTGTCCCGGCTGGCCCCCCTTCTGTAAATGTCACTGTAGTTTGTACACACAGTGTTTGACTCATACTGCCACAAAAGGGCATCCTTATAATCTTTGTCACTATATATTAGTTAGCATTCCTAGAATGTTATATCAGCAGGATCCTACAGTATGTACTCTTATCTGTCTGGCTTTTTTGCACTCAGCACAATTATTTTGAGATTTACTCATGTTGTGTGTATCAATAGTTTGCTCCTTTGTATTGCAGGGTAATATTCCATTGTATGGATTTACCACAATGTGCTTCTACATTCTCCTGTGGATGGATAAATATTTTGGTTGTTTCCAGTTTGGGCAAAGCTGCTGTGAACATCTGTGTACAAAATATAAAGAGTACGTGACTCTTAAGAGAGGCCTAGTTGCAAAGTCACACATGTCATCTCACTCTCTGAGCCTCAGTGTTTTCAGCAACCAAAAGTGTAAACATACACTCCTTCCCAATGTCATGAGAACTAAGTGACAAAGTTTGTGAAGGCTTTTTTTATCAAATATTAAAAATTGTATGTATATGATATTAATATTCCCCTCAATACTTACTCATAATCAAATAATTGCTGCTTGAAGGTGACATGTGGACTTTTGTGATTGTGTGTAGATATAAGAAGACAATCTGCATAGAATGGGGGGTACATGAACAAGCATAGATCAGCACCACCATCCCCATAATACATGTGGAACAAAAGTGGTAAAACACCTGAATAGATGAACAAGTCACACTGGACACAGGTAAGAGATGGCCCAGGGAAGCAGTGACCAGCAATCTAGAGAGTTAGAACTAGAAAGAAGGGTGAAAGTATGAAGTAGGACAGTTGGGAAGGCTTCATGGCAGACATGAGGTCATCCCGTCTTTAAGGAAGGCAGGGAGGACATGGTGGGTGGTACACAATGATCAAGGACCTTCCCACACCTTATTGTCCAGAGTGAGAGTATAAAGTAAAGCCAGAGGAGACCCTGGGAGTGCTTACATCAAAATCCTTCTCATTGCAATTGCCCAAATACTTAAAGAGAAGGATGCTCGGAGAGCCTCCAGGCTGCAGCAGGAACCTCCAAAGGCCAGAGTGAGGATGAAGGAAGGAAGGAGGAGATGCAGTTGGAAATCTGTGAAAGGAGCAGGTGAACTCCCAGACCTTCTTCCCCAGCCTGCACAGCCAGATGTTGCCATCTCCTACCCTGGCAGATGTGAGGGAGACATTCTCTTAGTAGGTTACACGAATAAGCTCTGAAGAGAGGAGCACTAGGCACAGCTATCAGCAGGGGTGAGACACTGCATCAAACACAGGGGCATTGGATAAAGTTCTGCAAAAAGGAGCAGTGGATACCACACCTCTTCCTAGTTAATTCTCAGAAAAGTGGAAACGAGGCTTGCAGTCCCCAGGCTGAAAACTAAAGCATTCCTCATGAGGAGCCTGACACACCCAAGAGGGGAAGCTAAAACACTGAGAGATGTTGATGTTCAACAACTGATAAATTATCCAGATTCTTAAGTACCCTCTAGTGAGAACCAACAATCAAAGAGCCCTGCTCACACACAGAGCTATTTCATTTAGCCTGTGAAAATGACCACTGGTATCTGAAATTTGAGGAAATCCTATAACATAAAAGACAAAGAAAGACAAAAAATGTAGAAGAAAAGTAATTTAAACATATTTAATGTAGCATAAGAGATACAAGAAAAAATGAAACAAGAATAGAGTGCTATTTAAGAGAGAATATGGTTCAGAAAGAGGTCTTAAAATTGTTAAAAATATGTTTGCAACAATGTTTTAAATTAAAAGAGAACAGAAATTTGAGAAAAAGCTCATACATCACAAGAAGAGTTAAGAAATATAAGGCAAAAATATAAGAAAATGAGACAATCACTCCAAGAGGTAAAGGAGATATACAGTAGGAATCCTAGAAAAACAAAATGAAGAGGTTAAAATTACAAAAGTAGTAATGTAAGAAATTTCTCTTAAATTTCTATTAAAAACTGAATCATTTCCAGATCCAAAGGATCCACCAGTGACTAATTCAATCATTGAAAGAAATCCCACCCCTCAGTAACTCATGTGAAATGTTACAATACCCAAGTTACAGAGAAGAATTCTACAACTCTTAGTTAGCAACACTAGGAGTTGGAAGACAAGTGGGCCATTTATTAAGCAATTGCCTCTCAGTCCTAATCCACCCAGCTGGGGCTCTGCCAACCCCATTTCCCCTTTGCTAGCTGGCTTCCTAGCAGAGCCTGTCAATAGGTGGCACAGAGGGAGGCTGGAAGTCTGCAGATGTGACAAGGACATGCTTTCCTGTTTCCTCCTGTTCCTATCAGCATCATCTCTGTAACAGCCCCTCCCTTGTCTGTGACCATTGGTCACACTCCAGGCTTTGGGTATTTAATTTTTCTGGAGCTCCAGAACCGACCTTGTGCCACTCTTCAGCTGTCTCAGCCCTGGGTGGTAACACCCCCTCTGAGGAGGCGGATCTCAGAACCATGAATGCCCCTCTTCACATTTCCGGATTCTCATAATCCCAACTCCTTCCCTTTGTTGCCCTCAGCAGGTGGGCTGCTTCCTGCAGTGATCTCTGTGCTACCTGAGAGTTCCCTTGTCCTGTCTTCATTTCTCCAGCACCCATTTCACCTTCCCTACAGAGGTGGATTTGAACGGCTGGCGCACACCCTGGGCCCTGACTTCTGAAGGGCCCCACAAAACCCCAACTTTAAACTTTTGCCTCATGTAAGGGGCCCAATATTTTCTTCTGTGCTCAGGCTTCAACCGACCTTAATCTGCCTCTGCTTCCCTTTGTTAAATCATCTTTTTAACACAAATTGTGTGTTGTCTGTTTTCTGACTGAAGCCTGGCCAACAGAGGACTTGGTGCCAGGAGTGATCCAGGTAACAAGCCTTCAGAGAGTCCTGGGAATTGTTTGGTACCATGCTGATTCTATTCCCAAACTACCCATCAAAGATGAAGGTGGCATAAAGACATTTTCAGAAACAAAGGTTCTCCAAAATGTTGTTTCTCGTGCACCTGGAACACCACCCACATGAGTTACCAAGAGAAAGCAGAAAATCATGAAGAGAAGAGACATGGGGCCCAGGAAACAGTGGCTTCAACATAGGCAAGGGATCAAGGAAAGCTGGGGAAAATGGTGGAGAGAGTCATGCAATGACAGCTGTGCTGCAGGAGAAAGTGGCCAGTTCAGATTGAAGCAGGAGAGAGGCTTCACAAGAGAATATCCAACTGAGAAAAAGGAGAACGATAGATTCCATGATGCACTTGAGAGCAGTTTTATGATTCTGTTGAGAAGACTGAGGCTGATGTGGTGATGGGCATCTAGAAAACTAATCAAATGCACCAATAAAAAATAATTTACTTCAAAGAAGATACACATTGCACAAGATAGAAAATGCCATCATAGTACACTACATGATCTCATGATCTAGACTTCCAGCCTCCATCTGTGCCACCTATTGACAGGCTCTGCTAGGAAGCCAGCTAGCAAAGGGGAAATGGGGTTGGCAGAGCCCCAGCTGGGTGGATTGGGGCTGAGAGGCAATTGCTTAATAAATGGCCCACTTGTCTTCCAACTCCTAGTGTTGTTAGAACTTATGGACTCCTTCTCTGTAACCTGGGTATTGTAAAATGTTGTATACTACATAGTTCAGCTATGAACAATATTAACATAATCCTAAAAATGCCAACACGAAATACTAATTGAACAAAAGCATCCAGTAAACCCACAATGAATGCAGGCCATAAAGGAGGCTGAATAATGAATGTCTCCCTCAAGATATCAGGCCCTGATCCCTGAAACCTGTGCTACCTCGTTTGCTGATGTGATGAAGTTAAGAATTTCTGATATAGGAGATTATCCTGGATTACAGGTGGGCCTTCAATGTAATCACACATTGCCTTATAAAAGGGAAACAGAGTAGACAGACACCCACAGAGGAGAAAGCACAATGTGAAGACGGAAGCGGAGGACAGAGTGATGCAGCCACTAGCCAAGGAATGCTGCAGCCATCAGAAGCTGAAAGAGACAAGGACTGGATTCTCCCCCAGGGCCTCTGGAGGGAGACAGCCCTGCCAACACCTTGATCTGGACCCAGGAATACTGACTTTGAATTTCTGGCCTCCAGACTGTGAAAAAATGAATTTTTCTGTTATGTCAAACTGCTAAGGTCATGGAAATCTGTCACAGCAGCCACAGGAAACTAACACAAGAGCACATGTGACAAAATAGAGGAAAGAGAGAAAAACTCATGTCATCCATAGTAGGAGGTCAACTGATGTCTAAAATGAAAAAAATCAGAAAATACTAATAAATGCAAGAGGTAACCACACAAGAAAGAGTTATTAGAATTGGTTGGGGCCTGGAAACCCAAAGTAGGAAAGGCTATTGATTCTTAGGTGTTTATAATACTAACTTATCTTATAAATTATATAAATGTATATTAACTTTTAATTAAAAATAAACTTAAAAGGAGGAAACTTGATAAACAAATCCCATTTTCAAGAAGTAGTTTGTAAACCCTTGTTTCTTGACATCATAGAGAGGAAGGGGATAAGAAGAATAAAATAAAGGACAGGAAGAGGAACAGAGACACTTATTCTGGCCCCTGCCATGTACCAGGTTCTGTAGACGGCATTATTACCTCAGCTCCTCACAATAGCCAGCAAGACACTGAGACATGTGTGAGTTCTAAAGACAGGGCCATTGAATCTTAAGGCGAAAAAGGAACTTTATCCATTATCACAGTCTGTCTGCCTCCACAGCCCTTGCATGGCTCTCTTATTGACACACTCATGGAGGCCCAAGAGGTAGCCATCCAGGGATCTCATACTCAGAAACCTAATGGAAAAGGAAATGCTTTCTGCCTGAGAGAATTTTTTTTTTTAAATAGCAGTCTTCATAGAAGTTTTGGTTGCTGAGTTACATAAATATAGAGAAGATATTGATTTTTTTTAGTTTTTACTACTTGGTTGCATGAGGCTCTTAAATGTTAAAGACTAAAATGCCAGCAAATATTGTTTTCATAATCCTCATTTTACAAAAGAAAAGCTAAGGCTTTGAGCAGTCAAGTCATTCATCATGGGAGTCACAGCAGTTCTTGAGATCAGACCTCCAGCTACCGCCTCCTCCACTTCCTCCATCTCACTCAGGACCTGATACACTTGCTGAACTGTACTGCACTGCAATGAACTTGCAGTCGATGTATGCTCCATGGTTAGTAGGGAAGGAGCCTAAGACAATGCTGATAGAAGGAAACAAACTGGAAAGTATAATGGGGTTCCAGAGAATTTGCATCCAACGATGAAAGTTGGCTGTACTGCCACTGCCTCTCACTCACCCAAGCCCTTATGAAATCTGGAGCAGCGTACTGACAGAAAAAAAGAAGAAGAAGAAGAAGAAAAAAGACATCAGGTATTTCAAATCAAGCAAAGTCCAGCTGGGAGCAGTACATTCTGGCTATAAGCATTGAGCCAAAGCCAAGAGAAAACAGAAAAGGTCTCCGTCAGACAATTCACTCATTTAAACCAGATCTGCCAAACCAGGGCTCCTCTCTCTCTCCCATTCCAATTAAGAGCTATGCTCCCAGCACCCCAACGTGCTGAATCACCCTCCAGGGCCACCACTGATGACTCATAAAGCTCTGTGCTCATCTAATCCTCTAATAGCCCAGACCTTTATTAGTGTCACAGTAGCAAACTTGCTCTTAAATTGGAATTTTATTATTTTACTATACAGAAGTCATCAGCGTTCATGAAGGAACTGCAAACCATCTGTTAACTCCTTCCCATCTCATCCACCATGACTGCCATAAAAAATTAAGCATGCACATCTGAGAAGTACCATTTGATCCCAGTCCTTGTGGCCTTCAGCTCGAGTACAAGTACATGCTCAGAGCAGGGAAGGTGCCCAGCTGGCATGACGTCAGGTACCACCAAATCTGAAAAGGTAAGCTTGATGTCTGAATCCCTAGGTCTACCATATCCTACCTTAAGATCCTCAGAAAAACTCTTTCATCTCTGCGAGTCTAGTGTATAACCTATAACACAGTCAGATCACAACATCCCTGCAAGTCAATAAATACATAAAGAGACCACATCTAGCACTTTGCCACATTGGTGGCACTCGCTAGGTTCCTAGTTTCTGCCTTCCTTGACTCACTTTCCTAGTCAGGTTATGTATCATCATGTTCTCTCTTTTTCTTGTGGAAAATTTCCCTGGAAGGAGAGAAATAAAACCTGTGAACCCTTGAGTGTAAGTGAGCAACAGCTCAGCTTCTCGCTTTGACCAGAAGATGCTCCATCTTGAGGGGCACCAAGCCTAGCAATGCACAGCACATAATACAGCAGTGCATTGTCTGCCAGCACTGTTAGAATTATTACTCTGGCTTGACCAGGTGGTGGCGCATAGATAGAGCATAGGACTGGAATGCAGACGACCCAGGTTCAAAACCCTGAGGTCACGGACTTGAGTGCGGGCTCATCAGCTTGAGCATGGGTCATAGACATGACCTCATGGTCACTGGCTTGAGCCCAAAGGTCGCTGGCTTAGCCCGAAGTTGCTGGCTTCACTCCTCTGCTGTAGTTACCCTCCCCCACCCCCACCTCCATCAAGGCACAGATGAGAAAGCAATCAATGAACAACTAAGGAGACTAAAGAGCTGCAACAAAGAATTGATGCTTCTCATCTCTCTCCTTCCTGTCTGTCCCTCTCTCTGTCTCTATCACACAAAAAAAGAAGAATTATTACTCTGGAGCCAACATTTATTGAGCTCATACTCAGTGTAAACACAGCACTGTCTTAATCAGTCCTCACTACTAGACTATGGCAATGTTCATCTCATAAACGAAGAGGTTGAGGTATACAGAGAAGCATATCTACTTAGGATATTGTAAAGTATACAATACAGTATTGTTAGCTATAGGCACTATGCCATACAATAGATCTCTAAGACTTTTCAATCTTATAAACTAAAAATGCATACCCTTTGATTACGACCTCCCCATGTTCTCCCCCCACCCAGCCCCTGGCAACCCCATCCTAAAAGATCTTATTTTGATGATAGTTTGAAACCTCAGGAGCTTCCTGGGTGAATTCTGAAATGCCTCTGTACACAGAAGGCAAGGAGCAACCTAGGAAAGAAGCAGACTGCTCTAGGTTGGTATGTGACAGGTTTCATAAGCAAGGGAATATACAGACCAGGTTTGTCTTGGGCATCCACAATATGTACAGATCCCTCCCCTTGCCCACAGGAATCATAAAATTATATAGAACCCTTAACTGGGCTCATTCACCTATACTGTGTAGATGGTCTCAACACCACCTTACCCTCTCAGGTCCTCACCCTTGAAACAGCTTCTAGTGAAGGGCTGGTGGACAGGACATACATTCTGCGGACAGGGGTGGGTGAGCAGTCTCCAACTTCCCAGATCCAGCTCATGGTTCAACTTCGTGATGACCTCCTCAAATAATTAAGTGTTCTTATCACAAAAAAAATTAATAATAATAACAAAGTACACAGGAAGAAACTTTTGGATGTGATGAATGTGTTTATGGCATGAATTGTGGTGTTGGCTTCATTAATGTATACTTATCTCCAACCTCATTAAGTTATATACATTAAGTATGTTCATTATATCTCAAAAAAGTAGTATAAAAAAAGAAAGAAATATATCCAAGGTCATGGAGTTTGTATGCAACAGAGCCCAAAATACACACACAGATGGCCAGATTTCAAAACTGCAATTTAAATCATCTCTGTACTTAAATTCTGAATTTAGAACAATTGCATATCAAGAAGTGAGTTCAATGAAAGTTCTGATTTAAACCAACAAATCCCCAGGCAAAAGAAAAAGAGAATGTTCTGGAAGCAAAGATAAAAAGAGAACACATACAGAAGCAACAAGAGACATTTCTTTGCCACACTGGAGGAAAGGTTTCTTCATTTTCCTGCAGGAGATTGGTATTAATACTAGAACCTCATTATGTTTATTTGGGGTGGAATCTATAGCTCTTCACACTCTGTGAACTGTATGTTTAATGTAGTCAACTGCAGTAAACCCTTTTATGATAGGGTAATCATAAAGCCACAAGTTATATAATAAAGGGGTCAGGTATTGTTAAGGACTATTATCCAACAACATCACTGTAAAGGAAGTAATGCTCCTGAGAATCTCATCAAAATTCCAGTGCACGGAGACTGCAGGCTGCTCATCCTGGAAACATAGCTAAGGAAGAACCCATGCTTCTTACCTTCAGGACACTTTCTTCCTCTACCCCCAAAACACACCAGGTTGTGTGTCTTATCTATCTGCTTTGAGCCATGTTCCCAAATAGTTGTGGTTAGAGGGGTGAGGGCACATGGGACAAAATATGACAGCTACCTCTCAGGCCTGGGTTGAGGCATTGTCCTTTAGAACGAGTGTTGGTGGACAGGCACTATAAACTATGCCTATGAAGCATGGGATTCATTTTCTGCCCAGCTAAAATCCACATCAGTAAGGGATTCCTCTTGTCAAAGAAGTGGGGATCACCAATTTATACACAAATACAAAGCACAAGATGGTGCAGAGTGGGCAGGAGGGAAATGTGAAGGAGCCATCCCGCAATAATGAGCAAGGGAGCCCAGGTCTGTGGAGCCTTTTCTTGAAGGGGTCAGTTAAAAAAAGCTGGTAGTGAAAGTGAGGCTTGATTGGTTGTGCATATTGGTTATTGATCACTCCCTTCACATTCAGGAGAGTTATCAAAATCTTGAAAATGCAAGAAGAGAATTGGATAGGATTGAAAGAGAAATTATTTTCTTAGCCAAGTATGGTTAAAAGTTTCCTAATTAGAAAGAAACAGAACCTCAGTCTATTTGTTGTTAGTATATACAACTATGTGTCACATAGTGATGGAATACCTTCTGAGAAATGCATCCTTACGCAGTTCTTTTGTTGGGTAAAATCATAAAGAACTCTTACACAAACCTAGATGACATAGCCTACTACACACCTAGGCTATATGGGATAGGCTATTGCTCCTGGGCTAAATGAACAACATGTTACTGTACTAATTACTGTTAGCCTAACTACATCACTAGATGATAGGAATTTTTCAGCTGTATTATAATCTTGTGGGATCACCATCCAATATGTGGTCTGCCTTTGAGTGAAACATCATTATGCAGTACATGCAGTATATTGTTATGCTTAAGTGAACTGTCTGCCAGAGTATTTATAGTTCTAATTTCATAGTGTGTATTAAATTATGTGAATCAATCACATTGCTTCCTTTAAAATCTCCTGAATGAAAGTATTATAGACATTAATGTACATATAGATATTGATGTAGATGAAGATATAGCTATAGACAGGGAAGGAGATAGAGATAGGGAGATAGATTATAGATATGGTATAGATGTAGCTGTGAGAGAGAAAGAGAGAGAGAGAGAGAGAGATGTCTGACTTACCTCCTCAAACAAAATTCTAGAGCCCAGAGCAGTCAGCCAAGAAGCGCAGAGCACCTTGTGCACTACTAACTTACAAGGTCAGTGTTTGCTCTGAGTTTCACAAGAACATACATGAAATGACCATCACTAACAGAGAACTAAGGAAAAGGAACAGAGGTCTGCAGCACATTAACCATTCCATAGATCTCACAACAACCCTTCCTTTACCCATTATTATCCACTTCCAAACACATAAATTCTCGACAACAACAAAATACACACATAAACAGATTCTTAGAGTCATTGTTGAGCAGCTCTAGATTCTTCTTCTCCATCTACTGTTGAACCCATTTCACTCTTCCTTACAATCATCCAAAGCACATATCTAAATTAAACTGTTTCAGCATCAAAAGTATTTCATGGAAGTCTTAATAAATCTATTTCTCACCTTATTCAGGCCCTTTCCTACACTCATGGAAAAGAACAAGTGTCTAGTAAATGATACTCTTAGAAAACTCCATTAAGTACAAAAACTCATAGATGTGTTCCATATAGCTTGTTTACTTACTACAACTTCAACCAAAAGAGAGTATAATAATTTATTCATATATTCCTTCATCACAGTGTATTAATAAAAGTAGTTTAGCCCTGGCCGAGTAGCTCAGTTGTTTAGTTCTAATTTCAATAACCAAGGTTGTGAGTTTGATCCCTGGTAAAGGCACGTATTATACAAGAATCAACCAATGAATGCATGAATAAGTGGAACAAAAACTCAATGACTCTTTCTCTCTCCTTTCCCCTCTCTCTTTAAAATCAATAATTTTTTTTGTATTTTTCTGAAATGAGAAGTGGGGAGGCAGAGAGACAGGCTCCCACATGCACCCGACCGGGATCCACCCAGCATGCCCACTAGGGGGCGATGCTCTGTCCATCTGGGCCACTGCCCCATTGCAACCAGAGCCATTCTAGCACCTGAGGTAGAAGCCATGGTGCCGTCCTCAGCGCCTGGGCCAACTTTGCTCCCATGGAGCCTTGGCTGCGGGAGGGGAAGAGAGAGACAGAGAGGAAGTAGAGGAGGAAGGGTGGAGAAGCAGATAGGCACTTCTCCTGTGTGCCCTGGCCAGGAATCGAACCCAGGACTTCCACACACCGGACCAACGCCCTACCACCGAGCCAACCTGCCAGGGCCAATAAAAATTTTTTTTAAATAAATAAAAGTAGTTTAGATGCCAAATAGAAAAATAATTTGCTAATTATAGACAAAATGCAAAGTTTTTAAAACCATGTGCCATAGAATCCTAGTACACAAACATGCTTGACAGCAGTGTAGCCTCCTGAAGGTTCATAATGGGTCTCAGTATAGTACAGGTCCCAAGACGCCACAGAGAAATGAAGACTTCTTCATTTTGCTTAGCCCAGTGATTTTCAAACTTACCTGACCACAGAACACAATTTGTTTGGTTATTTGTTTGTTACCTTGCCCCTCATCACTATGACTAGAATTCTATCCATAATCTTCTGCAAAATGCTGGTAAAATGACCAATACTGCAGTCATTGAAATACTGCTAATATAGACTATGTAGCAGCATAGACCTATTAGTCCACTAGATCTGCCATAACAAAATACCATAGAATTGGTGATTTAAACAACAAACATTTATTTTCTCACAATTGGAGAGGCAGGAAGTCCAAAATATGTCTTGTTTTTTGGTGAGGCCTGTCTTCCTGGCTTGCAGATGGCCTCCTTATTACTGTGTTTTCAAATGGCCTTTCCTCTATGCATGCTTGACAGAAAGAGAGATCTGGTGTCATTGCCTCTTCTACATGGACATCAGTACTTTTGGATTAAGGTTCCATCCTATTAGATCATTAACTGTTATCACCTCCTTAAAGGCCTTAGCTCCAAATACAGTCTCATTGAGGATTAGGGCATCAGCGTATGAATTTGGGAGATACACAATTCAGTACATAACAAATTATATTCTTCTTTCTTAGCAATAACTATGTGTGACATTGTGATTTTTAATAAACATATATTTGGCTATTGTCTATAGTCCCTGGCTCATAGCTCCTAAAACCCTTGGAATTTCCTGAGTGATAAAAGCAATTTGAGCATTTTTTTTTTGTTATAATATTTTGTCTCTTGTCCCCAGTTCCTGAAATAGCCTCAGAGCCATGAATGTGAAATGAGTATCTTGGTATTCATAACAAGCCTCTTTTAACCACAGCTGAGTTTATGGAAATAAGACAACTCTTGGAAAATCCCAAAGGTGATGGGAAGCGGTTGCCAGGGGAACCCACCATGAATAGAAGGTTAGAACTTTCAGTCCTACCCCCTGATTTCCAGGCAAAGTAAAAGCACTGGTGGTTAAATCAATCATCAATGGCCAAAATTAAATCAATCATGCCTCTGAAATGAGGCTCAAAAAAACCTAAAAGGGGAGGTTTGGAGATTGCTGTGGTTGGGGAGCCAGAATACTTCCATAAGCCACCATGCCAAGCCCCAAACTCTAGGAGGCTTCCCTTTTCTAGGACCTCACTCTCTGTGTTTCCTTATCTGTCTTTTGACTTATATTCTCAATATCCTTTGTAATAAATTGGTAATCTATTGAGTAAATAGGTTTTCTGAGTTCTGTGAGCTGCTCCAGCAAGTTACTCAAAACCAAGGGGGGGGGGGGTCATGGTCAGAAGTACAGGTAACAACCTGGACTGGTGATTGACAGTGTCAGAATCTATGTGAATTATAAGACACTCAGCTGGCATCAGAGAATTTCTTTGTAATATGGGAGGAAATTCACACACATCAAAATTGTGACCAGAATCTTATGTTATTAATTACATTAACTATACTTGTAGTTATATTAACTATAACTGCAGTTGTATAGAAAATATATATAAGAAAAAGGAGAAAGGAAATATATGAAAAGTGGAAATTAATTATGAAACAAATTACCTTGTTATTTTTCTTTATTTTAAAATTTTTTGTTACATAATGTAGTAAAAAATATTGTTTAATCCTTTAAGTATTTTTAAATGACTTACTTTCTAAATATATACTATACATAGTGGGGGTTAAGACTAGATTTGTGGCTGTGCCCTTGAGGATGACATTCAGTTTAACAAATGCAGCTACAGCACATGTATCCACATCATACACATCTCCGTGGCCTGAGGGAAGGAACAGGAACTCCTTCAGGTCTTATGAGCCATCCCTGACCAGAACAGAAAAGGACAGTGTTCTTCCTTCCATTCTGATTTGATAATAGGTCAGTCATTTAACTGTCCCTGGAATAAGCCCATCCTGGGGGTTGGGGGGGGGGATGGGGAAAGTAGCAGAATAAGTAGAGAGTTTTTACAGCAAATACTCTGATCTCCCATTGGGGGACAAAAAACTCCCAAAGCAACATAAGCTTTCTTCCTATTTTCTTAGTCTCCAGCATAAACGAAGAATCACAGGTAAAAGGAATTATAAGGTTTTTCAGAGTACTCCTTTGTAAATACAAAAACTTGTCATAAATTCAAGAAATAAAACAGAACCTGAAATATCATTAAATGCAAAATATAATGCAAAGCTCCTCCTTCCTTTTGTTCCCAGTGTCTCCCTAGAAATCTTTTCAAAGGGGCTTTAAAACCAATTATAATTTTAGAGTCAAGATTGATTTGTATGTCAGAAAAACACACATGCAAAATCCATCTAACTAAGTGAGTCCACTCAAATGCAACAGTCAAAATATATATCTTCAGCATTTGAAATTTAGAGAGAAAGGCAAATTTGGAAACTCAGGGACAAGATCTCTGCTAACGTAGAACAGAAGCTGCTGGAGTCATAAACTGATAAAAAACACTTTAATGGTATTTTTAATGAATTGCTCAAGGCTAAGTGTGTACCAGCTTGAGAGTGAGAAACTCTTAGGTACATAGCTTTAGAGGGACCCCCTACACTGTCATATACTTTAGCTCTAGATATTCCACCAGGTTCTCACTGTAAAGAGTCAAGGAAAATATCTACCCCACCCTACCCCAGCTCTAACAAGAAGAGAGAAAATTTTACCATTATGAAATATACCCAGAGCAATCTTTACAATGAAGTTCTACTCTCCAGGGGAAGATACTTTTCAGAACTTCATTCCACCTAACTGAACTGAAATTCTCAACTCCAAACACCTCCATACTTCCTTTCTTGCCCTAAGGAGTGACCAAAAATAAAAAATAAAAGCTAAAAAACACTTGTGAAAGTCACAGCCTAGAAACATAGACCCACTAAGGCTGATATTTAACCATAATATTATAGAATGCTTCTTCTCCCTCATCCCTTACCACCTTACCAACGGGATTCCATGATAATAACACTGAATTGTAGCTAGACAAACTGCAAGATTAAGACTCTATATGAGAAGGAGTTTGTAGGAAAGCCCAATGACAGCAAGGGAGACAGAAACAAAAACAGTGGAGGAGCTTAAAGCCTCCAAAACCTACAACATTAAATACAACTTAGCCAGTGGTGGAATTCTGCCAGTTCGCATCAGTTCAGTAGAACCGATACCTAATGTTTTGTTGAGTTTGGTGAACCAGTTGTTAAAATGGCTCTTATAATCAGGGTTCTCTCTAAGGTGGGCGCCTGGGCAGCTGCCCAATGTGTAAATCACAAATTTAGATACTCTTTTTTAACGTTCATCTGTGCAATAGCGTATTCTAAGTGCCCTTAGTAATGTTCATTCCATCTGTAGGTGAAAAAAATTGTATGTGAGAATGCCAAACAAGAAGCAATATGGAAATATCTTAAATAACAATTTTATTGTTTTTTGTCAGGTGTTATTTAATATTTTTATTAATATTGTAAAATTCATAACATAATCTAGTTTTGTGTACCTCTTTTATTATTCTTATTTAGGTATTAAATACATGAAAAAATACGCTACCTTTTGGTTATTTATTTATTTATTTATTTTACAGAGACAGAGAGAGAGTCAGAGAGAGGGATAGATAGGGACAGACAGACAGAAACGGAGAGATGAGAAGCATCAATCATTAGTTTTTTCGTTGCGACACCTTAGTTGTTCATTGATTGCCTTCTTATATGTGCCTTGACCGCGGGCCTTCAGCAGACCGAGCGACTCATTGCTTGAGCCAGTGACCCTGGGTCCAGGCTGGTGAGCTTCGCTCAAACAAGACAAGAGCCCACGCTCAAGCTGGCGACCTCGGGGTCTCGAACCTGAGTCCTTCCGCATCCCAGTCCGATGCTCTACCCACTGCGCCACCGCCCGGTCAGGCATAAGCTACCTTTTGGTATGTCATTCTTTTATAATTAAAACAGTCATTAGGGCAGAGAATTGGTTGTTAAATTATTTGAATCCCATCACTGAACTGAACTCCTAGCCAGATTAACATAGAGTCTCACACTAAAGGCCCATTTACCTCAGTTTTTATTACCCAAAACATCATGGTCATCTTTTGACAAAAAGAAAAAGAAGGAGGAGGGAAAGGAGGAGAAGAGGAAGAACTTTTAAAATGCAAAAGAAAAAATCTGAAGAGACAAAGTAAACCTCCAAGTCAGATTCAGATATAATATCAATTTTGGATTTACCAGGCAGGGAATTTTAAACAAGTATAATTAATATGTAAGGGCCCCAAAGAAAAAGTTTTTTAAAAACATGCAAAAACAGATAGAAAATGTAAATAGAGACGGGAACTCTAAGAAAGTTACCAAAGGCAATGCTAGAAATCAAAAATAACTAACAGAAATTAAGACTGCCTTCAGTGGGTTTATTGGTTGATTGGATATTGCCAAGAAAAGAATAGTGGACTTAAAGATAAGTCAAATAAAACCTTTCCAAATTTCTTTTCCAAGAGCAAAAAGAATCAAGAAGATAAGAACAGAATATCCACAAACTGGACAATTTCAAAAAGTGTAATATACAGATAATTCAAAAACCAGAAGAAGAAGATTAAAAAAACAGAATATTTGAAGTAATAATAGCTGAGAATTTTCTAAAATTAATGACAGACATGAAACCACAGATTCAGAAAGTTAACAGAGCCTCAAGTAGGATAAATACCAAAAACACCTATACCTAAGTATTCAAAGTTCAAGAAAAAAAAAGAGACAGAGATAAAATCCAGGAGTAACTTTGGGTAACAACTTACCTATAGAGGAACAAGGCTAACCACACCTCCTTTTGGGTTTTATGGAGCCTCATTTCAGAGGCATGGTTGATTTAATTTGGGCCATTGATGAATGATTTAACCACCAGCCCTTCTACTCTGCCTGATTCTGATGTGTTAATATAAGTTCATCTTTATAATAAATGTGCCACTCTGGTAGAGGATGTTGATAATGAGGGAGGCTATGTATGTGTGAGGACACAGTGTATATGAGGAATCTCTCTGTTCTTTCCTCTTAATTTTCCTATAAACCTAAACCTGCTCTAAAAAAAAGTCTTTAAAAAAAGAAGTTATTAGGAAGAAAGAAAATTAGACAGGTCAGAAACTAAAATCTATGTAGCTAAAGAAAGAGAGGAGAAAAAATCAATGAAAAGTTCCCACCCTGAGGCCCTGGCCAGTTGGCTCAGTGGTAGAGCGTTGGCCTGGCGTGCAGAAGTCCCAGGTTCAATTCCCGGCCAGGGCACACAGGAGAGGCGCCCATCTGCCTCTCCACTCCTCCCCCTCTCCTTCCTCTCTGTCTCTCTCTTCCCCTCCCGCAGCCAAGGCTCCATTGGAGCAAAGATGGCCCAGGCACTGGGGATGGCTCGTTGGCCTCTGCCCCAGGCGCTAGAGTGGCTCTGGTCGCGGCAGAGCGTTGCCCCCTGGTGGGTGTGCCAGGTGGATCCTGGTCGGGCGCATGTGGGAGTCTGTCTGACTGTCTCTCCCCGTTTCCAGCTTCAGAAAAATACAAAAAAAAAAAAAAGTTCCCACCCTGAAATGAAGAATTTTTAGCACCACAAAACCTGTATCTCTGCACCATAACACAGCCATGACAGACATTAAACTTCAGGGCGATGTTTTCCTATGAAGATTGAAAAGTGAAGCCCTTATTTGAGGTGCTGCCAATGAAGGTCTGTCTCCCTTCTTAAAGTAATAATACTGGAGATAGTATAATGTAATCTATATCTAAAGGGAAATTGAACACAGAAAGAATTATTTGATCAAAAAAGAAAAATGGACAAACAAGAGAAGCCGAATGGCAACTATTGGGTGGACTGATCGTGTGTGATGTCATATGACAATTACATGCTCAGAATTAAAAGCTGAAATCTGTGGGGGTAAAAACTGATGAAAGACCAGAACAACAGACTTCCTTAAGGTCACACAGCTGGCAAATGACTAAATTGACATTCAAATCCAGATCTTACTTCACGTTGTCAATAAATTACAAATAAATTATGAGAATCCCGATTTTTCCCAAGTATACAATTAATAAACAATTAATATGTATTTTTTAATGTACAATAACTACACAAAAAAATGGTACTTTTGTGACCTTAAGGAATCCCAAAGGATCCCATCCACATCCAGGAGAAGCTTAAAAAACAACAACAACAAAAAAAAAAAAACCCAGGATACAATCTGTGACAGTTGTTTCAAGTTGCTGTTCATTGAATTACAATAAAGAGTCCACTTGCCAACATGTTTCTATAAGAGAAGAAACCAAACTGGGACTTTTTCACTGGAGTCAGTTTCCTCACTCCTGGAATGGCTAAGTAAGCAGTAAAGGCTGCAGAAAACAGACCCAGCTACCATCCCCCTGGGCATCCTCGTGCTGATTAATTACAACAGCTGGATCACAACAGCTGGAAAGCATCCCTCCCTCTTCTGAACTGGCCTAGTGCTTAATGTCTATACCATTCATCTGGTATTTAATGTACACTCTATTAGACTGGTGACAAAATTTCAAGTGAATTATTTCTATTTAAATTCTAAGCTATTTGAGGACAAGGATCTACATGTTATCTTCCAAAGCAACACTGATTGAATGATTGTCTACTAATGAAAGGAAAGTTGTCCAAATATTCAGTGGTGAAACTGGTCTAGAGTTGGTAGCTTGTAGGCATTTTAATGAATTGTAGTAAGGAGATGAGGCTCAGATTACAAGAAGCCAAACTGAAGAACATTCATTAAAAGGTCATTCATTCCTCTGATACTGCCACTTTCCAAAACTGTAGTAAGTTGGCAAATTACTAGGTATAAACATAAAAATTGAGTTAGTAGCTCATCTACAGAATTTCACTTTTGTCTTGTTATAGATGAATCTATAGATATGTCTAGACTTGCAGTTTAGCTTGAATTTGTCTAGTATTAGCACCAATGAAAGATCAAAGATGTTTTATATCAGTGTTTGACAGCAAACACAAGTGGTACTGAGATATTCAACATGCTGAATAATTTTTAAATATCTCGTGTTTTATCCTGGACCAACTATGTTAACATCTGAGGCGATGATGCAATAACAGTGATGGCTAAAACTGCTGATGAGTTCAACTAAACCAAGAAAGTGGCACCAAATGCTACTCGTAGTCATATTCTTCAACCCCACATATTTGGAAGGGGACAAAAATGCCAGTTTTTCTTTATAATATCCTTGGTGAAGCAGAAGAAACAAAGTAGCAATGTCATTAAATTTTGACCTCAAAGTACATGGCTTTAAGAGCATTCAGTGAGACCAAGTGGAAAGTAAACAGAAAGCTCTTCTGGTGGAAACTCAAGTACAATGGCTGTCTCAAGGAAAAGTGCCTGTATGCTTGTTTCAGCTTGCACTGAAGTATCCACGTGGTTCATGAAGCACCATTTTTATTAGAAAAAATGACAAGCCACAATACTATACTTATTTAGATTTGAATACTTGGCAGACATTTTCTTAAAAATTAACAAAGTGAACCTATCGTCGAAAAAGAAACCATCATTGGTATTCATTGCCAATGGTAAAATTTGAACTTTCAAGGAAAACAAGAATATTAGAAAACTTGTATCCACCATGAGCTTGAAAGCTTTCCAGTACTTAGAGACATTTCTGATGAGGTTAGTAATTAATAAATGTGATATTTTAATGAAACAAATCAACATTTGAAAAATTTGCACAATTCATTGAACTTACATCTTCTAAATAACCAATACAGGAAAAAAGGTATAATTCTACTCATGAATAAAGATTATTGAAATTCAGGAGAGGTCAAAAGATTTCAATTTCAAAGAGCACAAAATTTCATTAATAAGGCTTCACATTCCATATGGCAGCCACCTTCAGAAAGTACCACTTGTTAAGCTTTGGTGAAGTATCAAAGAATAATAGCAGTTATCCAAAAACAGATAGTAAAATACTCTCTTTTCTAACTACATATCTGTATGAAGCTCCTAGCAAACACACTTTAAGTAAAACGGTGTATTGCAGCAGATTGAATGCAAGAGGTTTCAGATCACCACTGTCTTCTAAGCAACAAATGAAAGAGATTTGCAAAACGAAAACAAAAGCCATTCTACCCATTCATTTTCTTTTTAAAAATATAGCTCTTTTTATTAAAATGTTTTATTTAAAATAACACGCAATGGGTATATTGCTATTACTATTAAGTGAGCTGATAAATGTTTTACTTATTTCTCTATTTTAATTTCTGCCTTAGTAAATATCAATGAATATAATCTGAATAAACAAAATGATTTAGGGTCCCTCAATAATTTTTATGCAGTAAGAGATCAAAAAATTTGAGAACTACTACTCTTCGCTATCAAGAATCAAAAGTGTATTGTAAGCTAAATGCATTCTGGCCATAAGAAAGAGAGAGAAAAAGATCATCACCTTGACATTCTCCCCAGATCAAAAAGGATATTGTTGGGACAACTGGGAATATTTGAGTATATACTGTGTGTTCGGTGATAATATTCAATTTGTTTTAATTTCCTGACATTTGTTAGTGTGGTTGCATATGACAATTCTCTTTTTTCTAGGAGATACATGCTGAAGCATTTGAGAGCAAAGTGTTATGATGTCTGTAGACTACTTATGAATGGCTGAACGGTGGGGCACAAAGACAGTGTGTTTACATAAAGGATGTGGCATAGAGGTAGGACAGCCGTTGGAAAAATCTAGGTGAGGAATACATAGCATTTATTACAGTTTTCAAAACATTAGAGTGGGTTTTCTCAATTTTCTGTGAATTTCAAATTTTTCAAACAACAAAATTTTGCTTTAAAAAAGAGGTTTGTCATGCCACAATTCAGGGCTTCTCATGACCTCCCAGAACCTCCTCCTCAAAACGCAAAATGCCTTTGCCACAGCCTGAATGTGTACGGGGTAAGCCTCAGGGAGACCACTGTCACCAAACATCTCTCAGCCCAACACCTCCCAGGATGCTCTGCTGAGGATGGATTCTTTGAGCTTCTGCCAGTAAACTCCAGCTTCCATAAAAGAGAGGTATATTTATTGCATCCTTGTCAATTCTCCAACTCAATCTTTCACATTCACAGGGTGTTTTGCAATAAAATCCTACTAACTAGAGCACTTGACCTGTTAATTTTTCCAGTCAACTAATGTGGAACCCCCAGAAAACATTTTTGCAACATTTTTTCCCCTAATCCCTTGTGCTGATACAATATTTTCTCAGTTTACTTTCCTGCCTTGGCAAAGTCAAGCTAAATCTGTCCAGGAAAACTGAAGCACCACAAGCCTTCATCTATATGTTAGACCAGATTGTTCTGCACAAGGTGTAAGAATCTGTACTGACCTCAAAAAACGCCCTGGAAATTGTTCTCACAATTAAATCCCTTCGTGAATCTATTTTCCTTGCTATTTCTATCTTTTTTGTTAAACAAGAGTATAGCAGTTCAAATTAGCCAGGAATCCAATTAATTCAAGCTTCAACATTTCCTTAATGGAACAGACTGGTGAGGCGTGCTCTAGGCTGTGTTTCGTTAGCTCTCTATGACTACACAGCCATTTCCTAGAACCCGGTGAGCATTTAGTAATAAGGTTAAGATTCAAATGATTATGAATGCCTCACATTTTAAGTATATATGGGGATGATTTATGGTAACTAGATTAATAGAGTTAAGAAATATTTTATCTTAGGTATTTACTTTCTGTTATTTTAATGATTTTGTCAATGTCATAATCTTTTTTAAAGTATTCAAGGACTTTTACTTCTGAGACTGGCTGCATTTTTCTCTTTAAGCTTTATATTGTACACTACAGCAAGAGTGATCCCAGGTTCAGTGGAGTCCATGGCAGAAGGCAAGCAGTGCACAACTTGTCATCTCTAGGTGACAGTTACAGTCCATTGTTTCACCAGAGTCCAGGGGTTCTCAGCCACGAGGGCTGCCTCACATGCTGTAGAATGGTTAACAGCATCCTGGTTTCTAACTACTAGATGCTACAACTTGAAAAAGTTTTAGTCTAGAATACTCTGTGATTAAGGCCCTCAGAATTCAAATACTGGCCATGGTCAGTTGGCTCAGTGGTAGAGCATCAACCCAGCATATAGAAGTCTCAGATTGGATTCCCAGACAGGGTTCACGGGAAAAGTGACCATCTGCTTCTCCCTCCTCCACCTTCTCTCTCTCTCTCGCTCTTTCTCCCTCTCTCAAAGCCATAACTTGATTGGTTCCAGCATATTGGCCCCTGGTGCTGAGAATGGCTCAGGTGCTAGAAATAGCTTGATTGCAAGTATGGTCCCAGATGGGCAGAGCATTGGCCACAGAAGTGGGGTTGGGTAGAGAGGATCCTGGTGGGAGCACATGCCGGAGTCTGTCAATCTCCTCTCCTCTCACTATTAAACTACAGTGTGTCCGTAAAGTCATGGTGCACCTTTGACCGGTCACAGGAAAGAAAACAAAAGATGATAGAAATGTGAAATCTGCACCAAATAAAAGGAAAACTCTCCCAGTTTCATACCTATTCAGTGTAGTTCGATGTGGACTCACGCACAGATTTTTTAGGGCTCCTTAGGTAGCTATCCCGTATAGCCTCTACAGACTCATCACTGACTGACGGCCTACCAGAACGGGGTTTCTCCACCAAACTGCCGGTTTCCTTCAACTGCTTATCCCACCGAGTAATGTTATTCCTATGTGGTGCTGCTTCGTTATAAATGCACTGAAATTCACATTGCACTTTGGTCATGGATTCAAATTTAGCGAGCCACAAAACACACTGAACTTTCCTCTGTACCGTCCACATCTCGACTGGCATGGCCGTGGGCTGCTCCACTGTATACACAGTGTTACATCATTATCTGCGCATGCGCACATGCTGCCACATCATCCTACAGAAACTGGGAGGGTTTTCCTTTTATTTGGTGCAGATTTCACATTTCTATCGTCTTTTGTTGCTTTCCTGTGACCGGTCAAAAGTGCACCATGACTTTACAGACACACTGTATTATTTTTAAAAATCCAAATATTACCAAGCTCAGACTCTTGGATCAAACTGTAGGATTTTATTGTTTCAGTGTGCTGACCTACAGAGATTCACATGCACACACACAAGCACGTATGCACAGATACACCTGTCCCAGGAGCTAACACTCTGCAAACAGAACTGAAAAGCAACCGGGATTTAAATAACAGGATAGGTACACAACATAAAGTGCTTGTCAAGTCAGGGTGGGGAGGGGTACGTTTTGTTTTTCTTTCTGAGACCAATGCAGGAGAGAAGGTAAGGCAATACAACAGCACAGAGAGCAATGGGTCTGCACAGGGGCACAGAGATCTCTGCCTCACACCTGCCTCTGAGAGGCCAGAGCTCTGACAGCACCTGAGGGGTCTGTGCTGATTCAGAGGCTGGTGAGCAGAAAATCCTTACTTCATCAGGCACAGAGAGCATCAAAGACCCATACCAGCTACGTGACCTTGACTTTTACACCATTGTGCTGGGTCTTCTGTAAGACACCAGCATCTCCTCTGCCTAGTTTCACCTGTGAGCAGCGGTTATGGCGGGTTCCCAGTGCCTGCCGGGAGGGAAGAATGGGTCCTGATGGCAGAGCAGAGGTTCCCCCCACAATTCCGCTGCCCCTAAAATAAAAGCAACCATGTGGTCTTTGTTGGAGAGTACCAGAGAGGACAAAGGGAAAATCTCTTGCCCTAAATATAGCTGGACTCCATGCCTAAAAGTATACTTGTAAAGCCAGTAGCCAGGGCTACCATCACAGCAAAGCCCGGCCCATGAAGGTTCGCATTGGATTCGGACAGTCGGTAAAGAAACAACGGAGCCAAAAACTGGTGGGCCATAGTCTTTAATTCTAGCTTATACCCGGCGGGCAAGCAAAAACACACACTGGGCTCCAAAACCCACTCACATTCAGTGCTCACAAAGCTACTGATTTATCTGAGTTTTCTAGAATCAAAGGTTTCTAGCTCACCAGACTTATTCACCTCTGTTCCCCATCTCCTTCCTTCTCCCTGCACAAACTCTGCACAAACTGGCCTCTCACTCAACACTCCGCCATCTTGGCTGCTTCTCCTGGCCTCCTCCACGTGGCCTCTCTCTGCTCTCTGCTCTGCTCTCTCCTCTAATGATAATCTCAGGAACCAAGAGCACAAGCTCCTATTCTGCCCCTATTTTATAGTGTAGAAATCCAAACCTTTAATCCAATATACAAAATAGGGAAGTCTCTAATACAGTCACTTATCTGGGGCATAATGGGATTGCACCACCCCACATCAAAAAGGGTGGGAAAGGCTTAATCCCAAAACCAAGCCCCAGGCTCCAAGGATCCTGCCTGCCCACAGCCCACAGAGACACACATTAATATCACCTGGGCAACGGCCTCCACGTGGGCAGCGCCATCTTTAACAAAGTGAGCATAATACATTTTATCTGCCCAACAATACTATTACCTACTCTTCCTAAGACCCTCTACTAAATGCTCTACTCTGAGAATGATTGCAAAATGCAATCATTAACACCTTAGGTTGCATGAGGAGAGCGGACCCCTGCAGAGCCCCTGAGCAGCAAAGCAGCAGTTGTCACTGAAAGAGAGTGTGAAAGGCAGGAGTAGGGCTGGAGGCCCCGCTGGACTTGAGTTAATCCTGCATGCAGGACAGGAGAGGGAGTGGGGCTCTACCAGCATAATACAGCACCTTGTCAAAGTGTCCTAGTTCCTTCCTGAGTATGCAAGATATATTTGAGGAGGGGGAGGATGGGACACCACTGCCTTGAGAACTTACAGACTAGCACCCTAGACCCAGTGCACTACTAATCAAGCTGCATGACCTTAGGGCAGTCACTGCACATTGGGGAGGAAGTTCTTTCATCTTTAAATGAGTACGCAAGATTATGTAAAATAGAAAGTCCCTTCATGCTTGAATACTTTACAATATTTGTGCCCTACTTCTCGAAAGGCCTTACCTTCCACACAACAGAACTGTCTGCTCGTTCATCTCCCTGCAGAGTCACATTGCATGGAAGTATGAACAGTGGTGTGTGTGGTTCTTCTGTTTCCTGCAGGGGTGACCTCTCTCTGCTAATCTTTGAGCTCCTTGCAAGTGAGGACTTTGCCTTATTCCTCTGTTTCCCCAGAACATCGCCTAGCAGAGATTACATATGCAATCAGTGATTGTGGAGGAGACAAAATATAAAGCTCTGCAACAGTATAAGATGTTATTTTTATCTTTTTCACCCTAGCCATGAGCTGCCCTTGCCAAGGCCTTCCATAGGTAGTGTGGGAAACTCCAGAACTGAGAATCCAACCCTTGTAAAACCTGTTTTGTTGTTTTTCTCTTTTAAAAGAGCATATTGCCTTAATTTTGGAAAACAAAAATGAAAAAACAAGAATGAAATAAAAGCTCTTTCTCAAGCCCCCAACTAGAATTCAGAGAAAAAGAAACTAAACTTGTTTGAAATGTACTAAAATTAAACCAACAAACCAAAGCTACATCAGTGATGGGGGAGGGGTGTACTCCAGAATCAGCTATCCCTGCCCCCGCTTTGCCTTGACCACACCCAGTCCTGTGTTTTCTGGCCCAGAGTTCTCAGGAGGCTTTTGTGGCTCAGACTATACCATAAACAATTGTTAAGGAAAGCTGCTCTTCGGGTAAATGGCATTTCAGTTTATGCAAAGCCGGGAGCTTTGGGCTCTGATCCAGGGGAGGCTGAGCTGAAAGCTATCAGCCTTCTTTGGTTCACCCATCATCAACCAGCCTCTGGCATGCATCTGGTTTTAAACAATCCAGGGAATTTGTACAAGGTCATTTCCCAGGCAGAAGGAAAACAGCCAGGTGACTGACCAGCAGTGAACAGGAGCCACAATTAACAATAGCAGAGTCTTCAAGCATGAAGGTTTGGATGGAGTTCAGATAATCACTCAATGGTTGAAAGGCATTTTCAAAACCTTGTGAGGTTCCAAATTTAGACCACTATTTGGCTGAGAACAAGTTGAATGAAGCTTCCTTGGGTGGAAGCCATAATTCCTATTCCAGGCTAGACCCAAAGACAGGCAAAAGATAAAGAAAAAAGGATAAACATGAGCAGGTAGGACTGAATGGCTGGGCTGGTGTATGGCTAGTAACCACGGCCACCATCACAGCCGCCTGGCCCATGCGGTTTGCATTTGATTCGGACAGACGGTAATGAAACAGTAGAGCCAAGAACTGGTGAGCCATTAGCTTTAATTCTATCTTGCACCCAGCAGGCAACAAATACACACAGTGGAAAAACACTTCCCTTTTCATTCAGGGATCCCAAAGCCACTGATTATCCAAGGTTTCCTAGGATCAAAGGTTTGTACCTCACCAGCCTTATTCACCTCTGTTCTCCATCTGCTTCTTT